>NC_089850.1:30255065-30594232 GCF_036373705.1 Amia ocellicauda | reverse complement strand
GTTATTTATTTGTGATGTTTATCATAGATCTATTGAATATATAGATTACCCAAGTCATGTTGATAGGGGTAAAGGTTTCTTTTCTAATATAGTTATTTGACCACCACACTTTCCATTACATAAAACATATTTATGTAAGGACAATACCTGTATCTGTGATCTAAGAGGAATTACATTTAATTGGACTAATTCATATATCTGCACAGACAATAATGTGGGAGCTCTTCTATGAGAATCGAAGCTTTAATACAAATAGAATGTTAACTACATTATTTGCTACTTTATCTGTGTAGGTGTATAATATGATTAAGTCAGTTGATTATACCTTATTATAAAAGTTTCCTTCACTATGGATACCTTTCATAGCTGAAGACAAAGGCAGACTCTAATAACATTTCGGGATTGCTTTTCAAACAGATAGTTTTAACATATATATATATATATATATATATATATATATATATATATATATATATATATATATGAAAATAGATTTTTTTATGACATAACCCCTGGATGAAAATATGTAAATGGAATAGAAATGTGTTTATTTCTCAACTGTAGAACAGGTTAACACAAGATGTTTACATCTAGACTACAAAAAGCCAATAGCTGGGATATTATGTTGGGAAGGAACACTCCTGGGCTAAGCCTTTCTACAGCCTTGATTGTTTTGTTTTCTTCAATTTGCTCTCAGCAACCTTGCTGGTTTATTTTGTATTTGTTGTTTCTCATCAGTAAAGGTATTGAATGGCTGGCTGTGGGTGTATGGGGAGCAGCTGGAAATAAAATCCCTGCCTTTCAATGTGCTGTGCCTCAGACATTAACTATTTTTAATTAATTTGTGCCCTCTTGAGTATATAAACCCCTCTTCTATTGAAAAGGGGCATAAGGCCATACATTTTATGTGTATAAAAGAAGTACAGAGCACATTTCCCTTTTAAGTACACCCTTCACTTATACAGTGAGGGAAAAAAGTATTTGATCCCCTGCTGATTTTGTACGTTTGCCCACTGACAAAGAAATGATCAGTCTATAATTTTAATGGTAGGTGTATTTTAACAGTGAGAGACAGAATAACAACAAAAAAATCCAGAAATACAGCTACCATTAAAATTATAGACTGATAATTTCTTTGTCAGTGGGCAAACGTACAATTGATCTTGCTGTTTTACATAAATCACATAATCAAGTGAGAAAATCATTTCCAGGGAAAAGTGTGTAGTATCATCAAGTATTCCTGCACTTTTTCATCTCTCTGTTTTAATTTCAATATAATGCTGCAAGTCATGACCGGGGTTGGTGGGTGAGGGGAGTTTTGCATATATTTTACTCATATGAACTTACAGCTTCTATTATTATACTATAATGGATATACTGGGAAAACTACAGATTTCAGAAGACACATGCTAATTACTAAAATTGAATTTAATGCTGCATGAAAATGTATGACTCCTGTTCTGTCCTGTTTTACAGACTCAATTGTGATTGGATTCTGGGTTGGCCTGGCAGTTTTTGTAATTTTTATGTTTTTTGTTCTGACACTGCTAACGAAGACAGGCGCACCACATCAAGAGTAAGTCCTTGAAAGACATCCTTAAAAGTGGTTAACATGAACATTTTGTGTGAATCAAAATACTAGTTTTATTTTGTCCCCAATTCTTGCTTGTATCAAAACCATTCAATCTTATAAAAGTTTATTCAAATGAATGTATTATATTATTTTACAGCTTACTATATATATATATATATATATATATATATATATATATATTAGGGCTGGGCGATATGTCTTAAAAATAATATCTCGATATTTTTAGAAATGTGGGTGATATACGATAGATATCTCGATATTTCTTGTTTTTATCCAATCAAGCCACACAATAAGACCAAAGGCATTCAAACTACAAGTATTTCGTTAATCCTTCAATAAGCAAAACTAACAAATACTACATGCAGGCTGTTATGGTAAATATATTCAGAATGCAACACATTACAGGGCAAGTGTTGTGTGATTACTATTATGTGTGTTATGTTGTTATGGGATATATATATATATATACACACACACACACACATAAGGGATTTTATATAGAACAATTATCCGGTCAAGGAAGGAAGGACAACAGCTCCCGTCTAAAAACGGTCCATATTCACAGATGTCTCAAAAATTATTTATTAGAGAAAAAGTGAATATTATATTGCTTACGCGTTTCGACTTATCTTCCTCAGAGCACATATATAAATATACACATTATGATTTACTGTCACATAACAACAATAACACAAGTAATAGTAATCACACAACACATGCGCATGCGCATAGATTCAGGAAGATTTACCACAGCCGGGTTTACAGTGGCGCATCTAACAACTGCTAGACAGGGAGATTTCTTCAGTGGCTGTCGCGTTTCGATTCTGCTTAACGGTACAGCACGTTGATAATACAAAATTGTTTTATTATTATTATTATTATTATTATTATTATTATTATTATTATATAATAATAATAATAATAATAATAATAATAATAATAATAATACAACTGTTGAACCACTTCACCATCTTAATACAAATAAAATGATACTTTCTGCATTTGTTTGCAAGCTTTCCAATTTATTAAAATGCAAACAAACATTATTATTAATTTTATACAAATGATATCAATCTAAATTAGCGGGGGTGGGGGGTGCTTGCAGATCGAATTTAGCCCGGTGACGAGAGTGGGGCGCAACGTGTGCGCTTGCGCATTAAAGTTTCTTTTTGTTATTGTGGCTATTGTGTGTCACTTCTCTCTCCTCATGTCTGTCGGTGTTTCTGGTGCACATTTCTAACTGCATCCAGCACGTGTTGAAGAACCAGAAAGAATGCAAAGCGTCCTAATGACGTAAAATACTGCCGTAAAGATTGCAATTTGCGACACCACGATACAAACGATATAGCATAATATACAATGATAGACGTTTTTCTATCGTCATACGATATATATCGTCATATCGCACAACCCTATAAATTAATAAATTATCCAAATCAGTACATTAATCAGATTACTTTCAAACTACTTTTGGCATACTTTATAAAACTCTCTTTTTAACGCTCACAATAGAAGTTTATTGCAGTAAGTAAAACAGTGTAAATATCTTCTATATAAAATGAAAGAATAAAGTTTACAAATGAGAGGAGGTCATTCCTCCCATCGTGCTCGTTTGGTGTCCATTAATAACAAAGTGATCCAAGGATCCTATCCAGTATTTTAAATGTTGCCAAATTTTCAGCTTCAACCACATCGCTGGGGAGTTTGTTCCAGATTGTGACTACTCTCTCTGTGAAGAAGTGTCTCCTGTTTTCCGTTTTGAATGCCTTGAAGCCCAATTTCCATTTGTGTCCCCGGGTCCGTGTGTCCCTGCTGATCTGGAAAAGCTCCTCTGGTTTGATGTGGTCGATGCCTTTCATGATTTTGAAGACTTGAATCAAGTCCCCACGTAGTCTCCTCTGTTCCAGGGTGAAAAGGTCCAGTTCCCTCAGTCTCTCAGTAGGACATTCCCTTCAGACCTGGAATACGTCTGGTTGCTCTCCTCTGAACTGCCTCTAGAGCAGCGATATCTTTCTTGAAGTGCGGAGCCCAGAACTGTACACAGTATCCAGATGAGCTCTAACTAGTGCATTGTACAGTCTGAACATCACTGCCCTTGTACTCAATTCTACACTTTTGACAATATACCCTAACATTTTGTTTGTCTTTTTTATTATTTCCCCACATTGTTTGGATGGAGAAAGTGAGGAGTCCACATAGACTCCTAGGTCTTTCTCATGCATTACTTCATCTAGTTCTGTTCCTCCCATAGTGTAATTATAGTGGACATTTTTGTTACCTGCATGTAATACCTTGCACTTGTCCACATTGAATTTCATCTGCCAGGTGTCAGCCCACAACTGAATATTATCTAAGTCCCTTTGAATAGCCTGTGCTGCCGAGATTATATCTGCTGAGACACCTATTTTAGTATCATCTGCAAATGTGACAAATTGTACAATACAATCAATTTTAATATGGAAGTATTCAAGTTTTTTTTGTACCTGTTAATTTATTTAAAATCTGTTCAGCTGAGTTTGTTGTTGGAGTTTCAGCAAATATTTATTCCAGCTTATTTTTTAAAACTGCTTTTTGGAATGTTTTTCCTCATTTTACTGAGTAATTATATCTACTTTCGTATATGAAAAAGAAAACATACCAAAGAAACAATCTGAAAGTTACCACACAGAACATAGGAAGATGAGATAGAAGTTTTGCAGTTGCAACTGTAACTAAGTTATCTAACAAATATAGAAGTCAGTGGAATACTTCAGGCAGGCAGAGATCGTGAAATATTTGTTTTATTGCACTTTCACTCACATTAATTAAGGGTTTGTGCTTGTAACCAAGCCAACTAATGGACATGTATTGTGATTGAGAGGTGAGTACACTTTCTGTGAATACAAATTGAAAATTGAAGTAATCTAATAGTATTTAATTCATATTTTTCCATAGATGAGTCATGCTATTGAAAGGATCTACATGAATAATCTTTACATTTTGAAACCTCTCAAACATTTCTCCTTATCTGTAATGTTTTACTACTTTACTACCAGACTCTCATTCTGACAGTTTTATTTTTTAAAAGTGTAGCAATCACATGAAACGAATGTATTATAAATGTTTTACCTTGTATATAATTGAATTGAATATTATGGTACTTTATGTACAATGATAGGGAAAAGTGTTATGTAGCATAGATTACTGTCTTTTAGAGTTGTGCACTATCAGTTTAATGAATTTGAATTAATTGTCTCCCCCCCCACATACAACATTTAAAACTATATAAGTATACAAATATATAAAAAATAAGACACACAAATATCAAAAAGAAGTAACAAGACAAATAGAAACAAATTGTAGTATATAAATACAAATAAAAAGTGAATTGAATTATTACACTATTACCCTATTGCTAACAAAAAACACACAAATAGAACTAAATTGCACAAAATACACAAATAGAATAACACATTTCCCAGGCAGTAGCCTGCCTAGCTCACAAACTAGAATCAGGGCGCCCACTCCAACGAGGTTAATGGACCCACAGTCCCACACCGTGACATGATATCATTGACGTGAAGTGTAAATGAGCAATATAAAACCGATCGCGCAAATGTCACCATTCTGAATTTTTTTGTGCAGGCGCCCCGTGCCGCCCCCGGCAAGATTCCACCATGGGTGGCTGCCCATGTCGCCTATACCTAAATCCGCCGCTGGTTACTCATATTGTGTCATTCTGTTTGTGGTTGAAGAATGTTATTACTGTTGTTATTGTACTCGGTAATCATGTATCAATTCAAGATCCAATACATTGTTAAAACAAATATACACAAACCATTAGAATGTAAAAGTTGACAGCTGATGATTACAAATTATCCACTAATCAAAATAATCCTCAGACATGCTGGAAGACAATACAATGATCTCAAATAAATAACATTCCTCTGAACTGCTTATGGCCATTTCCCCAGCAGTATAGCAGTGACATATTAAATGCTTGGGGCTGATTTATTTTACGTTCATGTTTTTGAAAGAAGGAATTGTTTAAGAGTTTAAGGTTAATCATTAGTTATTGTAGAATCAGCAGGACAGTGCTTGGTTCAGCCCTCAGCTGTTCCTTTTAATATTTCTGCAATTGTAATTGGGATAACAACAAAGCTTGTGGATGCTGTGAATGCCAGATCTGCTTGAAAGTGCCAGAATGGAGGTGAGGTTCAGAAAGCAGTCAAGGATAGACTGGTGCCATAGCATTTTCACATTGTTATGTGTCACAAAAGCATTTAATGTTCTATATACAGTGAGGGGAAAAAAGTATTTGACCCCCTGCTGATTTTGTATGTTTGCCCACTGACAAAGAAATGATCAGTCTATAATTTTAATGGTAGGTGTATTTTAACAGTGAGAGACAGAATAACAACAAAAAAATCCAGAAAAACGCATTTCAAAAAAGTTATAAATTGATTTTCATGTTAATGAGGGAAATAAGTATTTGACCCCTTCGACTTAGTAGTAGATGTCTTCCCCCCGACATCTCGAGTCTCTTCCGCCGGCCCATGTGCCGCTGGACTCTTGAGTGGAGCCTCTCTGCCCTGTCTATGGACAAGGACAGCAGACAGGTAAAGGGCTTAAAGTCAGAGGTGGAGCTCATGGAGAGGGAACCCCCCCCCAATTCATTGAGCAACAACACTCCTGTAAGTCAGGATCGGGAGATTTGGGTGGTGATCCAGAGGGCTGTGAACTGCTTGCAGATCCCCTGAACCTCTGACCCCACCCCCCCACACTTCAGGTTCGAAACATCCAATCCAAATACTACATAGATTAGGAATACAAAACACATCACATAAAGTAAACATAAAGCTGTGTGTCAAAACTAAAGGCTTTTTCTCTGCACACCGGTGTGAAAATCCAGCTTGTCCTATTGAGTGACAGGGAGCAGCACCTCTCAGGGTGCAGCGGCACCGAGATTTTTGGTTCCTCCCCTTCTCTAAAAGCCCAAGCCCAAATGGTGGTTTCACACACACCCCTAATGAAGATGTCATTTGATAGGTTACATCCCCACCAATAGCAAGTTAACAGGCATTTTGTACCCAAAGTCAGGAAGTTAGAAAAAAATAGGTTTGTTTACTTTAACATGAGGGCTGCTAGTCTGAACATAAAATGCCTGTGTTGCCACTGATATGAGAGGTGGCTGTACCCCTCTACTTTACATTTGTATACAGACCTAAGCCAAACTTGTAGGGCTCTGTAATTCACAAGGTTTGAACTACGACATACAGTACTGTGCAAAAGTTTTAGGCAGGTGTGAAAACATGCTGTAAAGTAAGAATTCTTTCATAAATAGACATGTTAGTAGATTATATTTATCAATTAATTAAATGCAAAGTGAGTGAACAGAAGAAAAATCTACATCAAATCCATATTTGGTGTGACCACCCTTTGCCTTCAAACCAGCATCAGTTCTATGTACACTTGCAAGGAACCTCCACTATGCTTCACTGTTGCCTGCAGACACTTATTCGTGTACCACTCTCCAGCCCTTCACCAAACAAACTGCCTTCTGCTACAGCCAAATATTTTGACTCATCAGTCCAGAGCACCTGCTGCCATTTTTCTGCACCCCAGTTCCTGTGTTCTTGTGCATTGTTGAGTTGCTTGGCATTTTTGCCATGTCAAAAGTATTACTTTTTGGCCACAAGTCTTCAGTGAACGCCACTTCACTTAATTTATTCAAAAGAGCTTGGACAGCACATCTGGAAACCCCTGTCTGCATTGAAATTTGTGCCTGGGAGAGACCTTGCTGATGCAGTATATCTACCACAGCTTGTTGCTGTGCTCAGTCTTGCCATGGTGTATATGCAAGTGTATTCCAACATTCCATTCTATAATAAGCGATGACCCGCAGGTTTGATTGGAATTTTAAAGTTGTATTTCTTATTTCCTCTTTAATTTAAATTGTCAGTGCATGCCTTTTGTTGTTGGTGCATATGACTGTGGGATTCATTTGAAGTGTACATTTGTATTATTGCACATATTATGATGAAAAATGCATTAATGTATATGACAGACAGGAAAGTAATAAACTGAATCCTAGTTGTGGATTTGTCTTGCTTTTATTTAATATCTATTTTGTTAAAAACCAATATACTGTATACTGATACAGCTGTTAAATTATGTAAAGACATTGGAAGTGAAGTATAGAAAGACAACATTCAGTAGAAGAGCAGAATTAGAGGTGGCAGGATTTACATTTGAACGAATCATGCATGACTCGGGACACGGTGAGGCTTCAGATGCAGGTGCAGGAAGCCCAGAGAGCCATTTGCTTAATTTGCAAAATGTGGATTCTGTAGTTGACAGGATACGAAAAGAAATGAGGAAAGTGAATGACTTGACCTCAGAATGTAAAGCTCTGGCAGATGACTGAGACCAAATAGACACCGAGAGGAAAGAAAGGGGGTTTGGTTGTATGAGGTGAAGATAGAAGATACTCAAAAAATAATTGAGAACCATTTCATACAAATTAGCCCGGACGAGTGTTAGAAATATCAATAAAAGCATTAGACATAGAGATGACAAAAATCAATAAATGCAGAGAGGCACTTCAGCTTAGGGAGGAGAAAGGTGCTAAAGGAAGAGATGCAGATACATAGTAAAATAAAACAGACCATGGAACTTTATTACTATAAAAGAAAATCTGCAATGGATGGGGAACAGAGCTTAAGTGTGGCAGACAAGGTTAGGGAGTTAAATGAAGAGGTGCTGTTCTGGCAGGGTGAGTATGAAGAAGTTAAGGGAGAGTTGGACAAATTCTTAGAGAACAATACTCAAAAAAATTAAGGGAACACTTAAATCACACATGATGAACGAAATATATTAAAGATCAAAATCTTTACTGTTCATTGTGTAATTCGTTGAGAACAAAATGACGTAACAACGGTCAATGGAACCAAAATCACCAACAGATTGAGGGCTGGATTCAAACTCACAACGAAAATCAAAGTAAACAACTGAAATCACAGGCTGTTCCAACTTGCGTGAATTTCATCACAGCAACTCATACTGTGACTCAGTAGTATGTATGGCCCCCACATGCCTGTATGCACTCCCGACAACGTCTGGGCATGGTCCTGATGAGATGGCAGATGGTGTCCTGGGGGATCTCCTCCCAGACCTGGATCAGGACATCAGTGAGCTCCTGGACAGTCTGTGGCGCTACTTGGCGGCGTCGGATGCACTGACACATAACGTCCCAAAGGTTCTCAATTGGATTCAGGTCTGGGGAACATGAGGGCCAGTCAATGGCATCAATGCCTTCATCATCCAGGAACTGCCTACACACTCTGGCCACATGAGGCCGGGCATTGTCCTGCACCAGGAGGAACCCAGGTCCCACTGCACCAGTGTAAGGTCTGACGATGGGTCTGAGGATTTCATCCTGGTACATAACGGCAGTTGGTACCGTTGGCTAGCACATGGAGGTCTTGCAATCCTCCAAGGATATGCCTGCCCAGACCATCACTGACCCAAAGCCAAACCGGTCATGCTGGATGATGTTGCAGGCAACATACATTCACCACAGCGTCTCCAGACTCTTTCACGTCTGTCACGTGCTCAGTGTGAACCTGCTCTCATCTGTGAAGAGAACGGGGAGCCAATGGCGGACCTGCCAATTCTGGTGTTCTCTGGCGAATGCCAATCGAGCTGCACGGTGCTGGGCTGTGAGCACAGCTCCCACTAGAGGAGATCGGGCCCTCATGCCACCCTCATGGAGTCTGTTTCTGACAGTTTGGTCAGAAACATGCACACCAGTAGCCTGCTGGAGGTCATTTTGTAGGGCTCTGGCAGTGCTCCTCCTGTTCCTCCTTGCACAAAGGAGTAGATACCGGTCCTGCTGCTGGGTTGATGCCCTTCTACGGCCCTGTCCAGCTCTCCTTGTGTAATGGCCTGTCTCTTGGTATCTCCTCCATGCTCTTGAGACTGTACTGGAAGACACAGTAAACCTTCTTGCGACGGCATGTATGGATGTGCCATCCTGAAGTAGCTGGACTGGACTACCGCCTCATGCTACCAGTAGTGACAAGGACACTAGCAAAACGCAAGACTAGAGAAGAATCAGTCAGGAAGGATAAGGAGAGAGCAATTGTCTGTGGCCACCACCTGCAAAACCATTCCCTTTTTGGGGGTTGTCTTGCTGTTGCCTCTCTAGTGCACCTGTTGTCACTTTCATTTGCACCAAAACAGGTGACATTGATTCACAATCGCTTAGGCTTCCTAACTGGACAGATTGACATCCCTGAAGTTTAACTGACTTGGTGTTATACTGTGATGATTACGTGTGCCCTTAATTTTTTTGAGCAGTGTAGATACATGGATGCTGTAAGGGAAGTGTATATGGACTAAGTTGCTAATATGGGAGTTAGCATGCATAAGGCATCTCAGGTTGTTAAGAGACCTGAAAAACTGGCTGGTACACAGATAGAAGGACTTCCAGGTGATACTTTTTGTAAATATATGGTACTGGAAGCTAGGAAAGTATCTTTGCAGCATGTACAGAGTAGAATTCTTACAGGACATGATTTAACTCTGCACAGATGGAACAACAAAAATAGGTCACAAGTATGGCACTGCTGGCATCTTTTATAAGGATGGTAGAAGGATGCATTTAGGACTTGGGGAACAGGCATCAGGCTCTGCTCAGTGTACATTTGAAACTGTCAGAGAAATGGTTCAGGACATAGAAGTGGTGGGTGTGACTTGAATGTACGTTTTTGTGAGAGTGAAATTATCACAAATAATTCAAATGTTGTGGGGGACAGAGCTGCAACTGAGAAAAAAATCAATGACATTTAGTCTCAGGGCTGGGCGATATGACTTAAAAATAATATCTCGATATTTTTAGAAGTTTGGGCGGTACACGATATATATCTCGATATTTGTTGTTTTTATCGAATCAAACTACAAAATAAGACCAAAGACATTCAAACTACAACTATTTCGTTAATCATAAATATGCAAAACCAGCAAATACTACATGTAGGCTGTCTTGGTAAATATATGCAGAATGGAACATATTACAGCGCAAGTGGTGTGTGATTACTATTACATGTGTTATGTTATGGGATATATATATATATATATATATATATATATATATATATATATATATATATATATAGACACACATACATACATACATACATACATATACACATGATTTACTGTCACATAACAACAACAAAAGTAATAGTAATCCCGCAAGACATGCGCTGTAAAATGGTATAGATTCAGGTAGATTTACCACATCCGTTTTTATAGTGGCAGATTTAACATCTGCTAGACAGGGACATTTCTTCTCTGACGGTCGCGTCTCGATTCTACTTACCGGTACAGCACGTGTTAATACAAAATAATAATAATAATAATAATAATAATAATAATAATAATAATAATAATAATAAAAGCTGTTGTACCACTTCACCATCTAATGAAACTTTCTGTTTGCATTGCTTTGCAATTTATTAAAATGCAAACAAACTATTATTCTTAAATTTTTATACAAATTATATCCGTCTAAATTAGCAGGGGTTGGGGGAGTGATCACGTATTGTCTGGGGTGCTTGCAGATCGAGTTTAGCCCGGCAACGAGAGCAGGGTGGAATGTGTGCGCTTGCGCATTAAAGTTTATTTTGTCTATTTTGGTTATTCTGTGTCATTTCACTCTCCTCCATGTCTGTTTGTGTTTCTGATCCACATTTCTTGTCACATCTGACACGTGTGGAAGAACCGGGAAGAACGTAGCGTCCTAATGATGACAAATACTGCCGTAAAGAGTGGGATTTGCGACACCACGATATAAATGATAGAGCATAATATGAAACGATAGACGTTTTTCTATCGTCATACGATATATATCGTCATATCGCACAGCCCTAGTCTCGGTACAGATCAGATATTCTTCCAGAGATTGTGGAAGACTTTGAACAGCACAGTGAGTCTGATAAGGCTAAACTTAGACTTGTAAATGAGCTTTTCTGTGTATTACATTTAGTTGATGGTTTGGCCCACCAGGCTAATGTAACACTTTCTATCTGGGAGAGATTCATTTTTGGTGGAGACAAAGTAGGTAGTTTGTGCTTACATTGGGTACACAGTAGGAGAGAGCGGGACAGTTAGATTGATCATAACTGTATGCAAGGCAGTGCAGGAAGGAGGCTGAAAAAAGTGGGAAAGCAGTGCAATACAAGACAGTTCTGTTAGGCAAAGATAAAGCTGAATTCGTGCCACTGGTACCATTCAAAGGTAACAGAATATGCTGAGATATCAGCAGAGCTGCACATAAGCTGCAGTCTGCTCTAAAAACCAATGCCAGCTGTGAGAGGGATTTTGGGATATTTGACCGGATGTTGAGAGAAGATGAGAGCGACAGGAAATGCTATTCTGTATTATGTAATTTGACAAAAAGTTCAAATTACATGAAGGTAGAGCTACATTAACTTTAACAAATGTAATTGTTATTCTTCTTTCAGAAAACTTAATGAACTGTTGATGAGATGAAAAGTTTCCATGGTTGATTTTCATTTTCTGGGAAGAATTCCCTGCTGTTTTTAATGCATGTATTTGTGTTTAATATTATTTTCTGAACTGTTTGCAATTACACTGTAAGCTATTTACAATCAATGTGGTATTTATAAAACATTGAAATAATTGTTTTGTTAGTGGTATATGAAAACAGCCTTTCATTGTGCCTGCAGTTATTTGATCACGTTACAGTAATGTGCTGCAAACGTATTGCAATTCTCCTGCAATAGATATGCAGTTTTAATAGGATTTAATAATCCATTTTAAAGTCCACGCTTACAGCTGTATAGTGCCGATACACACACAGCGCTCAGCAATAGCTCAGCACTGCTCAGTCTGTATGAATGGCGGTAGCTCTGCCAGTGGAATGCAGTGGAGGTCGAAACAGTACTGAAAAATCCTACTCAAGTAGACGTACTGTTACTTTGATGATATTTTACTCAAGTAGAAGTAAAAGTTCTGATATAAAAAACTACTCAAGTAAAAGTAAAAGTAGCTAATTTAAAAAGTACTTGGAGTACAAGTTACATCGTTACTTTTTACAAAGCCTTGTCACATGATCTCCAAGTAAACACTAACACTATATATATATATATGACCCACATGTCTGTCCTGTGATAAATGGAAGTTCGGTTTCTGCCTGACAACTGCTCATGAAGACCCATATATAGTCAAACCGGGGAGAATGAAAGCATACATAATGTTTAATATAAGGGGGGTTTGTACGATGTTTCAAGCCCAAATTGCTTGTGAAAGCTGGTTCTTATCAGACCCTGTTCTTCTAGGTATCAGGGTTGCACTATAGCACAGTACCGTAGCACAGTGAGACAGTGAGACAGTGACCTTGTTTACACAGACACACAGGTAAACAAATGCAGTTCTTCAATTTACATACTTCAGAAAATTATATTGTTAATCCATTTCTTCACAGTAATTGACATTCAATAAGTAATTTCTAGTTTATTCCATTTGAATATTAAAGCAATAGGTTTTATGTAATCAAATATGAAGTATTGTGCATTTTTCTGCAGTAGATAAGGTTTGTTTAGTTTTGAAAGTAAATGAACCAATCAAATGAGAGAGGGTTCTTTGTTGTCAATGCAGGAAGTGGTGTCATGGAGCTTGCCTTTCAACAAACCATACAACATCCAAAGTATTTAATCTGTGAGACCTACTTGTAAATCAATGTGTGTGTGTGTGTGTGTGTGTGTGTGTGCGTGTGTGTGTGTGAAAACAATCCTATTATGTTTTGAGTGTGTTTTCAGTATTCCTGGCCTGTTATTCCATGGAAATCAGCTGTCATTCCAGTTTTATGTTTTATATTAGGTTATTTTAAAGAAAGTGTCTTCAGGATTTTACAATCCCAGTCTAGGATTTGGAGATATAGGCAGTCAAACCTATTTGTGCTGTTTTCAGTGCATTTTTGATAATCCAGGTTTGTCATTCCATGTCATTCCACTTTTATGTTTTATATGAGGTTATTTTAAATAAAGCATATTTAGGATTTTAGGATTCCTGTGTGGAATTTGGAGATATAGACCTTCTGTTTTCTCCATTGTAGTCGATGGGCATTCCCCCATTGCATTCTGTTTTGTCATTAGTTTTAGTCTGTCCCTTTCTTTTACAGAAACATCTCTTTACAAACAGCAAATTGCTATTAAGTACGGGTTTGTAATGTCTGATATTGTCTGATATTTCATCAGCATTGCTGAATGATGTATTCATTGTGATCATGTGAACGTTTACTGTTTCAGAGATCAGTGCTAATCTGAAAATTGATATATTACATTGTGATATAAATCAGGAATGTCAAATGTCACGTTTTGGGGGAAAAAACTGTTTTTAGCATAACTCGTTTTAGATTAAACTGTGTAAACTGTGCGTGAAAAAGGTACCCTCTAGGAGTATATCCATAGCAAGAACCTGAATTATTTGTGGAATTGGCTTAATTTTCACGTTTTGCCACAAAGCTCTTCAAATGTTTGCTCACTAATAGGGGTGTAACGATTCCACAAATTTTCGATTAGATTCAATTTTCGATTGTAGTTGTTATTTTTCTTCACACACTTGTCTCCAATTTAATAACCTTTTTTGATAAAAATTGAACAATTATTTTAACACTGCCAGCCAGGAAATTAACAATAACAGTATTAACAGTAAATTAACAGTCAGGGCTTATGAAACGCACTTTAATGGACTTTAAGTAGTTCTAGATTTGCATGAACAGTTTTTCTGAGTTTTCCTTAATAATGCCTCTGCTGAGTGATTTGAATATTTTATCTTACATGTCTTACTGTTGTGTTTTGGTCTGGGGATACGTAATTCTCCAAGTGGCTACTGCACATTATTATTTAATATTAAATGCGTTATTTAGTTAGGCTTGGTTCTGTTGAGAATGTATAATACGTCTCCTTTTTAAATAACCAAGTGTATTGGATAATACACATTTTAGAAATACTTTCTCAAGCTTCCCGTATTCATACCTCATCAGGGAGAGAGTAAACGAAGCGCTGACAAAGTGTGATTATAGTTCTGCTCTTCTGCAAAATATTTCTACAAGATCAAGAATGAGTTCTGAAAACATGAAAGGTTACAAGACGAGGACAGCGAAGGAACGAGATTTGAGATTTGAGATTTTTCTCGAATCCAAGATTATAGAAAAATACTAAAAAAGTACAAGTACATGAAAAGCTACTCAATTACAGGAATGAGAGTAGCTGTAATTCGTTACTTTCCACCCCGGGAATGCAGGAGGATCAGTGTCTCCCCTCTGCTGCTACATTCCAATCTGAACACGCAGAGCTGCGTTTCAGTGCCGTTGCTCGACAAACACTGGAGTCACACCATTTGACAATGTATTGGGGAGTAGTTCACACAAATCGATAAAAATGTATCCAAACATTAGACAAGGGTCTTGTACTATGATAAATGTGGTGGTTATTAATATTTTTACTTTTATTAAGTTTTAAAATATTGTTTTAATGACGCTAGGTAAAGAAAATCCAAGATGGCATATTTGATAAGAAAATAAAAAGACATATTTATTAGGGTTAAAGTCAAAATTTAGTTGTTTTGGTATTGTACATATCTAAGTTAAGGCATAATCTAACCATTTAAGTGTATAACAGCTTTAAGTAATACATTTTTAAAAATCGATTGACCACCCTAATATCAGAGAGATAGCGGTGGCGGAAGAGATGCTGGTCAATGTAATGCGTCATGGCGCAAGGGCAACTGGACTCTCCTTGGCAGCCATTGTGGCAGCGCGCCCCCAGCTCTGTCTATCACAGGCAAGACAGGTGCCTGTCAGGGACAGGACGCGCCTCATAGATGCGCCCATTTCACCTGAACCACCGCCTCAGGATTTTGCGCTTCAGCATGCTCAACCTGCACACCATGTCCCAGGCCATCAAGCTCGGTGACTGGTTCATTACGGTGGATGTGAAAGTCGCTTACTTTCACATCCCTATTGCGCAGGTACACAGGAAGTTCCTCCACTGTGCCTACGAAAGCAGAGCATTTGAGTTTGCTGTTTTCCCCTGTCACTAACCCCATGCACTTTTTCCTAGTGCATGGACGTTGTCTTGCGTTGCCAGGGGGTCCATGTCTTCAATTATGCACTGGTGCCAGAGAGAGTTGCCTCCATACTCTGTGTCTGTTCCTCTTCTGACTGAGAGCTCGTGTCAGAGTATGCCCTTGCCAGAGTCTGCTGGGCCTCCTCGCGGCAGCATCACAGACCCTCCCCTTTGGCCTCCTCCGATTGAGGTCGCTGCAGTTGTGGTTTGGGTCTTTACAGGTGCATCCCCGCTGCGATCAAGCATGCTGAGTCACAGTCACTCCGGCGTGCTGGAAGGTGCTCTGTTGCTGGCGGAGCCCTTACTATTTGACCCTCGGTGTGCCACTGGGACCAGTCACCGAGTGGTGATGATGACAAAGGCCTCCAAACAAGGTTGGGGAGCAGTCTGCGACGGACGTGGTGTCCGAGGCAGGTGGACGGAGAATGCACGGGCCCTCCATATTAATGTCATGGAGTGCTCCTTGGTTTGTGTCATTTCCTGCCAGTCCTACGGGACAGACATGTGCTGGTTCAGATGGACAACACAGTCTCTAGTCGCGCAGACTGTACTGTCTAGCAAGCCATCTGCTTCTGTGGGTGCGGCCGCGGCTCCACTCCATCAGAGCAGTTCACCTCCCCAGCCTGTCCAAGAGTGGTGGCGGACCTCCTCTCTTGGTTTCAGAATGGGGCCTCCACCCGCTTGTGATACAACTGTGGAACAGGTTTGGCAGAGCAGAAGTGGATCTCTTTGCCTCGGCAGAGTCCACCCACTGCCCGCGATGGTTCTCTGTCCAAAACCGCTCAGGAACCCTAGGGATTGTCACGCTAGCCCAAGCATGGCCGCGCTGTCTTCTTTATGCATTCCCACCGTTCCCCCTTCTCCCGGTGATCCTGGAGAAGGTCAGGAGAGAACGAGCGACAGTTCTGCTGATAGCCCCATGGTGGTGTGGAAGGAAAGTTAGAATTCTTTCCCTCATATCTATTTTACTCTCTTGTATACTTAAGAAAGATAAGGTCAAGCCAGGAGGACAGGCCAGAAGGTAGCTTGTTTTCTGTTTGTTATTTACGATGAGAATCTTGGAGACCATGTCAAACAGTATGATTGAAGTGCCTGCTCCCTAATCCATGTGTTGACCTATGAACTCTGTCTTATAATGATATATATTCTGCTTAGCTAACTCTCTAAGATAATATAGTAATGACTATGTGATTGTAACCAGATCTTTGTTTTTTTGTGTATAAAAGCCTCTGACCTTTAAATGAAGGCAGAGCGATTTTGGGATCTTCTTGATTCACTGTTCCTCTCCACGCTGCGTTTATTAAAGGCGTTGCAACTAACGTTCCAACCTGATTGAAGATTGTTTTTCTTCCACAGTGGTCTCGCAGATTCTGGTTTGCAGACCTGATCACCTTCCTCCATGGATAGCCTTGGCAGCTCCCAGTGAGAGCGGACTTGTCCCTGGTGCAGGGCATGCTTTGTCACCCCAATCTGGGCCTCCTCCAGCTCTGGGCCTGGCCCCTGAGCGAGAACATTTCATTGCCTGAGGTCTGTCAGACGCGGTAGTAGCCACTATTCAGTAGGCCAGAGCTCCCTCTACGAGGTCGCAGTATTCCTACCGCTGGCGGACGTTTAGCACCTGGTGCCAAGACGACAGTCGAGACCCAATTAATTGCGCCATAGGGGTTATATTACAACTTTACAGGAGCTGTTGGACCAGGGCAAGTCCCCATCCACGCTCAAAGTGTATCTGGCGGCCATCTCCACATGTCATGTCTGGATTGATGGCAAGCCCCCTGGGTCTCATTTCCTGGCTGCGCAGTTTCTGAAGGGATGTCCCTGCCCGCATCGTACCTTGATGTAGCATTGGAAGGACTTTTCCAAGCCCCATTTGAGCCACTGAACGCAGCTGACATGAAGCTAGTGTCACTTAAGACTGTGTTTTTGCTGGCAATCACTTCTGCAAAACGCATGAGCGAGTTACACGCCCTGTCCGTACACCCATCATGTGTCCGTTTTGTGGGAGATGGTTCCAGGGTCACGCTATGGCCTGACCCAGCATCCCTCCTGAAAGTGCTGTCTCCATTTCATGTCAATTGATGGCTTTTCATCCTCCTCCCTCCTCATGGGAGCAAGAGAGTCACCTTCACCTGTTCTGCCCTGTGCGGGCCCTTAGATGCTATTTGGAACGCACTAAGGACATTTAGCGCTCGTATCAACTGTTTGTGTCCTATGGAGTGCGGACACAGGGCCAGGTGCATTCAAAGCAGTGCCTGTCACATTGGATTGTGCACACTATTACGATGACCTATGAGTCCACCAGGACTCCGGTGCCTGAACACTTGGTGGCCCAATCAACTCATGTGCCATAGAGCAAGAGACCACTGCTGCTGTCCTCAGTGTCCTCACTTGAGCGGGCTCTTGTGTTCCGCTGTGTACATAGTTAATTTGTCAGCACAGTAGAGCTACTGTTGCTCTACGTTAGCTGGTCTAACCAGCAGGCATCAACTGTTCCTGTGTTCCGCGGGTGGTGCATGAGTTGGTTCCTGCACCCTGTGGTGTATATAGTTCGTTTGTATGACATTGTAGAGCTGGTGTGGCCTCACTTCTAGCTGATCTAGTGGAGCATGCGGCCAATGTTTTTCCTGCACACTGCAATGTTTATGGTTTGATTGTTGTGGTAGAACCTGCTGTTGTCCTGCATTAGCTGCGCTAATAGATGACAACTGCTCCTGTGTTATGTGGTGGTACATGATCTGCTTCCTGCACCCCGTGATGTGTATAGTTGTTATGACAGCACAGTGGAGCTGGATGCTCTGTACCGTAAAATGAGCGTGATTTCTCCTGTGCTGCGTGGAGGCAGCATGAATGTTCCTGCCAGCAGGCTGTATATACTGTTATGTCCAGCTGTGGCTACTCAGTTGTGTTTTTCAGTGGGTCTGTGGCCCCGCTCCTGCAGGATCAGGGGTCCACTGCCACGTTAGTGCATGGAGGGCGCACAAGTTGCTTGATTGCCCGTGCCATATATTGTGCAAGTAGATTATGGCCTCGCTCCTAGGTGCACTAGTAGAGCAGCCAGCCTTTCTATTGTAAGTGGAGGGTGTAAGGGTTGACCTCTGTAGCCCCGCTTTGTATATGCTGATTACAGATATTTCCCAATAAAGAGTGACTGCAGGCAGCCCAGGTGTGGCCCCAAGGGGCCTCTGTGGCTCCTGTCTGGAGTTGTGTTGCTGAGGCCCCCTAGCAGTATGCCTCAGGGCAGGCTCCCTTATCAGCTTGATGCCTCCTCCCTTGTGACGGTTTTGTTATACAGCTCCCCCTTGGGCAGCGTGTCTGAGATAACAATAGGTTCCGAATGCGACCCCGGTTATCTGAAAAAGGAAGCACTGCCCAAGGGTTTCAAGGTCACGCAGGAGTCCTGGCTCTCGGCAAAAGAGGATGAACCTGCACAGACGTCATCTTTTATCAAACAGGAAGTGGGAAGGGACCTGTTCTGAGTGACGAGCACAGGGGCCAATGGCAGCTTTGATAGATTGACGTTTCGATCAGGTTCCTACGGAAGTGCGCAGAAAACCCTTGGGCAGTCCTTCCTTTTTCAGATAACTGGGGTTGCATTCACAACCCATCATTTAGAAGTATTTCAATGGCTTTCTTGTGAGAACACAGATAGGGGTGCCTATTTTTCAATTTTTGGCTGTACTCTACCCATCTTTAAAGTTGTAATTAGCACTGTTAATCCATTTCTCAATTTACTTTATTTCATTGCAATCAGGTGATACAGAGTAATTAACTAATCAGTCTACCATTGCTTAATTACTGTGAAAACAGTCCTTGGGAGTAAATCTTGTTAGTCGACTTGTTCTGAAAAATATAAAAACAAACTAGTGCCCTGCGATGAACTGGCAATTCATCCAGGGTGTGCCCTGCCTGGTGCCCTGTGTCTGCTGGGTTAGACTTTATCTCACCATGACCCTTTTCTGGATGAAGCGATTATGGAAAATGTATGGATGGATTAAATGGAGCTATAGAGATTTGCTCTCAACAACTCTTTCTATTCACTCGACACGCACATTGACAGACTCCTTAGTTATTACAGATCACCATATTGCGGTTTAAAGTGTCATTTCAATTGAAAGAAGTTCTGAATACATATGTGATTCAGTGATTTCATTGCAAAACTCACAATTATTTTCTACGCTAATTTCAGCTTTTCTGGTGGATAGGACTGACTAAAATTACTGTTGGAAGGAGGCAACCATTATTGATGGAGCTTTTCCCTCTGTATTGTAAAGTGTAACAGCAGGACTTACATTTGCTTTTGTGGTGGAGATTCACAAATGACTCTTCCATCAGACACTGAGATTTTATATTTTATACAACCACAATAATTTCAATTGTTACACTTTGACATCCATGATGGTCAGCAAATTGACAAATAGATTGCTCAGAGACCTTCCCCATAAGCAGGAGAGTATAATTGAAATTATTTTTGAACTACAAGCTTGCTGCTTGTGAAGAAAGTGTCCTAGTTCCCAGAGAGGAATTCAGCACAGTGAAAATGCTACTCCACAGTAGCTTGCTGTGAAGAGGGTTACAGAATCAATCTGTTGGTTTGTGGCTCATTACATTGGGCTAAGTAGGTTACGATATCACAGCTCATTCTGTCTTGCATTTGTCAAACAGCTGTTCTGTTTCTATCGCTGTGTTTATCCGCTGTGTGTCTGAATTGTGTTCTTAAATTGGCTTAATTGGTCCTACCACATCTGAATATATAATTTACATGCTCTGCTCTGTATGTGCCTAAATACCTCAATAACTGTCTGAAACAACAGCTGTTTTGCCGAGAATGAAAATGCACTTTATAGTTGTTGTTTTTTTTACATTTTTCTTCCTTGTTTCATTATACATATGAATGCCAGAAGCTTCTTAAAGCATTAATTAAATTATAGTTCATGCTTACTTTACTCTCATTAAGATCTTATACCTTCTACTCAGAGAAAAGTGCATGGTTGAAACTACTAATCATATTTAATTAAATACCAACAGAACTGATTTATATAATGTAATTCATTGAATGTTCATGCATAGAACAAGCCTTTGCTCATTTGAATAGTTTGTTACCTTTTGACCCTTTTAAAACTTAATGACATCCGTATTTAGACGCCAAAATCTTAATTCATTTGCTCTTCATAATTTATAAAATGTTTGTTAAAAAATCTCTAGAATTTCTGTATATGATGTCACTTTCCAGCATTGCATGTTATGAAAAATGTACCGTAGTTTGATACAGGGATTGCACTGACTTGTAAAAGTGGAGTTGCACCCTGGCCAAATAAAGAGGCAGCAGTGTGCAGGGAAAAACATTTAGAAACCCTGTAGAGTCTTAGTTTGAGACACTCTCTGGAGAGTGTGTCCATTTGCTTTCATGTTGTTTCATGCTTTACTGAGAGACAATTAGAAGACATATGTCACAAAGATGTCACAGCACGTGTGTACCTTAGTTTTCTGTGCAAAAATGTATGACGATCTGTTTTGCTTATGTGAACAGCTTATATCTACACTCACCTAAAGGATTATTAGGAACACCTGTTCAATTTCTCATTAATGCAATTATCTAACCAACCAATCACATGGCAGTTGCTTCAATGCATTTAGGGGTGTGGTCCTGGTCAAGACAATCTCCTGAACTCCAAACTGAATGTCTGAATGGGAAAGAAAGGTGATTTAAGCAATTTTGAGCGTGGCATGGTTGTTGGTGCCAGACGGGCCGGTCTGAGTATTTCACAATCTGCTCAGTTACTGGGATTTTCACGCACAACCATTTCTAGGGTTTACAAAGAATGGTGTGAAAAGGGAAAAACATCCAGTATGTGGCAGTCCTGTGGGCGAAAATGCCTTGTTGATGCTAGAGGTCAGAGGAGAATGGGCCGACTGATTCAAGCTGATAGAAGAGCAACTTTGACTGAAATAACCACTCGTTACAACCAAGGTATGCAGCAAAGCATTTGTGAAGCCACAACACATACAACCTTGAGGCAGATGGGCTACAACAGCAGAAGACCCCACCGGGTACCACTCATCTCCACTACAAATAGGAAAAAGAGGCTACAATTTGCACAAGCTCACCAAAATTGGACAGTTGAAGACTGGAAAAATGTTGCCTGGTCTGATGAGTCTCGATTTCTGTTGAGACATTCAGATGGTAGAGTCAGAATTTGGCATAAACAGAATGAGAACATGGATCCATCAGCCTTGTTACCACTGTGCAGGCTGGTGGTGGTGGTGTAATGGTGTGGGGGATGTTTTCTTGGCACACTTTAGGCCCCTTAGTGCCAATTGGGCATCGTTTAAATGCCACGGCCTACCTGAGCATTGTTTCTGACCATGTCCATCCCTTTATGACCACCATGTACCCATCCTCTGATGGCTACTTCCAGCAGGATAATGCACCATGTCACAAAGGTCGAATCATTTCAAATTGGTTTCTTGAACATGACAATGAGTTCACTGTACTAAACTGGCCCCCACAGTCACCAGATCTCAACCCAATAGTGCATCTTTAGGATGTGGTGGAATGGGAGCTTCGTGCCCTGGATGTGCATCCTACAAATCTCTATCAACTGCAAGATGCTATCCTATCAATATGGGCCAACATTTCTAAAGAATGCTTTCAGCACCTTGTTGAATCAATGCCACGTAGAATTAAGGCAGTTCTGAAGGCGAAAGGGGGTCAAACACAGTATTAGTATGGTGTTCCTAATAATCCTTTAGGTGAGTGTATATTACATTACATTGGTTGCTGAATACAAACAATAGATTTATATTTTGATATTTTGCACCTGCATTTTCTTTGCTAAATCTATAGTTAAATGTTATCACAGGTATGAATACACTCAGTAACAGTGGTTGAATTCAATAGTAATATGTGCATATTTTTCAAGCCACTTTAGGTGTTACAGCAGTGCAAACGAATATCAGGATGCATATATCACTAACTAGTTCACCAAAGTAAAATCAACATTAAACCCATAATGAATCACAAATCTACAGCACAGCCTACAGCACTGCTTCAGGTGTGATCTATTAGTGGAGGGACAGCATAACACGAATAGAGAGTGCATTGCTAATCTGGATCATGGAAATAGCTTTTCTCAGGGATTGCAATACTCTTGATAGAGCTTAGCTGGTGGCCTGTGGATATTGGCACAAGTCCTGGTCCTGCATGATTTTATCTGATAATTTTAAACTTAAAATGGCTATTATAAGTTATATAATTGTATAATTGTATCCCACCTTGATTTCAGCCCTTCATATGTATTTGACAAGTGCACATTAGCATGGATTGTTCTCAGATCAAAAGGTTTAAATACAATGTGAATAAAGACTAATAGTAGGAATAAGCATAATACATTAATTTTCAAAGAAAATCTCTTCCTGATTACAGGGATCTCAACACACAACCATTTACATCGTAAGTGTCTGCTACATTTTCATGTTCTGTTTTTTTTTCAATCAAATTTTAATTAATGTCAAAACATTGTTTTCTTTCCTTCCATAGATATTTAATGTACGCAACCGCATGGAATTATTTTGTTAATATAATAGTTATTTGTAATGATTCAGAGATAGACAGTTCCCATGGGTTCCTCATCTGTATTTACTATAGGCTATATTTTCAGAAGTGATTCCTTGTGCAATACAGTTCTCCTACTCTTAAGTCCTATTTTCTGTATACTGTATGAATGCATGGTAAACCAAAAGTGGGACAGTTAAGATAAATAATAGATGCAATCAAGATATAATTATCCTTGTTATCTTTGACCAGCTGGTTGTGTCATTCAGACCTGATTATTTTACTTAGAAGCGATGCCTGTAGTTAGGCTGAGAAGATGTGAACAGTTTGATACACCTGTAATCACACAACCAGAAGCATGCTGACACAGAATCGTATTTTTCACTCAAAGGAACCCTGAGCCGTGTGAGAAGCGCCATCACCTCACTAGGTGTGCTGTAGATGTGGGCTGTGGCCAGGATTTGGACCACCATGGCCGACCCAGCCTGGCGGTAGAAGAATCCCGCTCCCTCTTCCACTGCTACATCAACGAAGGAGAGCAGGGGGCTCGGGGGAAACAGGGCAGCAAGGCCTTCAGCCTGGACCACAACAGCCTTCTGGCTCATGGGACAATGGACGGGTGCCGGCTGGACCAGGACATGAACTCAATGTCCCACTTCAATATCCCCAACTTTGTCAACTCTGAGGACAGTTCCGCACTGGAGGATGATGACTTGCTTCTCTGTGAGCAGCCGGTTACGCTTGGCAGTGTGACCAGACACAACAGCTTGCACCAAATTATCCACTAAAACAGGCAGGGATCGAATCTATGTTCGACTCTACCCAGACCGCTGTCTGCCTGTATGAAATGCAGTTATGTGATACCTTGGTACGCACAGTGACATTCATGGATAAGGGAGTCTGCCAAGGAATAAATAATAATAATAATAATAATAATAATAATAATAATAATAATAGATTCAACCTTTAAAATGCTCATGCATGTTTGCAAGTCAATGCAAAAGCAGTTCATGTTGTATAATGATTCATACAGAATACCATAGGCAGGTGTAAAAGTGGATGTACAGAGAAAAATAATGTATAAAAATCAATTCTGGTAGACCATTATTGATTTGCATTTTAAATAGAATACAATTAAAAAATATAATAGTCAAAATAATTGGAAAACATTTATAGTGAAATTATCAATCAAAGTAATTTGAATGAATATAGCTATTAATTGCTAAGAAATTGTGTACAAAATTGACTTAAACTCCCCACCATTCTTTCTTCTGTTTATATTATAAAACCAACATATTGTTTAGGTTTCCATTTTAGGTTGCCACAGGGGCGTCGCTAGACCCTATTTAGGGGGGCTTTAGCCCACCTGTATTTTCTCTCAGCCCCCCTAAAAATAAGATGATTATGAAGTAACGGCGCGGCCAAACAGTCCAACAAAACACTGTCAGCAGCCCCTTGTATTTTCTCACTGTCAACAACCCCTCCCCCCGCTCTGACACTGTCAGACCCCAACCCCCACCCTAGCGATCCTGGACACCATTTCGAAGCCCCCCTAAAACTTGAAGTCTAGAAACGTCCCTGGGTTGCCATATGAATTAGAGTTGATGTATCTGTGTGTAAGTAAAGTGATGTAAGAGTGAAGGGTTTTCCTATAGGCTGGATTATTCATAGTGTAGGCACACAAGCAAGCAACTCACTGGAAGCGATTGGCAGTTTCCAACTGTGTCTTTAGTAGAAAACACATCACAGTTTACCCAGGTGGTTTGAAATTCAACCATCAAATATTCCACAACAAGTTACTGTGCATCAGTGCAGCTGTTTTTCCTTGAAAAAATGAAGACCATATAAATTTGTTGTTAGAGAAATATATGCAAGACGACTTTTTCATATCAATTAGACACCATGAAGATCGTTTGTCACAACCCGTTCTTTCTTGATTGGTACTTCTACTAACTAGGGTTGTCTCTGAAGGTTTGAATGTTCATTCAGACTCCAGACCATCAAAGGTTTTTACAAATTTTCAAAGGTTCGTCACGTGACAATCACATCTTTTTATTTTTATTCCCAGCTAAATTACGTTGCTACAACTTTGTGCAAAGTTGGTTGTTAGCTGGGTTGTTGATACAAATTGACATTGTTTGAAGACTGTAGCATGCAACCTCTACAGATAGAGTGCCTTGTGAAAGTATTCACACCCTTTGGCATTTTTCCTTTTTTGTTGCCTTACAACCTGGAATTAAAATTGATTTTTGGGGGTTTGTATCATTTGATTTACAAAACATGCCTACCACTTTGAACTTGAGTGTGCATATCTATTCAACCCCCAAAGTCAATACTTTGTAGAGCCACCTTTTGCAGCAATTACAGCTCTATAAGCTTGGCACATCTAGCCACTGGGATTGTTGCCCATTCTTCAAGGCAAAACTGCTCCAGCTCCTTCAAGTTGGATAGGTTCCGCTAGTGTACAGCAATCTTTAATCAAAGATTCTTAATTGGATTGTGGTCTGGGCTTTGACTAGGCCATTCCAAGACAATTAAATGTTTGCCCTTAAACCACTCAAGTGTTGCTTTAGCAGTATGCTTAGGGTCATTTTCCTGCTAGAAGGTGAACCTCCATCCCAGTCTCAAATCTCTGGAAGACTGAAACCGGTTTCCCTCAGGAATTTCCCTGTATTTAGCACCATCCATCATTCCTTCAATTCTGACCAGTTTCCCAGTCCCTGCCAATGAAAAACATGGTGTTCTTGGGGTGATGAGAGGTGTTGAGTTTGCGCCAGACATAGCGTTTTCCTTGATGGCCAAAAAGCTCAATTTTAGTCTCATCTGACCAGAGTACATTCTTCCATATGTTTGGGGAGTCTCCCACATGCCTTTTGGTGAACAGTGGTTTGCTTATTTTTGTCTTTAAGCAATGGCTTTTTTCTGACCACTCTTCCATAAAGCCCGGCTCTGTGGAGTGTACAGCTTATAGTGGTCCTATGGACGGATACTCCAATCTCTGCTGTGGAGCTTTGCAGCTCCTTCAGGGTTATCTTTGGTCTCTTTGTTGCCTCTCTGATGAATGCCCTCCTTGCCTGGTCCGTGAGTTTTGGTGGGCGGTCCTCTCTTGGCAGGTTTGTTGTGGTGCCATATTTTTTCCATTTTTTAATAATGGATTTAATGATGCTCTGTGGGGTGTTCAAAGTTTCGGATATTTTTTATAACCCAACCTTGATCTGTACTTCTCCACAACTTTGTCCCTGACCTGTTTGGAGAGCTCCTTGGTCTTCATGGTGCCGCTTGCTTGGTGGTGTATATATACTGAGATCATGTGACAGATCATCTGACACTTAGATTACACACAGGCGGTCTTTATTTAACTAATTATGTAACTTCTGAAGGTTATTGGTTGCACCAGATCTTATTTAGGGGCTTAATCTCAAAGGGGGTGAATACATATACATGCACCACTTTTCCGTTTCTTTTTTTTTTTAGAATTTTTTAAAACAAGTTATTTTTTGAATTTCATTTCACCAATTTGGACTATTTTGTGTATGTCCATTACATGAAATCCAAATAAAAATCTATTTAAATTACAGGTTGTAATAGGTTGTAAGAAAATAGGAAAAATGCCAAGGTGGGTGAATACTTTCGCAAGGCACTGTAAAGGGATAATGGGGTAAAGGCGGTGTGGTGGGGAGGAGCATTGGGAGAGGGGATAAAAGATGAAGGGAGGTGGAAAAAAAAGACAGTGTGTGAGTGTGTTCAGTCCCTGAGACCATTGTGAGCTGCAGTAATAAGTAATACAATGATTTGTTGTTGCACCTGCAATGATGAGGTGGGCTTACTCCTTGAAAACCCCCGCAACCATTACAATACTAAACCACACTTCAGATATCCCACCATCTAAATTAAAACATTTGATTTGTATACTGCCCATTACAGAAAAGTTTTTGGATATAAAAGTTCAAAACTGTAATAAAAAGTACCTAGATTGCCACTGTCGTGTCAGTAGGCATTGGACCAGATTACATTTAAACAATGTATTTTGAAAATACGATTATCACTGATATAAAAAAAATGTTTCTTCTGAAAGCACTATCCTACCAGCATGCCTGCAGCACCACTGCATTATTCTGCTTTATTGTTTCTTTATCTGCGATCTTTACAGCAAAGTGTTGTGCAATATAATGGAAATGTAAAACAGTGTTTCGATAAAGTGTTGCTGTTTGGATTTGTTGTTTAATGCACAGAAGACCCCTCCAAAACCTTAATGTAAATTTGTAACTGAAAATATCATGGAGGAAAAAGCATTTTCCAGGATCATTTAAAATTATTATGCGTTATTTATTAGGCTTAATGGGTCAATTGCATAGAACTGAAAGCAGCGGACTGGAGATGATCCCATATTTAGTACGCGGCTCCATACTAAGTCTGCGAGTTCATTGCGATTGAGCCATTAATAATAATAATAATAATCGGTATAATAATAATATATATTGTTGACACAAACTCTGAACTGTAGAAGGGAGTCTTTTCATTATAGTCAACCCAAATGTTAAGGTACTGTTCCTTAACTGTTCCTTTAGTATTTACTACTTTCAGTAGTTACATTAAATAATACACTGAATAATACAATAATACAGTAACATTAAAAAATACACTGAACACCGGCATATATTCATCAAGGATTTTACACCTGCAAGTAAAATTAATATAAACCGTGTGCTTGTAAAAAAAAAAAATAATAAAAACATTATTACTGTTCGAGTTATTTTAAAACACAAGTGGATGTTTGGTGTATATATATATCAAAATCAAAAGTGGTCCAAGGAAGGAAAAGTGGTGAACCGGCGACAGGGTCATGAGCGACCAAGGCTCACTGATGCACGTGGGGAGTGAAGGCTGACCCGTGTGGTCCGATCCAACAGACGAGCTACTGTAGCTCAAATTGCTGAAAAAGTGAATGCTGGTTCTGATAGAAAGGTGTCAGAACACACAGTGTATATATATGTACAGTACTGTGCAAAAGTTTTAGGCAGGTGTGAAAAAATGCTGTAAAGTAAGAAGGTTTTCAAAAATAAACATGTTAATACATTATATTTATCAATTACCAAAATGCAAAGTGAGTGAACAGAAGAAAAATCAATCAATATTTGCTGTGACCACCCTTTGCCTTCAAAACAGCATCAATTCTTCTAGGTACACTTGCACACAGTTTTTGAAGGAACTCGGCAGGTAGGTTGGCCCAAACATTTTGGAGAACTAACCACAGTTCTGTGGATTTAGGCAGCCTCAGTTGCTTCTCTCTCTTCTTCATTCCAATCAGATGCCTCCCTGATGGTATTGAATGATGGATAAGTATCTGCCTGTACTTCTCAGCATTGAGGATACCATTAATTCTGACCAAATCCCCAACTCCATTTGCAGAAATGCAGCCCCAAACTTGCAAGGAACCTCCACCATGCTTTACTGTTTCCTGCAGATACTCATTCGTGTACCGCTCTCCAGCCCGTCGGCGAACAAACTGCCTTCTGCTACAGCCAAGTATTTCAAATTTTGACTAATCAGTCCTGAGCAGCTGCTGCCATTTTTTTCATGTGTTTTCATGCATAGTTGAGTTGCTTGGCCTTGTTTCCACGTTGGAGATATGGCTTTTTGGCCACAAGTCTTCCATGGAGGCCACTTCTGACCAGAGTACCTGGTATCTGTATCTGTACCAGGGTCCCACTGTTTTCTGCCAATTCTGAGCTGATGGCACTGTTAGACATCTTCCAATTGCGAAGGGAAGTAAGCATGATGTGTCTTTCATCTGCTACAGTAAGTTTCCTTGGTTGACCACTGCGTCTGCGGTCCTCAACATTGGCCATTTCTTGAAATGTCTGCCTGGGAGAGACCTTGCTGATGCAGTATAACTACCTTGTGTCTTGTTGCTGTGCTCAGTCTTGCCATGGTGTATGACTTTTGACAGTAAACTGTCTTCAGCAACCGCACCTTGTTAGCTGAGTTTGGCTGTTCCTCACCCAGTTTTATTCCTCCTACACAGTGGTTTCTGTTTCAGTTAATGATTGTGTTTCAACCTACATATTGAATTGATGATCATTAGCACCTGTTTGGTATAAATATTTAATTATACACCTGACTATATGCCTACAAAATCCCTGACTGTGTGCAAGTGTACCTAGAAGAATTGATGCTGTTTTGAAGGCAAAGGGTGTTCACACCAAATATGGATTTGATGTAGATTTTTCTTCTGTTCACTCACTTTGCATTTAGTTAACTGATAAATATAATCTATTAACATCTATTTTTGAAAGCATTCTTACTTGCATTTTTTCACACCTTCCTAAAACGTTTGCACAGTACTGTATATATATATATATATATATAGTGTTTTCATTCAAATCTATACACTAGTAGCTAATGTGACATTATTGATACATTATGCTAATTAGCACCAACGAAGCTTCGAACCTTCGATCGGTAATGTGTTACAAACATTCGAAGGTAAAAATATACCCTTCAGGACAGCCGTATAACTAACACAGCTTGGCGTTGTATAGAGATTTGATTTTTAAAGCTGAAAATCTTTTTTGAAGTTCTTCATGTTTTTTATGTTTATATCAGGTTTGAGGAAGGGTCTAAGGTAGTCACTTGTACTGGCTGCTGACTATTTTCCTTTACTTATTTTCATACAACGTGATTTTCTGCCAGCATATGGGATATAATGATACTCCCGGAGTGATCAAAGCAAACTGTCGGTTAATTCTAATCATTGATGTGTGATTTTGGAAATACATCCAATAACTGCATAGTGCATAACATCATCTACACTTCTCATTGCAATGTTTCAGTGGTTTTTGTGAGGAGTTATGTATTTTATACATATATATAAATAAACAAAAACAAACCTGTATCTGTTTGTGAGAAGTAAATGTCATGGATGCAATAATTATATGCAACCACTGATAAAAAAAAATCACTGGGTTTTAAATAGAGACCCCAAGTTTATGGTTTGTTTGATTAAGAAGCCTTTTAATAAATGTTTAAAAACATTTTAACACTTTAATTGATAGGCAGGACAGTTCTGCCAGAATTAGTTGAAATCCTTACACAGCAGTAAACCTATCACTGCTTATTTCTACATAGACAAGCAGAAATAAGTTAAATTATATTAAACTGTGCTGAATGACAGCAATGGAAAATTACATACACGTGGAAAACATGGTTCACCTACTATTTGTACTAAACTTTAAAAAAGTTCATAGCTTAACAATTCGTAACAATTTCTTTTAAAGAATATCAACTAGTAGGAAAAATGTAATTCAAAGGAGGGTAGCCAGACTTCACTCCATTGCTGAAGTTATATCATTCCAATTTGAACATTTGAAAATGAAATAGGATCGTGAGACATTAGTAATATTTATATTTTTTAGACAGGTGAAGTGATAATACACTAAGAGTTAACTACAACATTGCAAACCAGTTGAAAATATAACTGGGTCTCATTGACAGGTACTGTTACTGATGCTGCTACAGAATCAACAACTCGGTTGTTCTTATGAATACATTCATCTGTGCCTATGATGCAGGACTTCTGCTTGGGTTAATGTTCTCCATGCTTAATCATATACGATACATGCTACCATGGCTCAGTGAGATAGTGTGCGGTCTTTATGATGATTATTGCCAGTAATACTACAGAAACACACACTGTGTTGGCATGGTGCTGTGTTCAGGGATTCAACAGAAGTCTGAAGAGGCTGAGCAGTTTTCTGCTCATAGATTTTGATCTGGATCCCAAGGGTGGGGACAAAAGACTGGAAGAAGGTGTGCTCCAAATGTTATACATAAACAATAGCACAAATAAATATACGGTTGGCAACGAGCTATGACTACAAAGTGTCATTAAGTTCAAGTCTTAATTTAATTCCTAAGTGTCCTGACAGCTGGCTTGCGTATGTAGATGGAATATAAAGCTTTAAAATCGAATCGAACATTTATTGTAATCTGTCCTCTGAAAACAGAATGTAATGTTATTTTAGCAACACTGTATTCAGGCCTGCTCTGGGTATAATTTATGTTTTACAAGGAAAGACTTATTAACTTTAAGCTACAATTTGTGCCTTTGCATTGACTGGATTACTTTTACAGGTTACAGGTTGCCATGACAACCGAGCCTGTTACTGTGTAGACCAGAAGCCGTATTTGTCAACCTGCACATAAACAAGTGGTGTTTTAAGGGGGCAGAGAAACTCTCACAAAAAATAAACCTCTTTACAACTAGCCTATATATATATATATATATATATATGAATACATAGATTTTCAAATTAAGAGGCCAATCGGTTTTACCCATCCAGCATCACGTTCTGTGGCATCTCCTGACTATACTCATTATCTCAGCTTTTAACCAACCCTGTCAGTTTTCTTCCCTTCAGCTCTTGACTCTGCCCTCTCAGCTCCTGTACTGCTGTGTCCTGCTGAGGCTGTCTTCTTATTAGGACGTTAATTTTCATTCCTTCTACCTTTTCACTTTGGTTCAGTCCCCTAATTTTCCTTTACCTCACCAGGGCACTCTTTCTCCTTCTCCTCCTAATTCAAGTGGTCTTCAAAGACATCCTCAAACTCTCCAACTCTATTGCCACCCGTCTTACTTCATCCATCCAGCTCTCTCTCCCACCCACTTCAGCCCTCTGCTGGCTGAAACTCTTCTGGCCAAACCTGACTGCTTCTGCTTCAATTCCCACACCCTTACCTCTGTCCCTTGCCTGTCTCTTGACCTCATACTTTCCACAGATTTTATCCTAAAAAAGATACTGTTTTTCACTCTACTTTTATTCATTCTCTGTATTCCCTCCTGGTTATGTCTTTCCTTTGCTCTATAATATCCTAGCGCCACACTGTCTGACCATACTCTCCTGACCCCTCAAAACCATTGCAGAACATTGCTCTTCATGTCCAGTCTTCCAGTGCCACAATCCTGCAGGTTTCACTCATCTTTCAAAATGAGAACAGTTGTGCCCAGTCAAGGGAATCATTTGTTTAAATGCCTAACCAGCAGCTCAGGTGAAATGAAAACCAAAATACCTTATGCCCTCTGAAGACTGGATCTGAACGCTGTGCTCCTGCCTTGCAGCTACTGAATGTCTTACGGACTTGCACAGCATATATATCTCAATTCTATTGCCTTCTGTTTGCTTCCCATCTCTACTCTTGTGCTCCAGTTTGTAAACTATTGCACTTCTGACACAATGTAACTGATTTGTCTTCTGTGACTTAATTTTTTTGGTCCAGATATGTATAAAAAAAAACTACTTTTAATTGTTGTAATCCTTCAAAGTGGTTTGCTTAATGGTGTGTCAGACAAATAAAATATATATGGGAGTAGTGGTTTTCTTGTGTATGACAAGCATTAACTATCTATTATACTATATATATATATATATATATATATATAGCACATTACAATTAGGATGGCAATATATGTAGAATATGTTAGGTACAAATATGTTTTGTTTTGATTTTGATCTTACGGTTTATGTTTGGTTTTCCATTTTCCATACTTTATTGAAAAACATTTCTCGGGGACATGAGGCAATCCTGATTGGTCGACTGTCACATTCGGCCATACTTTGGCTACGCTAGAGCATACTGTATACACACACTATGAAGCTGCTCACTAGTGAGAAACAGTGCAGTTGATTGCTTTGTCACTTGGAATCTGCTGACAGATGAATCAAGGATACTTGTTACTTCAAACCCCCTTAACCAGCATTGACTTAATAGCCCAACTGCAGCACAGATTCAATCAGTATGTGAACAGATCCAAAAGCAAAAGTGGGAAAACACTTTATTAGCTGAGGTGGAAACAAAACTACAATGCAAGATCCAACAGAAATCACATTCATAACCCGCCTACTTTTATTAAGTTGGAAATTAATTTGGGTTGAGTAACGGGGAGCACGTGAGAGTGTATGAGGAGGTAAGATAGATACTGTGGTGGCCTAGAACATTTAGGGACTTTTTAAAATATATTCTGAATGATTCGTTCACAGGGGTAATGTGGTTAAAAGGTCCAGACCTGCCCTAACGCAGGTGGCAGAGTTTTGAACATCCTGTACAGGCAGTTTTAGAAACAGGAGTATGGAGTATGATTTAAACCAAAAATGGAACGTGTCCTGTTGGACGCATGTTCATTTATATAACCTATCATATCAAACTGTGCTACCTCCTCTTTGTTCTCCTCCCTCACCTCCTCCCTTGACTCTCTCTGTCCTCTCACGTCTCGTCCTGTCCGTCCCTCCCCTCCTCAGCCTTGGCTCTCTGCTGTTCTCCGCGCAACCCGAACTACTCTGCGTGCCGCCAAACAGAAGTGGAAAAGGACCAAACTCCCAGCTGCCCTCGTACTCTACTGCTCTCTACTGTCCACATTCTCGTCCTCTCTCACCTCAGCCAAGAAGTCTTACTTCCAATCTCTCTTTGAATCCACTGTCAACAACCTCCACAAACTCTACTCCACCTTCTCCTCCCTCATCTCTCACTGCTGATGATTTCGCCTCCTTCTTCTCCTCCAAGATTGCAGACATCCGCAGGCTCTTCAATACTCCACCCTCATCTCCCATCACACCGAAACCTCCCACCGATCAAGCTTCCTTTTCTTCATTCTTGCTTCTCTCAGATGCTGAAGTTTCTGCTCTCCACTTACGTCACAAACCCACAACGTGTGCCCTGGACCCTCTCCCTTCTCGCCTCTTCCAAGCATCCGCTCCTGATCTTCTCCCCTTCATCTCCTCCCTCCTCTCTGGCTATTTCCCCTCTGCATTTAAACAAGCTGCTGTCATCCCACTGCTCAAGAAACCAACCCTTGATGCCACCTCTCCTCAGAACTACCGCCCTGTCTCCCTATGATGTCCACCATCAGCTCTCTGACTTTCTGTCCCAACACTCCTTGATTCTCTGCAATCCGGCTTCCGCACAGCTCACTCCACCGAGACAGCTCTCCTGGCTGTCACTGACTCCTTCAGCTGTGCTCGGGCGGCCTCTCTCTCCTCTGTCCTCATCCTCTCCGCAGCATTTGACACCATTGATCACTCCATCCTCCTCTCCTGCCTCGCTGACCTTGGAATCTCTTGGACTGCTCTCATCTGGTTCTCCTCCTAACTCAGTGACCAGTCCTACCAAGTGACATGGCGAGGCTCCTCATCCACCCCCCAACCTCTCCTCACAGGCGTTCCCCAAGGCTCCGTCCTGGGCCCGCTCCTGTTCTCTCTCTACACTCACTCCCTGGGCCCCCTCATCGCTTCCCATGGTTTCTCCTACCACTTCTACGCTGATGATGCCCAGATCTTCCTGTCTTTTCCCTCTTCTGACCCCCTCATACCCTCTCGCATCTCTTCCTGCTTGTCTGCTATTTCCGCCTGGATGCACTCACACCACCTCAAGCTCAACCTCTCCAAATCTCCTGTTTCCCCCCCCCTTCCTCACCTTCTGCTGACCTCCCCATCTCGATCCCCTTGGAATCCACCACACTCTCTCCTTCTTCTTCTGCTAAAAATCTATGAGTCACCCTCGATCCTGCGCTCTCCTACACTCAGCACATCACCATGCTGGCACCTGTAGATTCTTCCTGAGCAACATACGCCGGATCCGTCCCTTCCTCACCGACTACTCGACTCAGCTACTCGTCCAGTCACTGGTCCTCTCCTGCCTGGACTACTGCAACTCCCTCCTGGCCAGCCTGCCTTCATCTACTACCCGCCCACTCCAGCTCATCCAGAACTCTGCGGCTCGTCTGGTATTCTCTCTGTCATGGTTCGCACATGCTACTCCACTGCTCCGCTCCTTCCACTGGATCCCGTTACCGGCACGCATTCAGTTCAAGACATTGACCCTCACCTACCGCTGTCTCTGCACTGCACTGAGCTACCTTCAGACACTCGTCTCTCCATACATCCCCTCCAGACCACTGCGCTCCTCCAGTGCCAGAAGACTAACTCTGCCTCCTCTCCACTCTCCTTCCTCCAGAGCCCGCTCCTTCTCATCCCTGAACCCTAAATGGTGGAACGACCTGCCCACCGAAGTCAAAACAGCAGAGTCCTTGACCTCATTCCGGCGCTTACTCAAGATACATCTTTTCCGACAGTACTTCCTCTATCCCTGCTAGATAGCACTTCACAGTTTTTATTATGCTTCTCGCGTTCTTGATTGTTTTCCTCCTTGCTCCCTTTTCCATAGCCCTTGTCTGTGACCCTACATCTTGACAGCACTTAGCTTTCACCGTCCAGGATGTAGGACCTCACTTACTGTACTTGTGTAAATTGTAATTTGTAAAATGTATTATTCTGAATTGCTGTTTTAGCTAAATTGAATTTGTAATGATTGATGCCTTCTACTTAACTGTATTTTTGCACTTATGTTGTAAGTCATCCTGGATAAGGGCGTCTGCCAAGAAATACAAAAAAATAAAAAATACATTATAATAATAATATATAATATAATCAATTTTTATTTGTATAGCGCCCTTCGCAGGGTAGCCACAAAGCGCTTTACAGACTGGTAAACATACAACAAACGTACAGCAAAATAAAATACATAAATACAATAAAATAAAATATAGACCTGAGGGGTCCACGGCTTAGGGCCTAGGCCTAATGGTTGCCTCCCCTCCAGGCAGTATAGTTGTTACAGCAGCAAGGATATCAAGTTGTTTATCGGTGCTGCTGGCTGTGGTCTTCCCTCTGGAGGAGGTCTCTCGCTAGCCATCGGGGGTGGAGGGGTTGGACCATCAACAGACTTTGGGTTGCGATGGTTCGTCAGACCTTGGGTGTGGATGCCCCGTTGACCCTCTGTGGTGAGGTGCCTCTGGGGTGGGTTGTGCCTCATCAGACTTCCATGGTGGGGGATGAGGTGCCTCGTTGGACCCTCAGAGGGGGCTGTTGCTGGAAGACAAGAAGGCAGTTGTGCTCAGATACTGGTCATGCAGTGCAGGACATTTCCAAAGACAGTTGTGCAATTGCATGTCCATGGCACACCGGCAGCACTATGGGCTAGAAAAACAGAGACTAAACAAATGAGTCTTCAGACGTGATTTAAAGGCTGAGAAAGAGAGGGCATCTCTTACATTGGCTGGAAGATTGTTCCACAGCTTCGGGGCCCTATAACTGAATGCTCTACCACCTGTGGTTTTCATGTGTATTTTAGGGAGCGCTAAGTAACCGGCTTCCTGTGATCTCAATGGCCGACCTGGAGTGTATTCAATAAGGAGATCTTTTAAGTAGGGAGGTGCCAGAGAACTTTTAAGTCTATCCTGTAGCCAGGGGTGTCGCAAGGGGGTAGGCATCCTATGCAATTGCCTGGGGCCCCCTAATGGGAACCCCCCCCCGCTCTCACAAGGAGAAAACTCGGCCGCAAGCTCTCACGGAAGAAGCTCTGCCGGACCCCCCCCCCCACGGCATCACCATCAGGAATGATTTTGCCTGGGTCCCCCCATATACCCTACAATCGCCTCTGCCTGTAGCGCACGGGCAGCCAGTGAAGAGAATAAAATCATCAACAACCTTGCTGCCAATTAATTTCTAATTGCAGAGGTGTCCATGTACTGAACTGAACAAAACTACTAAAAACTACCAGCTCACTATACGAAAGAGTCAAATTGGTGTCAACATGAGTACTATTGGAAAACATTTGTTTTTAAATTACAATTATACTAATTACACTTACTCTCTCACTGTTTATGGTACTAGATATGACCTACCTCAGTAGCTGCTGTATGCTACTGCTGGTGTTGACATCAAGGATACAATACACACTACTCATTCATGTAACGCATGGATCAGTGCACCTTAAAAAAAAAAGACAAACATGCACCATAAAAAATGAATATTATACAGTGAAAATAATAAAGACGTTAAAGAACATCAATTACCCAACTAGTAGAGAGTGCAATCGGTTTTAAAAATGTAATAAAACAAACCTCTTGAATTGTTCATTATAAAGATGTTAACACATTCTTTACAAAATTGTCAAATTCAGTCTCCAGACCCTTCTCAAATGAGATAGAAACTTAGGTCTGAAAATGTGAAACAGGTTTTATGCAAAAGTGATTTTTCTTGTATATTATTTAGTTTACAAGAAAAGAAAAAAAGTGTAGTTTTTACCCTGAACTTAAGGAAAACTATTTTTCTTATTACATCTATTCTATAAGCAGGCTTACAAGAATCACTGCTCCTTCTTTTCTTTCCCGCGCTGAGCTGCCAACCTTCTAGAACTAAATTAAGACTACTAACTCTCAAGGAGGGAGATGAAAGCCTGAAAGAAACTGGATGCAGAGATTTCAGAGGCTGAAATATTTTGCAGATGTGGAAGACCCCAGACCCCAATGGATTTCCAATTAAGTACTATAAAGCATTAATGAACACATTTAATACACCTTTGACAGATTATGGAGGAATCACTGCATAAAGGAGAACTATCCCACACTTTGTGGCATGCAATAGACTAGAATAGATAAAGAGTGCTGCTGACGGGGCCTTTCTAAGGTGATATTTCTCACCAGTTTGCACCTTTCCTACAGCACGTTCAAGAATTCTAGTAATAACGTATTACTTATAATACAATAGTTTAAATACTAAAACATGTCAAACTATTTTTTGATTTGGATTAAATAGCACTGAAGATGGGTTGCAGAATAAATTTGGGGCCAATCAGATGCCTCCCTGATGGTATTGCATGATGGATAAGTATCTGCCTGTACTTCTCAGCATTGAGGAGACCATTAATTCTGACCAAATCCCCAACTCCATTTGCAGAAATGCAGCCCCAAACTTGCAAGGAACCTCCACCATGCTTCACTGTTGCCTGCAGACACTCATTTGTGTACCGCTCTCCAGCCCTTCGGCGAACAAACTGCCTTCTGCTACAGCCAAGTATTTCACATTTTGACTCATCAGACCAGAGCACCTGCTGCCATTTTTCTGCACCCCAGTTCCTGTGTTTTCGTGCATAGTTGAGTCGCTTGGCCTTGTTGCCACGTCAGAGGTATGGCTTTTTGGCCGCAAGTCTTCCATGAAGGCCACTTCTGACCAGACTTCTCCGGACAGTAGATGGGTGTACCAGGGTCCCACTGTTTTCTGCCAATTCTGAGCTGATGGCACTGCTGGACATCTTCTAATTGCGAAGGGAAGTAAGCATGATGTGTCTTTCATCTGCTGCAGTAAGTTTCCTTGGTTGACCACTGCGTCTACGGTCCTCAACATTTACCATTTCTTGAAATTTGTGCCTGGAAGAGACCTTGCTGATGCAGTATAACTACCTTGTGTCTTGTTGCTGTGCTCAGTCTTGCCATGGTGTATGACTTTTGACAGTAAACTGTCTACAGCAACCGCACCTTGTTAGCTGAGTTTGGCTGTTCCTCACCCAGTTTTATATGATTGTGTTTCAACCTACATATTGAATTGATGATCATTAGTACCTGTTTGGTATAACTGTTTAATCAGACACCTGACTATATGTCTACAAAATCCCTGACTCTGCAAGTGTACCTAGAAGAATTGATGCTGTTTTGAAGGCAAAGGGTGGTCATACCAAATATTGATTTGATGTAGATTATTCTTCTGTTCACTCACTTTGCATTTAGTTAATTGATAAATATAATCTATTAACATGTCTATTTTTGAAAGCATTCTTACTTTACAGCATTTTTTCACACCTGCCTAAAATGTTTGCACAGTACTGTACATCACAAAATATAAACTCATGAACCTCTGTAAACTGTCAGCCTGGATAAGGGTGTCTGCTACGAAATAAGTAGTAGTAATAATAATAATAGTATGCATGCTTCTGTGATGTTTTTGTGGAGACATGTTCTCTGACAAATTTAAATACAAAAACATTAAATAATTGTGGGTGTTGTCAGTTATCTTTGGGAGGAAAGAAAAGAATGAACAAATCTGTTCCGTTTACCATTCAATTAAAAAAAAAAACATTTTGCGATGGAAGGCGTTTGTTAAAGTGACTCATCTAGCTTGTGAAATTAAGATACGTTCATTCACAGTGATCACTGTGAACACAACACAGAGATCAAAGGGAGTCACTTTAACTACTAATGTTCATTACTACAATTGCCAGATCCCTTTTCTATATCAAACAGCTGCAGTTGCATGCCATATCATATGAAATAATAACTTAATGAAGCACTGCACTCACAACACAGTGCAATAATAAGAATTGGAACCAAAACAAAGGAAATGGAGCAGAGAGCATTTGCCATTACAAGCAATTAGACAAAGCACAAGAAGTGAAAAAAATAAGAAAACATTTATTTTAAAACATGAATTCCACATATAAAAAACCAAACAATCCTCACTCACCCTTAGGCACCTTCTAGAAATATAATATACACTTTCTATAATTGGTTAAGTATGATTACTGGACCCAAAAATACAAAAATCACAGTCCGATATTAACAGGTTCAAGTAACTATTGCACTGTCAAGTCCTATTGCACCTGCACTGTCAAGTCCTCCACATGAGCTCTGTAAAGTTCTTCACAGCACTGCTGGGGGCTGGGATGACAACGCCTTGCCTCTGCAGCTCCCGCAGCACATCCAGTATCGAGTCCAGCTCCACCCGGAAGGCCTCAAGCTCCCGCGTCTTCAACTGGGCGAGCTTCTTCCACTTCTCCACTTCGCTGTGCTGCTCCTCACCGGCAACATGACGGCCCTGCATGATTATCTGAAGCAGCGCAGTAAAAGCACCATCAATAACTGATACACTATGCCCTTGAATGAACTTCAAGCACAAATGAAGAACGGGTTTCACAATACAGAGGACGGGTTGTTCAAAGCACCCCGTTTCTTTTCTCTCTCACTTTTTTTAAATGGAGATTTGATGGATGTGGCTGTACAGGATTGGCTATTGGGGCTAAACAAAAGTCTTTAGGTTTCCCAACACATGTATACTTTATTATAACTTAAAACCAATACTCCGTTGGTGTATAGAAACTGAACCACTGCAACCGTTTAAATATTTAGATCCTGCTGGTGTACCTGTTGGAGTTCCTGCTCTCTGTGCAAATGTCTCATCTCCATGTTCTTGATTTGTCTCTCTAGAGCGGAGAAGTGCTTCAGTTCTGGACTATGAGCCTCTTTGGCTTCTTTCAGTTCTTCCAACAGCTTTGCCATCTATAACACAGAGTATTAAAACCATTTATGTTATTCAATTTATTTTTATTTTCATTTCTTTAGAAGATTAATCACATTTAAAAACTACTTGCTACATTAAAAACGAGGAGAAAAAAAAGTAATCAATGAATACAACTATTGAATATGAGAAAATGAATCATTCACAGCTCAGCCTTGGGCAATACATCAATGCAGTTTAATGCAGGTTAACATACATTTTACCTGAGTCTTTCAATGTAATTTGAGTATTTAAAGATCCATTGCAACAACTAAACCTATATGAATAACATTAAATACATAAAAATCTAACTGTCTTTCCAGTTCATCCTAGGCATATTAACTTGAATAAAACAGGATACTTCTACTACTATTGGGTTTATAGCTCACACACATATACGTTTTATATTACCTGGCTTTGCAGAGTTTCTTCACGAATATGTAGAACAGCCAGAGCTTCTTTGCTTTTATGAAGCTCATTAACTTGCTCACGCAAATGCTCTATCATTATCTGTTTAAAAAAAATAAAAAAAATCACGATTGATATATTAAAATAAATGGATGCTTTTGATTCTATAGTTCTGTGAAAAGAACAGCCTTGCATAACCCAAACACAATCTGATTTTCTGATGCATATATTTATGGATGAACAGTAATAGCAATATAATTGTGCATTATTTTTGTTTTTATAATAATAATACATCACCTCTTGTGTAGAGAGTTTATTTGTAAGTTCGGCAACTTTAGATGAAGAGTGTTCCAAAGCGTGCTGTGTAACAAGGTGCTCCAAATCCTTCTGGTGTTCAGCTTTTAATGATGAAACATGCTCAGCAGCATAGTCTTGAGCCCTGTACACAAATACACAGACAAAAACTACTGAAAAAAATGAAATTACAATTACACAGTGGTAGACAAAACTCCCACTCCCACACTCCACACAGTACAGCAGACACTACCTGACTATCTCTACTGGTCAATGCAGGGTTAGACGACGATTTGTGATGCCAAACAATCCCTGCTCAGGGCAATGCAGTGTCGCCATTGAGATTTCTGGCCAATTATAGCACAAGCTTAAAGGAGTGTAGAATGAATCATTAAAAAAAAAACTGAGAAGGTCTATTTCCAAACAAAAGAGATTCTTAAGGAGGCAGTCATTTAAAAGAGAAAAAAAAAACATCAATGGCAATGAAAACATTTCAGTTATATCTGTTTTCACACAGGGACTCTCTAGTGGTGTAGTAACCTCCAACAGGAGTGTATGCTATGTCAATCCAGGCAAGAGAGAGCTGGGTCTCAAATCCCAAATACAGGTGTTTTCCTGTAATGCTACAGATCTGTGATCAAACACCTTCAGAAAGACTTAGTATAGTGTACATTTCTGAATATAACCAATGAGTTAGTCTTTACAATTTTTCTATTCAACAAAGCTAAATAAATTGTGGTATATTCTACAATTAAAAGTCATGTTTGCAGAAATACACGTGGTGTTGATGTCTGTAGTACAGAAACGGGTTGCAGCAATTGGGAAGAAAAACAAGAAAGGTGTTAAGGGGACTGAATAACTATTTTGTTGATGTGGTATGACAGGGATGCTTTACCTTCTTGCTTCACTTTCCGCCTGTGCAACTGCTGCCTGCATTTCGACTCTCTGCCGATCCATCCCCAACATGCAGTGCTCCAGCTCTGACTTCAGTCGCTCATTTTCTTGCAGTACCTCTGAAATATGCAAACCAGCAAAGGCATGGGGCTGGTAGTCCTTCTCATCCAGGGTTGCAGGAAAGGGAACCACATCTGCCACTGTGTTCACGTCGGCTGCAGGGAGGGGGTCCTTCTTGTTTCTTTTGTTCGACGCCATCTTATTTTCACACACTTTTCCATCTGCGGTCTGCCCAGAAAGCATAGACCTCCTCTCCCTCTGAAGCTTCTCCACCGTTTTTGAAAGCTCTTGAATGGTTTTATTCTTGGCAGTTAATTCCTTGTTTAGTTTATCCAGATGTTTTTTAAATGCCCCTTCCACTTGCTTTCCCGGTCTTTGGGGACTTTCCCTATGGTTGCCAGTCACTTTCAGCTCAGTCTGTAGAAGCTGCTTTTCTAGGGAGTCTATTTCTCTTTGGAGAACATTTTCCTTAGTTTGATAAACCTTTTTTAATTGGCCTAATTCCTCTTCCAAAGACTTGGCCTTCAGAGCCCATTCCTCAGAATCAACTCTTTCGTGAATTAGTTTATCGGACAACAGTTGTTCCAAATCAGAAATCCTTTGTTCATATTGGATCTACGAGTGAAAATACGAGAGAAAATGTACTTTCAGGCAAGAAAAATTCCACACAAAGCTGCTCATAAAGGTGTGTAACAAAGATGTGTTAATTATTTACAGATAGAAAATATATACATGTAATTTGTGTCATTAATGTCTTACAGGAATTGGTAATCAGTTAGATACACATAGGTACACTGCAGTACAAACAGCCATTTTCAATGATAATATTTATGATTACATTTTTTGAATTCAAGTTTAGGAAGAACGGTCACGATTGCAGTTTTAAACCCTTCAAATAGTGTTATTTTATTTACTATAAAAAGTACCATGCCCATTAATCCCATTTAAAAACTAAACATTCAAATGTTAGATATTTGCCTGTTTTTTTAAATAAGCATGACAGTTCATAAAATAAATACTCAAAATAAGACTACTGAAAAAGCACTCCTCCTGACAGATTACTTCAGTTTATTATATTTCTTTAATAATAATTTAATTTGCGGCTCAATTTGTAATAGCATTCATTTCGATCCAATACTTCTAATGTGCCTGAACTTTCCAGTCACATTTGCAAAATAATTACCAAAAACCAAAGCATTCCCCCTAAGGTAATTAATTAATTCCTTCATTATGGTGTTTGAATAGTTTAACATTCCCTGTGAGGTGCCCCTTGGAGAAGGTCACATCACAAGTATGTAATGCTTCATTCTTGGTTTGTTTAAATGCTCCTACAGTACCTAATCTTCTATAAGTGCCGTATCGTGTAATGCATAACTAAAAATAATATTTTTGTAATTAAAAAAAAAAAAAAGAGATCTTGCTGAAGTCAATTTAGAACAAGTCGACATTCCAGTCAGTCACGTCTTGCCTTTAAACACCAACCGAATGTACCCATTTCCATAGGATTGCTGGGTATCTGAATGTTGCGTTGCCCACTACCTAAAAAGTCTAATAATGTGAAAGCAGATTTAAACATCTAATGTAATCACCTTTATTTTCTGATACTGCTGCTCCATGGCTCGAAGGCTCATCTTGGCGGCTTCATCTTTGCCTTCCAGCTCAGCCTCCAGCCTCTTGACCCGTCTCTCCAGGAAGGCTGCAGTCTCTGGTGTGGTTGAGACTCCACCTTCACCTGCTGTTGCAGAGGCGGCTGCATAGATCAGGGCAGGAAGGGAGTTTGGATGTCGTCTCTTGATAATCTCCTCCATTTCCTTCACCTGTGAGAAATGGTACCAGAACCTCTATTCAATATATTATATATATATACACACACACACACACACACACACACACACACACACATACGTACGTACATATGCATGCACGCATAAATGCACTACCATTCAAAAGTTTGGGGTCACTTAGAAACTTCCTTGTTTTTGAAAGAAAAGCAAAATTTTTGTCCATTAAAGTAACTTCAAATTGATCAGAAATACAGTGTAGACATTCTTAATGTAGTAAATGACTATTGTACTATTGTAGCTGGAAACGTCTGATTTGTAATGGAATATCTACATAGGCATACAGAGGCCCATTATCAGCAACCATCAGTCCTGTGTTCCCTAATCCAAGTTCATCATTTTAAAAGGCGAACTGATCATTAGAAAACCTTTCTGCAATTATGTTAGCACAGCTGAAAACTGTTGTGCTGATTAAAGAAGCAATAAAACTGGCCTTCTTTAGACTAGTTGAGTACCATCAGCAATTGTGGGTTTGATTACAGGCTCACAATAGCCAGAAACAAAAGGACTTTCTTCTGAAACTCGTCAGTCTGTTCTTGTTCTGAGAAATGAAGGCTATCCCATGCGAGAAATTGCAAAGAAACTGAAGATCTCGTACAACGCTGTGTACTACTCCCTTCACAGAACAGCGCAAAATGGCTCTAACCAGAATAGAAAGAGGAGTGGGAGACCCCGGTGCACAACTGAGCAAGAGGACAAATACATTAGTGTCTAGTTTGAGAAACAGATGCCTCACACGTCCTCAACTGGCAGCTTCATTAAATAGTGCCCACAAAACACCAGTCTCAACGTCAACAGTGAAGAGGCGACTCCAGGATGCCAAAGCCAAATCTCAGACTGGCCAACAAAAAGAAAAGATTACGATGGGCAAAAGAACACAGACACTGGACAGAGGAAGATTGGAAAAAAGTGTTATGGACAGACGAATCTAAGTTTGAGGTGTTCAAAAAAAGAACATTCGAGAGACGCAGACCAAATGAAAAGATGCTGGAGGAGTGCTTGACGCCATCTGTCAAGCATGGTGGAGGCAATGTGATGGTCTGGTGCTTTGTTGGTGGTAAAGTGGGAGATTTGTACAGAGTAAAAGGGATCTTGAAGAAGGAAGGCTATCTCTCCATTTTGCAAACGCCATACCCTGTGGACGGCACTTGATTGGAGCTAATTTCCTCCTACAACAGGACAATGACCCAAAGCACAGCTCCAAACTATGCAAGACCTATTTAGGGAAGAAGCAGTCAGCTGGTATTCTGTCTATAATGGAGTGACCATATGGTACGTAAGAAGCCAATCCAACTTGGGTGTTTCAGGAAGCATGGGTGAAATCTCTTCAGATTACCTCAACAAATTGACAATTAGAATGCCAAAGGTCTGCAAGGCTATAATTGCTGCAAATGGAGGATTCTTTGACGAAAGCAAAGTTTGAAGGACACCATTATCATTTCAATTAAAAATCATTATTTCTAACCTTGTCAATGACTATATTTCCTATTCAAACTCATTTAATGTATGTTCTCATGGGATGAGACTTGTTTGTCCAGCACATCCCACAGATGCTCGATTGGACTGAGATCTGGGGAATTTGGAGGCCAAATCAACACCGTGAACTCGTGATTCATCAGACCAGGCCACCTTCTTCCATTGCTCCGTGGTCCAGTTCTGATGCTCACATGCCCATTGTAGGCGCTTTCGGCAGTGGACAGGGGTCAGCATGGACACCCTGACTGGTCTGCGGCTACGCAGCCCCATACGCAACAAACTGCGATGCACTGTGTGTTCTGACACCTTTCTATCAGGACCGGCATTCACTTTTTCAGCAATTTGAGCTACAGTAGCTCGTCTGTTGGATCGGACCACACAGGCCAGCTTTCGCTCCCCACATGCATCAGTGAGCCTTGGCTGCCCATGACCCTGTCGCCGGTTCACCGCTTTTCCTTCCTTGGACCACTTTTGATAGGTACTGACCACTGCAGACCGGGAACGCCCCACAACAGCTGCAGTTTTGGAGATGCTCTGACCCAGTCGTCTAGCCATCACAATTTGGCCCTTGTCAAAGTCGCTCAGATCCTTACGCTTGCCCATTTTTCCTGCTTCTAACACATCAACTTTGAGGACAAAATGTTCACTTGCTGCCTAATATATCCCACCCACTGACAGGTGCCACGATAACGAGATTATCAGTGTTATTCACTTCACCTGTCAGTGGTCATAATGTTATGGCTGATCGGTGTATGTATATACAGTGAGGGAAAAAAGTATTTGATCCCCTGCTGATTTTGTACGTTTGCCCACTGACAAAGAAATGATCAGTCTATAATTTTAATGGTAGGTGTATTTTAACAGTGAGAGACAGAATAACAACAAAAACATCCAGAAAAACGCATTTCAAAAAAGTTATAAATTGATTTGCATGTTTGGTGGCAAAACCCTTGTTGGCAATCACAGAGGTCAGACGTTTCTTGTAGTTGGCAACCAGGTTTGCACACATCTCAGGAGGGATTTTGTCCCACTCCTCTTTGCAGATCCTCTCCAAGTCATTAAGGTTTCGAGGCTGACATTTGGCAACTCAAACCTTCAGCGCCCTCCACAGATTTTGTATGGGATTAAGGTCTGGAGACTGGCTAGGCCACTCCAGGACCTTAATGTGCTTCTTCTTGAGCCACTCCTTTGTTGCCCATCCACGACCCATTTTCAATGCCCTGGCTGAGGGAAGGAGGTTCTCACCCAAGATTTGACGGTACATGGCCCCGTCCATCGTCCCTTTGATGCGGTGCAGTTGTCCTGTCCCCTTAGCAGAAAAACACCCCCAAAGCATAATGTTTCCACCTCCATGTTTGACGGTGGGGATGGTGTTCTTGGGGTCATTCCTCCTCCTCCAAACACAGCGAGTTGAGTTGATGCCAAAGAGCTCGATTTTGGTCTCATCTGACCACAACACTTTCACCCAGTTCTCCTCTGAATCATTCAGATGTTCATTGGCAAACTTCAGACGGGCCTGTACATGTGCTTTCTTGAGCAGGGGGACCTTGCGGGCGCTGCAGGATTTCAGTCCTTCACGGCGTAGTGTGTTACCAATTGTTTTCTTGGTGACTATGGTCCCAGCTGCCTTGAGATCATTAACAAGATCCTCCTGTATAGTTCTGGGCTGATTCCTCACCGTTCTCATGATCATTGATACTCAATAAGGTGAGATCTTGCATGGAGCCCCAGACCGAGGGAGACTGACAGTAATTTTGTGTTTCTTCCATTTGCGAATAATCGCACCAACTGTTGTCACCTTCTCACCAAGCTGGTCTTATAGCCCATTCCAGCCTTGTGTAGGTCTACAATCTTATCCCTGACATACTTGGACAGCTCTTTGGTCTTGGCCATGGTGGAGAGTTTGAAATCTGATTGATTGATTGCTTCTGTGGACAGATGTCTTTTATACAGGTAACGAGCTGAGATTAGGAGCACTCCCTTTAAGAGAGTGCTCCTAATCTCAGCTCGTTACCTGTATAAAAGACACCTGGGAGCCAGAATTCTTGCTGATTGATAGGGGATCAAATACTTTTTTCCCTCACTGTATATATATATATATATATATATATATATACATACACACACACACACATATATATATACACACACAATTTAATCAAACCTTCTGATAAATCTGAGAAAAATCAATCAGTGTGAAAATGCTTGCTACAACCATTGCACGTATTCACATCTCAAGCTGCACAGCATGAAAGCACATTTAAAAAGCAATTTATACCTTCTACATCCCTGTGCTGTTATTTATTTATATTGCTGAACTCAATGCTGTCACTTTGTCTTCATCTTACTTTTTTATGATCTCATCTGTTTATTTTCGGTTTGTCTGTTTTCAATCTGTAAAGTGCTCTGTGGCTGCCCTGCGAAGGGCCCTATACTAAATAAAAATGGACTGATGATTGATTGATCTTGCAGATCAACATTTTCTATTATGCAGGACAGACATACTTACTGAACTCACTATTTATTCAGAGTCAAACTAAAAGTTCATGCTGCGAGGAAAATGCAGAATGGTAAAAGTATGAATATTTGTATTATAAATATCAATAGCTTATCTGTCCAATGTCTATATTTAGTCACATTATTTTATAGATCCTCCTTTGAGCCTCCTGTGGCAAGTAGATTTTAGACAGCTCATTTGAGAAGTGCTCTTTGCAGTGTAGGGACTGTGATCTCCTACCAAGAACACTGATCTTATGCTCTTCAAACCATTTACTCCTAGACTTGGTTGTGTGCATTAGATCGTTTATCCTGGTGGAAAATCCATCAGCTAATATCACACTGTAAACACAAGTCTGAAAATGTGCTTTAAAAAAAAAGGAACAAGTGAAATTTGATACTAATTCAGAACATAAACAGCACTAAATTCAACACAGGAGAGAAATATGCATTTGATTTTACAGTCTGATCAATTCCATTGTCCATATAGTGTCTTGGATGTCAGCTCCCAGATTGTTATATAATGGAAAATGTTATAAAAACCATAACAAAATACATTCCCTTTGTTCATAAAAGATAGACAAATAATGCTTTTTTTACTTCACTGAGAATAAAACAATTCAAAGAATGAAAAACCACACAGCAAAGTTCACACAGAGGTATTTCAAATGTGCTTTGGGTTTGATCTACCTGTCGCTCCAGGTCTTGTATTCTCCTTGCATCACCCACTCTCTCCTTCATCTTTCTTTGCTGTTGAATGTTTCGGTTTCCTACCTCAACACTGAGTTTTTCCACCTGTCCAGAGAATTCAGGACAATTTAAAATCTACACGGAACACATTTCAAACCAACTATATCTACCAATTTCTATTAAAAAATATTTCAAATTTGATCCAGAAAAATACCACCACCATGTCAAAATGGTAAATCAAAGGCCAGGAAAGTAAATTGGCTTGACGACCTTGGGATATTCAGATTTTTATTTTTTTTAATTAATAAAAGGATGAGCAGCATTCAGAGTGAAAACAACATCAAATAATATGCTGACATCAAAAGCACTTCAGCATAACAACACTAAGCACACAGAAAAAAGGATTTATGATGCTCAAATAACACTTAAATATAAAAAGAAGACAAACATATCTGATCTCTTTTGCTGGTACATTTTCTAAGCATGATTCAAAGTGCTTAGGATTCTGCTGTAAGGCATCAAGGTGAATAAATGGATTATGTAAATTAGGACACTTTACAGTGCATGAAAACAGTGAAAAACCTGTATATTAACATAACAATACTGACAAAAGGCAAGTTTTCAATATGCTTACTAGCTGTAATGTGGGCGCTAAACCCAAAATAAATGACTATAAGGACCATCTTATAATATAGGCAATACTTGATTTTCAATAATGTATGCATTTGTATTATTCAATTCTAGATTTGAAGTGCCATCTATTTGTAAATGCAAGAATTAGTGAAGCTATTTCTAAAGAGGACTGCATACTTTAGGTTTGGATACACAGAACTGTTAATTAACAGAATATGACATATGAATTGCTTTGTATCTAGGAATGAGCTACAATGTTGGGATGTTAGTAAAGGGATCCCGTGCCTCCCTACCCTATTTCATAACCATTACAAACTGACAGAAACAGAAGTCTCTATCTGCCTTTAATGAGGTATGCATTTAAATGGTACCTGTGCTTTCAGTTTTTCAATCTCCGTGGACGCTGCTTTGAGTCTCAAGGCATCTTTATCAAGCAGCTCTTGGTTTTCTGCATACCACTGCAATCTCTTTTTTAAGTCAGCTACCTCTTGCTTGTATTGTTCTTCCATGATCTTCTTCTCAAAGGTTTTGTCCCCTGTAAATCCCATAAGCACAGATTATCGAATAGAACACAACTATAATTATCAAAAATGATTGTGTTTAGTTTACAGAGGCAGAATGCTCATGAAGCTCAGCAGGCCATGTCAAGTCAACAGGTGTCCCATATCTGAGAGTCCTGAGAAATGAAAGGTCAACATATCCAATCTCATGGATGAGAAATTAAACTGCCATTTAAGATTGTTGGTGTGTGGCATTGGGGAAATGACAAAGTATTTATAACATTTTAGAACAAGATGTGTGAAAATCAATTTCCTTCATCATAGTCGTGCTTTCTAACTTGGCAGATTTAAAGCCTCTTCCTTCAATCACTTAACAAAAGGCACAAAAAGCCATAGCACAATATATTCCGCCAACCCAACCCCTTAACGACTCCCATTGCACAACATACGCTTTCCTTGAAACAGAGAAACACTGCCATGAACTGGTTTACAGAGCCTCTTCCGAAAATAAATTAATGAATAGTCAGTGCCCATCGAGCAGAGCAGATGAGAATCAAATAAAATCTGTACATCTTTATGAAAGTTCTTCTTGCTTTCAAACTCAATTAGCGAAGAGAGGCCTAAAAAGAAAATGAATGAAGGGATGGATTGCATACGTTTCATCTTCAACAATGAAGATACGATTAACTTGCCTGAAGTGTAAATAACTTGGGCTTTTGCAAGATCCCTCTCCTTTTTCATAAGTTCCAGGTCTACCTCTAGGGATTGTTTGTCTTGTTTAAGTCTTCGTATTTCTTCCAGATACTTTGCCTCATCCTTCTACAAATCATCAGAGAAGATCCAGGATTTAAAATATTTAAAGTTTAGATGCAGATCAAAAAAATCTCCAGTTTATGTGATTGTCTAGCCCCAGGTTAATTATTTAATTTCAAAACTATTAGGTTCAGTGATCTGACATTTTACATTGGTTGAGTGATGCTTAACTTAATAAGAGGATTCACTTTGGAGAAAAATAAAAAAATTTAAAGAAAATGAAATATCCATCAGTTGATCAATTTGAAAAGCAATTGTCCTTTTTGTAGCAACATATGGGCTCTAAAGGGACCAATATTTTACAAAACATCCTAGCAATCTTGACTGGACTTATAAGGAGAATTTAATTACACAAAGTAGATAGTTTAAGTCTTCGTATAAGTGGGGAGTTGCTCACCAAGGTCACATAAAATCTCAAATTGTCCCTTGCAGAGCGACGTGACCAGGATAAAATAAATACTGCTGACGAATTCAGATACAGCAGGAGAAAACTGAGAAAAAAGAATACATACCCAACTAACTCTGTATAATCTACCAAACAATGAGACATGACCTGCGATGTGTGTAGATCACTCATACCTGAGCAGCACGTAGATGTACCAGAAGCTCTGAAAAACTGTGATCGTTGCTCGGCTCTTTGTGCTCTTCTACATTCTTTTGCAAGGTATTCCTGGTCATCTGTTCACTAAAATGGGGCAAATATTAATCATTCTAAACTTTTACACCGATTAACAAGTTTGAAGAGTCTTGTGCTCCACGGCTTAAAGAAGAGAAAAGCGCATAGTTTAATTGACAGAAATGATTAAATGAGCTCTTCCCATATTCCACTTCATCAGTCCTCCTTCATCTTTTCTTATATGCCATCACCGAGACCGAGTGTTAATTTATCGCATGACTCAGGACTCGGAACTGGCTCAGGACTGCCAGGGTTGAGATGCTTTGACATCAGCCGGGGTTGTTTGGCTTGCTGCAGTTGTCAGGTCACCGGTGGGCTTGCACTGCTAACAGTCGGAGCTACATCAGTACATCAGCCTGATGCCGAAACTCCTAACGACAGGGTTTATTTTCCAACAAAGTCACTTTATGCACATGGAAGAAGTAGCAAAAGCTTTTCTATTCATCCATAATGTGAAAAAAAAAATCATAATGGGAAAGCATTTTTTCCTAGGAAGGAACTGTAAAGTAATTTGCAGGAAATAAATTGTAAACCCATCATCAGTTTAAGAAAAGGAGAGAAAAAAGTACTCACTTTGTTAGTGCTAGTTCAGTCATTAAACGTTGATTTTCTTGGAACATTTTGTCCTCGTTCAGCTTATTTTGTGCTTGCAGTTCCTTTACCTGTCTATACAGCTTTTCGTTCTCCTTAAAACAGGTATGAACGTAAGAGATTTAATTAATTCTGTTTTTGCGGATAAGACCAAATACAAAAAACATTCAAATTATTACAGTATCAGATATGTGCAGACTTAATTATGTTATTTAATTAGAAAACAGAAATTTGTGCTCAGCTTGTTCAAATGCACTGATTTATATAGTGTTAACTAATTGTCAACTGCAATCCTCAATCTTATTGAATTCATATTTATTCTTATCTAATTTAATTGTATTTATTTTTCACTTTGGTTGTTGCCTTTCCCGATAACACATATATATAATACAAAAATTAACTATTTTTCTTCCCTTTCAACACGTAGGATTCCCTGAGTAGTTGACATTAGTATATCAGTTTAAAATCCTGTTAATAAATACCTGATGATAACCCTGAATGAGAACCTCTTGCTCTTTTACATCCTTTTCTATCAGTTTCAATTTTTCTTCTGTCACAGGATCAGCAGCATCTCCAAAAATTAATTTCTTCTTTTTGGCTTCTTCCTCCATACTGTGCAGCTGGGGATGGAGCAAACGCAGTTCTAATGAAGTTTCATCAGTCTGTCCAGACAACACTTCGACAATTTTTGGTACAGTTTTGCAACTCATCTACAAATGTGAAATGCTTCACCATTTTCCAGATTTTACAATGTTTATATTATCGTCAATAATTGAAACATCATCATACTTCTTAAAGGACTACTGAACAGAATTGCATTATATAACCAATAATAATAATCTATTCTTTCATTAGTACAACAATTATGTATGTTTTGTTTGCTTGATCATACACTATTCAATTACACAGCTAAATGCCTTGGGTACTTTAACTTAATCACAGCAATTTGTACTGATCTTGCGGCTGGCCTATCATGTTCGCAGCACCACGTTGCCTTGACAATGAGATGCCACTTCCACATGTTGACAAATAATGTGACACCTGATGTGACCATATTTTGTACAAACAGACAAACATATTTAACATTCCTGAAAATATTGTAGTTATATTGTATTCATTAATTTACATTTTGAAGGATTGCAATGCTATTAGAGGCCCAAGCAGTGACCGCCGAGAGTGATGTCACTCAAACTCAAACTCCTGGCATAGACCACGATGAACAACTGAAAGGAGAAATGTTCTGACAGACACATTCAGATTCTTTTATGATTTAATGAAATACTACTCCTTTACAGTACTGCATCATCCTTCCAGTTAGAGAGTACTGCATCATCTCATTAATAGTGTGGGATTCACTATGTATATCAAAAGTGAGTAATCTACACTTCATATTGTGTTTTGCAGTGCCAATAGTGTAGCGAATGAAAAGAGCTGTGGGCAGGGTTCATACAGCTTTTCAAAAGTCAAATTCAAGCACAAGTACTTTCAAGGTGCACGGTCAAAGATTTTCCAGCACCTCGCAGCCTTGGTAAACTAAACCTTCTCATCTAAAATGCACACTTTTCTGCACTGAACTAAGCACATGAAATGATAATTTCACCACACTATTAGATGTTATTATGCTGTAACACCAAAAATGTTTCATGAGAGCCTTCATGTACACTTGGCATTGTGTTGTTACCTGGCTTAAATCAGGTTGATATTAAATCAATATAAATCAATCTTGCAATCAGTCAAAACTAGTGAACACCAGTACACAGGAACTTCAGTTTGAATTAAAGCTTTAGTGACAATTGTTTTAAACATGCAAAAAACGAAAAGCTACATCAATACTTTTCTTTACTGAACTTCCATGTACATTCAACGAGCAAATATAAAATAGAGCATAACAAAGCACTACGAGTCAATCCATGTATATTCAGTATGCTCACTTACTGTCAAAACATCATCATGTTTATTCTCTTCAAAACAACCTGTAACCTTAACCTAGTAAACGGTGATGGTCTTTATGTTATGGAATCTCCCTCAGCTATACTTTGCATTAGTATCTCCTTTTTTTTTTTAATGGAATTACACATTATAATAATTGAATAAGAATACTAAACCATCAAGATGTCCTTTATTTATTTATTTTATATTTATTTATTTATTGAACAAAATAAAAAAAACAGAGACCAGCAGATACTAATGCAAAGTATTTATAGCTGAGGAAGATTCCATAACATAAAGAACGTCAACGTTTACTAGGTTAAGGATATAACACACACACACACACACACATATATATATATATATACATACACACACTCACCTAAAGGATTATTAGGAACACCTGTTCAATTTCTCATTAATGCAATTATCTAACCAACCAATCACATGCATTTAGGGGTGTGGTCCTGGTCAAGACAATCTCCTGAACTCCAAACTGAATGTCTGAATGGGAAAGAAAGGTGATTTAAGCAATTTTGAGCGTGGCATGGTTGTTGGTGCCAGACGGGCCGGTCTGAGTATTTCACAATCTGCTCAGTTACTGGGATTTTCACGCACAACCATTTCTAGGGTTTACAAAGAATGGTGTGAAAAGGGAAAAACATCCAGTATGCGGCAGTCCTGTGGGCGAAAATGCCTTGTTGATGCTAGAGGTCAGAGGAGAATGGGCCGACTGATTCAAGCTGATAGAAGAGCAACTTTGACTGAAATAACCACTCGTTACAACCGAGGTATGCAGCAAAGCATTTGTGAAGCCACAACACATACAACCTTGAGGCGGATGGGCTACAACAGCAGAAGACCCCACCTGAATGTGACCCCACATTCAGATGGTAGAGTCAGAATTTGGTGTAAACAGAATGAGAACATGGATCCATCATGCCTTGTTACCACTGTGCAGGCTGGTGGTGGTGGTGTAATGGTGTGGGGGATGTTTTCTTGGCACACTTTAGGCCCCTTAGTGCCAATTTGGCATCGTTTAAATGCCACGGCCTACCTGAGCATTGTTTCTGACCATGTCCATCCCTTTATGACCACCATGTACCCATCCTCTGATGGCTACTTCCAGCAGGATAATGCACCATGTCGCAAAGGTCGAATCATTTCAAATTGGTTTCTTGAACATGACAATGAGTTCACTGTACTAAACTGGCCCCCACAGTCACCAGATCTCAACCCAATAGAGCATCTTTGGGATGTGGTGGAACGGGAGCTTCGTGCCCTGGATGTGCATCCCACAAATCTCCATCAACTGCAAGATGCTATCCTATCAATATGGGCCAACATTTCTAAAGAATGCTTTCAGCACCTTGTTGAATCAATGCCACGTAGAATTAAGGCAGTTCTGAAGGCGAAAGGGGGTCAAACACAGTATTAGTATGGTGTTCCTAATAATCCTTTAGGTGAGTGTATATATACATATATTATATATATATATATACACACACACACAGATATGTACCAGTTATTCTTATAATTCCATCACTTGGTTGCGGTTGTGCTTATTGCTGTGCATGTCTGAAAAATAAAGGCTTATTCTGTCGTATTCTAGTACTTTTATGTTTATTTTGTCTAATTTACATTGATTATTTAAATACACAAGCACAATTATTATATTATATACTTGTAGAAAACCTATACACTTTTTTCCTTAATACACAAAGAAAAGTTCAGCAACTTAAGAAAAACTCAAAACTCACTGTCGACAGCACATGACGCTGATGTGCACACACGACTGCGCACAGAAAGAGGAATTGTCAGCAAACCATCAAACACGTGCCTACAGTGGCCATTCCTGTCAAGAAATTGCTGTTCGCAAATGTGGACCTTGTTTCAACCATACTGTATATTCAATGTTATCGAGCTCCCTCTCTTTAAAACAGCAGTATTGCGGCACATTTGACTCACTGGGCGCTGATGCGCGCGGTCTCAGCGGCTCACACGCAGCGCGTCAAACACAACGGCACATCAAACAGCAATCAACTGGCTCTCCAACCACTGTAGTTATATCCCCAAGTGAATTAATTTAATCAGATTGCCGATTTATTATGACAGTGATTAGCAAATTAAAAAAAAATATATATTCACAAAATTACAGCACTTTCAAGCACTTTATTCAAAATTCAAGCACTTTCACAACCTTGAAAATACCACCTTAAAATTCAAGCATTTTCAAGGATTTCAAGCACCCGTACGAACCCTGTGTGGGATGTACCATGTGAGTAGCACAAGCAGGGTAGGCCCAATAGATTTCCCATTACCTTAGTCTGGAGAATGTAATTTTCTTGTTTCAGTTGAAATACTTCTTTGCCATGTGCAAGTCTAAGTTCCTCTTGTTTGATCTTCTGTTCTTTTTCCTTCTGTATTAGTTCTGCTCTTAACTTCTCTGCCAAGCTGTGCTCTGCACTGCATCTTTCTTGAGCTTCCTCTGCCCGCTTAAGAAGAGAGATTTCTCTTTGGAGATTCCCTGAAGATCCTGGCTTAGGGTTTTCACCTGGAAAGGCCTGTAGAAAATCATCAGAATGATCAGTCTGAAAAGAAACAAGGGCAGAAATTAGATCGTTGCAGAATCTACTGTATTTGTGACCAACCCTCTGAAATAAGCAATAGCATAATGTTTTAGCTCTTTGACCCATTTCCTAGGCCCTTGCTTTTATTTTTCAGAAGACTTTGTCTACTGAATTTACACATTGAATTGAAAAATGCCATATGAAATTCTATTGCCAATAAATGGACAATAACAATGCACAACAAATTGTATCATGCTATATGGATAAGTCAAACATTAAACAAACAGTCCTTGTACTTCTCAGGAGACTTCAGTGTGGTCTTAAAACTATATTATGGTTCTATAAAGCAGAAACCTCAGAATGTCAAGCCCATGTAAGGATCAACAACCTCAGTAATGATGAGGAGTACGCTAGCAAAATCTCAAACGCATGACAAATGGATACACAAGTGTTATTTCCTCCTGAGTATGACAGATCAATAACACGTATGAACTGTGTTTAGCTCTCTCGTTTATGATTTTGGGATCTAAATTAGAGTTTACTTACTACTGGATGTTGTGTATTGCCAGAAACTGTAGTGTTTGTATCGATCTGCTGTTGCAGAAATGCAGCAAAAGACTGAACTGAAGCAATCAGTTCAGTACCCATTTTCACTCCAGGTTCTGTCTTAGCAGGACACAATATTTTTGTCCCTGGAACTGTACCTACAAAACAGTAATCAATAATTCTCCATCAGGGTTTAAATGGTATGTTAGCTATTGCGTGACATGTTTAGCAATATTATTTATTTGTTGACATTAACATTATACAACATATCTCAACATAATAAGAGAAAATGTATTGATTCATTATATTTATTTATTAGCAGATGCCACAAGGAAACTTTTTCACAAACCATTTTCACAAAGCATTACAAAGTGCATTACAATACAATAAGCATACATCCCAGTACAAATTAGCTATCAAGTGCAGACAAGTCTTTATGGTTTTCAACAAATTACAGTCATTATTTATATAAAACCAAATTGATTACCTTTTGATTTGTTTGTTTGTTTTGCTGGTAGTTTGATTTTCTTCACATCTTGGTTTAAGGTCTTCTTTTCACTGACAGAAGAAAAGTGGTTTGCTGATGGAATACCTTTGCTGAACCCGTAAGTCTTGACTGCTGGACTGGTGCCACTAACCTTTTTTGTACTTTTTGTTTGATAACTTCTCATTTGTTTTGGCGCCATTTCTCGACCAAAAGAATCCTTCCCCCATGACTCACGAGACCACTCGGATGCCTAAAACAATAAATTAATTACCTTTGGAGGATAGTCATATTTCAAAAACAAATATTACAGAGAATAACAAATATAAGGAGAATGGTAACTGTGAGTGTAAATGTTAGTGTTTATTACTAACATTTATTTGAAAAAGATGTGATATCAATAAGTAAATATAGTAGAAACAAAATTTACAACAAAGTAGTTAATTATTTACACTATTGTAAGTCATTTTACATCTCAACCCATGCAGACAACTTCAGTTACCAATGATGTTTCAAGACACTTAAATGCTAGTGGTGCAGTATTCACAAGATATGCATGTGCTTTTAGTAGTATTGTTACTTTGATCATTTTTTTCAAACATATTTGTGTGCCTAATCCTTGTGTGTGATTTACAATAAGTTAACAGTTTGTGTGAAATGCCTCTCTTTGAATAAGATATGTTTTTCCACACAGGTTGTGTTGCCAGAACCCCCCCAAAAAAGTACGAGATTACATCTTATACAATAGGAGACACCACTCAAACAACTTATTAACTTATACAAGTGCTATTTTCCTTAACAAATCTCAAGTAGATCATTTAATTCCCAGAAGACATTACAAAATATAAAAAAATCAATATAACAAAGATGAACTGATGCACTTTGTGAGAACTCACTTGCTGCTTTCTGCTTTTATTGTGAACAGGGGAAGAGTGCTTTGGAAGTCTACTAATTTTGGAATCGTCCACATATTCCATTAAGTGCTCCACTTGATCAGCAATTCTCTTATGACTGTCTGTCACTGCTTCCCCGCTGACACATAGGAGACCACAGTTCAGCTGTTTTCTCTGACCTCCATGTGCTGAATCCATGTGCTGCCCAACCAAGGACATCTTATTAGAAAAGTCATCCATTCTCTCAGCCAGTGGTCCATTTTCACTGTCAAAACACACACACATTTTGTGAAGGCTTCCATTGCTTGTGACAAAACTATAAAGAATTGACTAGCGGCTGGCAGAAATTATTGAGAACACTTTAAAGAATGTCATACAGACAAAGCTGATAGCAGATTAAAAATACCTTTCAACTAAGTTCTAAAATGAGAAATAGAGGTGAGAAAAAACTATTTCCCCCCTGAGAATATCACGTATTTCTAACCATCACAGCTTCATACACTCATTAAATCCCATGACTCAAGCTGTGTATAACCATCTGTAATGTGGATTCGGTCTGAATAATTTCCAAGATCATATTTATACTGGGGGCCTTTTGGTTTCTCTTTCTTCCTCAGTCAATTTTCTTGGCTTTATATGTGAATTCCATCCCAGGATCCATTTCCTTGTGAAGGACAATTATGGATACACGGGATACCCTGGAACCATGATGAAAGGCCACACACTCCCCCACACGTCCAGGCTTTCAGTGTAAGAGAACTTTCTTTCTTGTCAAAACCAAATTTAGCCTCGTGACTAGGAAAAGGCATTCTCCACTAGAATGAGTAATGCTGAAACAGTTCATGGGAATAACAGGAATAAAACATTGTTTGTTTCCAAATCCATAATGATCGTCTGGGGAAGCCAATAGTTTTAAGCCGATGGTTTCCTTCTCATATTCCCAGTCTTATTAAGAGAGGGAGAGAGAGCATAAGAGAGTGAGGGGAAAAGAAAAATACATCATCAAAAAACATCTGACAAACACACACCTGACTACCTGTAATGCAAACCCACGAGCAAAGCCAGATTCCAATCCGATGGGCCTCATCAGTTCCTCTGCTGTAGGCAAGTCTAAAACACAGTCACCACAGTTAGACAAATTCCCTTTATCATAATTATTCAAAGGAAAAAGACAGAATTATGGAGAAATTAGACATTATACACTCAAGTGTGGAAATATGAGGGGACCTGCAAAAGTGTGGGTGGATGTCATACTTTTTCAGAATGCAAAAGAGATACTGGGAATTCTGCAAATCTAGGAGTTGAAAAAGCTGGTTGTTTCCAGTACAGTATGGATTCATATTTTGATGTACTATAGTAGGTATTCTCCTAAATTAACAGAATACATTCATTATATTAACATACATCGATACAGGATTACAATCTAAATATGCATACACTTTATGTTGAGTACTATCCATATAAGAACTCTAGGTTTCCAGGCATACAGCTTTCCTTGCAAAAAGCCTCAGAAATAATTATTTTAATAATGAGACACTGAATTGGAAAGCTCAATCATGCTTACAGTAACAGTGCTTGACCAGTAACTGCTGTGTGAGGCTCATTGTCTTTAAAGCCACAGTTCCTCACCAACTTAGCAGAAACAGTGTTGTACTTATGTTGGCTTGTAAAGAAAGTTTAGTATCTAACACAGTAATACCTACCATTGATGTAGATCACAAATAAAATAATGAAATACATTGTTGTACCTGATTCTGTGGTAGTAACATGTTGTTCCATTTCTGTTGCATCCTCAAGCATTTGGGGCAAGGAACTTTTTTTCTTTAGATTTTCACTCATTATTGTATTGTGTTCCCGATCTATTGACTCTCCTAGGGAATCATTAATCTTGCTGTAGGCTTCTTGTAAGGCTTCAATGTCACTGGCCCCACTTTGTCCATATGAAGCTGCTATAGAAGACAAGACAACAATCTTTATTAAATAAATGCAATTTACATTGAAAAGAGGATGCAAATACGACGGTTTAACTCAAGAGCCACATTTGTCAATCTTTAAGAAACTCCAGCATTATCAGGAATGACATTATTTAATTCTGATATTCATATTCATTAAGATTTTGAAATTTTTTAATACATAGGCTAAAACATTAAAAAAATTGTTTATATTAAAATGTTTAATTTACTGTAATAATTTCTATACTAAACTGATTTACTGCAAAAATAGTCACATAGGTTAGCAGAGAATAATAATTTGTAAGCATGTATTGAACATACCAATGGTGAAACAGTATGGTAATTAATTCCCAGTGAGTTTAATTAAGCTGCCTGCATTGAGAGGACTGACAATGAAAAGGAATGCTTTTCAGATGAGCAATGCTTCATTGCTATGAAGCCAGACAGAAATCAATGCCCTGTTCCATGCAGCAATAGAAGTAAAAAGATTGATACTGTGACACTTTACTTAGTGGAAATGGGCTTTCCCTTGACATGCCTTCCTTGCTCTTACCAGTTCCAGTCATTGGAGGTTCTGTGGGTGCCGTCTGCTTATTAGTTTCAATGTCTTCTCTAGCCTTTTCATGCAATGGGCTTTGCTTCTGAGCCCCAGCTGTTGACTCCAGTGAATCAAGGAGAGAGACTTGAAAATAAGGAGATACAGTTAAATATGTAGTATTAAAATGTAAACAAAGCTTTGTCAAGTGGCAGGCCAATTAAAATTGTTTTTCAGCACAAAACATTTTAGATTCAATGTGACATGCCATATAAAATGGGTTCTCAAAAGATTAAAAAAAAAAAAAAAAAATCACCTTTTGCTAGCATCACAGGTCCTTTTGGTTTCTAAAATACAAAAAATATAAATTATGTATTGAGCTCCACTGCAACCAAATCTCAATTAATCGATAGATTATGGATTACTATAATTGACATTATAATGCCCATTAAATACATCTTACAAATAACTAGAAATAATTGCAACAGTATGATGCCAACACTTTACCTGATCTTGAACTTCCTTTCCACTGGCTTCATCTTCAAAATCTTCACTGTAATTAGGAGACACTATAACAGAATAACAAAACCACGGAAAGAGCAGACATATTAGCTTAATTACATCAACAAACATTCAGAAAAACTTTTGTGCTAGTTTAAATTTCATAATTGTACATTTCTGGGGTGGCTGAAGCTGAAATTGTGCAGTCTATTTTTTACTTTCCCTGCAGTACTGTGGTAAAAGACAAGTTAATAACTGTTATTTTTCTTTGTGAAGTACTGCTGCAATTTTAGAAATAAAAATAAAGCTTAAATGTTCTCTTTCTAAGGGCTAGGCCAAATCAAACCCTTATCACTCCTGTGAAAAGCAGTGAATTTATATGACAGGTCCCTAACTTCAACTCTGAATTCTCACTAAAGCAAAATGACCTGCAAAAGGGGCCGGAAAGGGGGGAAGTAAAATAAAACACAACATCAGAAATCAGTGAGAAAAAAAGCAAAAAACAGAAAGACAGAGATGCAAATTACTTTGGCACTGAGGCTCTCTGTATTCCATCTGTGTTTATGTAATTCTCATATACTTTTATTGGTAGTAATAAAAAGGAACACTTACAATAAAATAAAATATTGAAACTTGCTTTAAAGTAAAATAACATTTGTTGTTTCCCTTTACATGGATTATTTCATTATATGAACAATCCTTATATACACAAGTAAGGACATTAAAACATGTTTAATCAAATATAAAATAGATTTACAGGGTAAAAAAGTAAATATTTTAACTTCTGTAACACATACAAGATTCCTGTCTAGTAAGAAGACTACAGGCCACAGGCATGCATATTATTTTGCATGATTATGTATGGATTATATAGCTTGTTAGAGTCAGCCTGGCTAAAGCTGTTCGGTCAAATGTATTCAAGCGACTGATGATAATAAATAACCGATATTCTCAAACATCATCACAAACTCCAGACTGGAAAAAAAAAAAAAAAAAAGTATAGCATTTAAAGACATAAAATAAAGCTAAATATAAATGATGGGGCATTAAAGGAAAAATAATGTGATTGTATTTCTTATAAAAAAAATATTTTAAAGTTGAAGGCGTTATCTACATCATGTGTGCCTTTACATTTAGTAAATAGTGTAGTCAGTATAATGTTGTTACCCGAAGCACTCTTAGAATCCTCCATTTCATCCCGACTCTGTTCCTTTTCGGTCTTCAGGTATCCTCCATTTCTAGGAATGAATTTTTATTTTTAACAAAAAACTAAAAAGAAGCATACCTTTTCATTGCACATGACACAATTGATCAAATTCAATTGCCAATGTGCAAATGTAAAGAAACGGAAAAAATATATAAATTTAGCTATTTGAAAAATCAAGCTTTAATATTTGAAAACATCTTTGATCATTTAATTTAAGTCAAAATATATTTGGGAACATTCAACATTTTAAAGTATTGAAGACTGCAGAATCAACAACCAAAGTCTTTCAACTTAACTATGCTAAATTCACACTTTTATCTAATAATTACTTGTAATCAATAATTATAAAAAATAAAAAAGGAAAATGACACACCAAATAGCAGTACCTCAGTGCAGTTATAACAGTGGAGTCTGTTGAGTCTAGATCTTTATTTAACTTGGAGTAATCAATTGTAGATGAAGCTCCCCTTTCTAGGTTTGCAAAAAACCTGGCTTTCTCTTCCTCCTCATCCAAAGTGTCCATTCCAAAGCCAGTACCGTTCTGGCCCGGTCCTGATGCCATAACTGACTCTTAATTAACGGAGAAAGGTACAGGGTAAATTCCTTGCTAATCACAAACCCATTTGTACTAAAGAAAACAAACATTAAATATGTAACTGCATTTAATTAGAAAATTAATTATTCCTAGATCTCACAGACTATTGTTTCACCAAGCTAGTTATTTAAATACTCAGTTATGGATTCAATGCATTAGAGGGATGGTTTCCAAGTTAAAAAAGACAGTTAATGTTGTTAAAATTGGTAATGGTAATTTGTACTGTATTGTTCATCTTTATTTTTATACATGTACTTTAAATATGTTCAAAACTACAATGGAGTATTTTCCACATTACTGATTTATTATCAACTGTTAAATGTGTTTAGAAAAAAAAACTGAGCTGAGCCACACAGGAGAATAACAGCCAATTGTCCAATTGTACAGGTCTTATGGAATTTTTTAAGAAACATTTGAAATTACTACCACAGACGAATCAGATATCCAAGTTGATGTTCTTGCGTACGTTTTCCTATTAAAAAAGTGCATTCTGCATTTTGAATGTATTATCCATTTCTGATTTCTTAATATGTAAAAGCTCAGTCCACAAATTTTAACCTGACCTGGAATAAGAAAATGTCAAGAGGCAGATGGGAGGGTTAATGTTAAAGTCTTCAAAGACTTTTTTTTTAAGCAGACCATCAAAGAACACTCCTCAGAAACCTTCCATAGTAGAAGAACTGTTATATAATTTGATTTTTCTGGTAGTGCAACTTTACCAGAGGCAATTCTGAATGTTGCCAATTCATGTCAATGTCAATTCCCCTTAAGACAACTGGTTACAACACTTGCATCAAATCTGAGAGGCACTGGAGATGAGCCAAGTAGATGCAATTCAATGTGATGATGAAGGTGTTCAATTGGTTACAGCTGGTATAACAAGATAAAATGCCTTAGATAATTTCCTTGATCAGTCCTTGAAAGGCCAAAAAAATTGGTAACCAAGTTGAATAATATTGGTCTCACTAACCTTTTTTTTTTATTATTATTTTTCCAGAGAAAGAGCTAGGGAGGGTAAGTTGTGAATGCAAACCTTTATATGTGATTTCCGGAACATCACCATTTTTAATACACCATTACTGCAGCAAAGCATTTTTATTAACAATATATTGATGAGAATTTTATCCAATGGCAAAGGGAATACTGACTAAGATTTGTTTTTATCATATTGACCATGACATTATGATTGATTGCATTACTGCCGTTATGATTAATGGTGACTTTTCATTCATGCAAATTAATGTTTTAAAATGCACAGAGAGCACAGTGTGGCAATTTTCTCTCTGGTGACTGATGTACTGACTACTTTCTTCAGCAGATTCACATAAGCAGAAGAATTCAAAATGTGTCGGAAGGGAAACAGCCTGACCACACAGCTCACTAGAGAGATTGCTCGATTAGAAATACTCAGTCAAGACTTCTTACCTTCAGGCTCTAGACTGTCTCGGGTGAAAGACACAGGATTGGGTTCTTGGTCACTTTTTTTTTCCTTTAGTTGTTCCTCATTTTCCTCTTCTATAGGCTGGGAGCTTCTCATTGATTTGAGGAAACTCCTTCCTGTTCCCAGCATTCCTGTACAAAACCAGTTCAACTGAAGTTAAAGGTATACATCTTTGTATTAAGCACTTATTATTTAAGAACTGCATCATCATCCTAAATAATTAAGTAGTAAGTGTAAGTGATTTAAATATAACTATTTCCATTTTCAGAATATTGCCAGCCTAATTGCATCATAATACTTTAACCTTAGCTGGGGCAACTTGTGTTCATTTAAAAAATAGTAAAACAAATTATAAAATTAAAGGCAGTAACAGTCTAATTCCTAAATTAATAAAAATGTATCAGAAATGTATTAGGTTGATAGCATTGTAAAAAGATCAATTCAGTGAAACCACTTCAAAAGGAAGCCATTCAAAAGAGAAATCCAAATAACTTAACACATGAAGCCCCACCTTTAGAAAGTAGATGAGAAACGTATATTTTCAGGATGACAATTAGCCTAATGAAGAATTTAGTTTCATATTCAAATTGGCCAACCATAAAAACAATATAAAAATAAGAACTTGAAACTTGAAACACGGTAAATACAGAATATTTTCCTTCACTAAAAAATTTACCTTTTTCTTGCTTGTATGACTGACAAATAAATTCAGCTTAACTGAAAAGTCATTTTGTGGGGAGCATAAAAAGAACCACGTATGAACCACAAATGAGTGTTATCAGGATCCATTAAAATCTCCCCGTATTCGTATTTCATTAAATAATACATAATTGACCATTCAAAATAAATACATCATTCAAAATAGTCAAGACCATAATCAGAATCTCAATCCATGAGGCTGATATTTCTGAAAGGTACTATGGCTTTTAATTTCATTAGCACTGAAGACTACCTAGATGTTTAGTAAACTGTGTGAGTGACATCAAGTGTGCCATTCCTAAGAGGCCTAGCACAAAAGCATTACCTTAAGATCTTTTTATGTACCTGCTGCTTGGCTTTCATCATCACTCCAAGCTTCCTGAAAGCCATTAACACCACAATTTAAATTACTAAATGGCAGTTCACTTATTGAAATAGTCAATAATTGTAGTGTTTCATATTTATGCAATCAATATACCTATTACAGTAAACCAATGGAGTAAGCTCCTGGGCATAAGACTGGGACTACGTCATGGGAAGTGCAGAAAAAAAACAGCAAAGCATGATGACAGAATAGGGCATGAAGGAAGGGATAGTGAGGCAAGGTCATTTATGTTGTGGCAGTAATGGACATTTTAAAATATCATTAGGTTCTGAGAAGACACAGATCAATACGTGACGTGAGGAATGGATAGGAGCACGATGGGTTGAAAGGCCTCCTCTCGTTTGTAAACTTCATGTTCTTATGAATAAAAATCCAAAGTAAATTGAAAATGGTACAGAAAAAAGGATACACATTTCACTGCACTGCTTATGGTCTGTAGATACATCCCTTCTATGCTATCAAAGTTCATGTGGCAAAGGTTAATGCACTGCACTACAGGGAAAAAAGGTAGGCTATAAAAAAAAAAAAAAGACACTTGATGTTACCATCACCACTGCCCTGTGAATCACTGTCACTGCTTTCTTGCAGCTGTGAGGACACATCCTTTTTAGCCCTGTGGAGTTGCTCCAATTGATGCAATTTATCCAGTGCCTTGCTGCGTGGCTTAGGCATCGGTTTAGATGGAGCTACACACAGAGTGAGCATGCAGGTGAAGCACAATGAAAGAGATGGAGGGGAAAAACAAGTCAGAAAGAATAAAAATGAGGCTTAAAATAGAAAGGGAAATTTGTTCCTCAAAACAAAAAAACTGCACCGAAACAGAAATTATGCAGGTTTCAAGCATCAGATGCAATCAGAAAGAAAGAAGTGTGATTCAAAATTTAATTCTGAATAATTCTGTATCTTTGTTGTTGTTATGCTTCTGGATAAATTGTTGAATTAAACATGTTCTTAAAATATATATTTTAACAATTAACATTATTTTTAATTTAGTATATGCCTGACATGTTCAGCTACATTAATGAACTACAGACCAACTTCCACCTTTACTACTGTAAACTGAAACAATGCCTTTTCATTTGGAAGGTGGGAAAATTTAGCTTTAGACCGTAACAGCCCGAGAGTTGCCAAAAGGGCTTATAGAGAATGTAAGCAATAATTAAAAGGCACAAAGCTCTTCAAGTTTCATTTAAACAAGTAAATCCAAAACCATGAGCTTAATGCTAGGACATTTTCTGAATCCCAAAAATATACAGATCAGTTGCTCTGTCTCGGAAACATTTTCTAATACGTGGATGAATAAAACACAATTTACTAGAATCTCAAAGCAATTCCTGGCCACAGCTTTGGACCTCCTATAGACTGTTACGAGAAGCTGTATTTTCAGGTACAGGTTTTAAATTTGGAGTCAATAACATTGTATTTCATAGAAAACTGGAATCATTCACAGGGCTCCATTTCTACAAAATACTCTAGTAAATCAGAATTGCAAATACCCTGAGGAGACCCTTCAGAAAGACAGCTTTCTTCTTCACCAGGTTCTTTAACCAAGGTTGCGGTTTCATTTTTGGCCAACTGTGTTTTTTTCTCTTTAGTAAACCTGCGTTTCTTTTTTTCTTGTACTGGAGGGGGGAGGAAACAGTGGAGCAAAAATTAAAAAAAATAGAGAAGACAGAGAGAAACAGGCAGAACAGGAGTTTAGTTACAGAATGTGGGGAAAAATATTAGGAATTTCTTCATGCTCTCATAGTGACCAATTGTGGCAACAAATTTAAAATATTTTCTGTTAGACATTGGTAGATTTTCATTTAGCTTCATCAAGCCACATAAACAGTGAAAACATTTAATTTAAATTTCACATTTCACTTCTTTGCCATGAAAAGCTGATTTGTTTGAAGTCTGATCGTTTGATAAATGAGGTGTTCAGGGCTTCCGCTGTTACAGCACTCGAGTTACATGCGTCTCTTAGAGTCAAATTAATACAAATGAAAGAAATCTCAAGGTAAAAGCTTCTGTTTTGGTAGCATGCAGTATTACAATGCTTAGAAATATGCATGTCTCCCACAAGATGAAAGCCACTCTGAGCTAATGCATTCTGGACATTCACAGCATTAACAGGTTAAAGCCACTGCACCATAAACATCTGTGGAGTCAACAACTTGACATCAACTGATCTCGCATCACTTGTAATATTATGGGCTTATATTGTACTGGTATAAAAAGGGGTTAAGGCCAAGGCAGTTATTTCAGTGAGGGAAAAAAGTATTTGATCCCCTGCTGATTTTGTATGTTTGCCCACTGACAAAGAAATGATCAGTCTATAATTTTAATGGTAGGTCAATTTTTACAGTGAGAGAGACAATAACAACAAAAAAATCCAGAAAAACGCATTTCAAAAAAGTTATAAATTGATTTGCATGTTAATAAGGGAAATAAGTATTTGATCCCCTATCAATCAGCAAGATTTCTGGCTCCCAGGTGTCTTTTATACAGGTAATGAACTGAGAACTGAGACTAATCTCAGCTCGGTACCTGTATAAAAGACACCTGTCCACAGAAGCAATCAATCAATCAGATTCCAAACTCTCCACCATGGCCAAGACCAAAGAGCTGTCCAAGGATGTCAGGGACAAGACTGTAGACCTACACAAGGCTGGAATGGGCTACAAGACCATCGCCAAGCAGCTTGGTGAGAAGGTGACAACAGTTGGTGCGATTATTCGCAAATGGAAGAAACACAAAATAACTGTCAGTCTCCCTCGGTCTGGGGCTCCATGCAAGATCTCACCTCGTGGAGTTTCAATGATCATGAGAACGGTGAGGAATCAGCCCAGAACTACATGGGAGGATCTTGTTAATGATCTCAAGGCAGCTGGGACCATAATCACCATGAAAACAATTGGTAACACACTACGCCGTGAAGGACTGAAATCCTGCAGCGCCCGCAAGGTCCCCCTGCTCAAGAAAGCACATGTACAGGCCCGTCTGAAGTTTGCCAATGAACATCTGAATGATTCAGAGGAGAACTGGGTGAAAGTGTTGTGGTCAGATGAGACCAAAATCGAGCTCTTTGGCATCAACTCAACTCGCTGTGTTTGGAGGAGGAGGAATGACCCCAAGAACACCATCCCCACCGTCAAACATGGAGGTGGAAACATTATGCTTTGGGGGTGTTTTTCTGCTAAAAGGACAGGACAACTGCACCGCATCAAAGGGACGATGGACGGGGCCATGTACCATCAAATCTTGGGTGAGAACCTCCTTCCCTCAGCCAGGCCATTGAAAATGGGTCGTGGATGGGTATTCCAGCATGACAATGACCCAAAACACGCAGCCAAGGCAACAAAGGAGTGGCTCAAGAAGAAGCACATTAAGGTCCTGGAGTGGCCTAGCCAGTCTCCAGACCTTAATCCCATAGAAAATCTGTGGAGGGAGCTGAAGGTTCGAGTTGGCAAACGTCAGCCTCGAAACCTTAATGACTTGGAGAGGATCTGCAAAGAGGAGTGGGACAAAATCCCTCCTGAGATGTGTGCAAACCTGGTGGCCAACTACAAGAAACGTCTGACCTCTGTGATTGCCAACAAGGGTTTTGCCACCAAGTACTAAGTCGAAGGGGTCAAATACTTATTTCCCTCATTAACATGCAAATCAATTTATAACTTTTTTGAAATGCATTTTTCTGGATGTTTTTGTTGTTATTCTGTCTCTCACTGTTAAAATACACCTACCATTAAAATTATAGACTGATCATTTCTTTGTCAGTGGGCAAACGTACAAAATCAGCAGGGGATCAAATAATTTTTCCCTCACTGTACATGGATAGTGCATCCTACAGGTTAGAGATTTGTAACCTTCAGAAAGAAACATAAAAGGAGTTAGACTTTGTGTTCTGCAATACAAAGTGCATAATAATAAGGATAACCACATCAGAAAGAAAAATATGTAATCATTGTGGTATACTGCAATTGTTAGAAATCTTCCTTCTCAAAATACTTAAAACACAAAAAGCCATACACTTTCTATAAAATACTATACTCCATTTAAATATAGATGTAGCTACTGACTATGGTATACATTTTAATTATTTAGAAGTGTACAAAAACACAAAAAACAGCTCAGTGTATCGAAGAAAATAAGGTCTAGTTTTCCCCGTCATAGCAACCAGATGGAGATGAGCCATTTAGAGTTGAGATTAATTTGATTTCACTGTAATGGAAGCAACACAGACACTTTCCAAGCTAAAAGTATATGGCAGATGTTCACAAGTTTGTATCCATTTGCAATAATTGAGATATTGCTGTCACTCTAGATTCACTTCATCAGCCCAATAAAAAAATCAGTTACACACCATTACGAACACAATTTCTCAAAAGCTTCATTTAAAATGGTTTTGCCCTGTAATGTATTATTATTATTATTTATTGATTGACAGATGGCCTTATCCAGGGCTACTTAAAGTTCACACAGTTACATATGTGATCACATCTGATTAAAAGCTAAAAGTCAAAGACATCACCTCAAGTGTGTACCACCTGGTCGCAAAGTTAAGATATACTTTTTTCCGACAAAGGAGTAGGCATATATGATGGAAGGAGTCTGGCAGAATAATAGAAAGATAAAGTAGAAGAAGATGAACAGAAACAGTAGATTAGAATAATTTTCATACAGGATATGTGTGCTTCTCTTATCATCAGGCCATCATATAATAGATTTTAAGGACACCTATAAGACCCCCAATGTTTCCCCTGGAAATGTGATTGATGGAACTTTGAAAGAGCCGTTATTAATAGTTAATTGCCAGCTTTAAGCTTTACTGGGGTTCTGTGCACATTTTGTCTGTAATTTATTTTGTGAGTTATTTATTTAATAATTTGATTCATTACGCATTCAAAATGTCCTTTTATCAGAAAGCTAAAATGCTTATATGACTTATATTTAGCATAGTGCACCACCACTGTGAAGTAATGTACCTGTAATTTGTATTTTCTTTCATCGTATTCCGTTTTTTTAAAGGCTGCTCTATCCTAAAGCAATCACGTTTAAAATGTCAGCTTGTATGTGTGCAGGGAACTGCGGTCTGTCACTCACAGCTCCTCAAGTCTTTTTCTAAAATGAGATTTCCAGAAAGCGCCTCAAGCTATGTGACGCTTTACAGAGACCAGCCTTGAGCTTCCACACCTGTACAAGAATAGAAGCTGCCATCTTAAACATGATTACACTGGACACAGTGTATACTTTCCAAAAGAATAGATTATAGAGAATTCAATTAACAGGGATGTTACTTTAACAGACCAACACTTGCAAGTAAACAGGAGATCATCTGTACAGCAAAGGACCAGTACTTTCGATCAAGGAAGGGAGAAAAGCCTTCCCACAAGATCTCAGTCCCAGTGAGCATCGCTGGAATGAGCTGAAACTGCAGGAGGAATGTATAACATGGTGTAGTCTCTGCATGACGCATAGAAACATTTTCAAAGCAACTCATTAATCAGTTAACTGAAAGGTTAGCTGGTCAACTTTTGTAATTGTTTAACAATTTGGAAACAGTGATCAATTTATATAAAATGAATAAGATTTTTGTTTTATATGATTGAATATTCATATATTTAACCTCACACTCACCTTTAGAGCCATCTAGTGAACAAAAAGATTAACTGCACAGTACTGTTTGGTCAAATAATGTGGGACAAATTCTTTGAAACTGAGGACATTAGGGCTGTAAACAGATGTTGCTTGTTTTATATGATTTTTGACTTCAGAACTTTTGAATCAAATGCTTACCTTTACTAGTATTATTAATAATAAGTAAGCTACGGTGTTATCAATACTTACAATGCATCTAAGGGAGGTTCTTGGTAATAAATTATTATATTGTCAGTATGATGTAACCAATGTTTGTTGTAAAGAGAAAATAACATCTTAAATCTTTCATGCAATATAAATTTAGAAGAACGAAAGGAAAGCATCCTAATTCACAAACTCTATAAACATTATACTCTGTTCTGCACTCTAAAACTGCTAGGCAAATTCAATCTTATTTAAATCCCTGATATCACCAAATGTCTTTCTACCTGTCTCTAAATCTCATTAAAATTAAAGATTTACAACAGTATTGCAATTCCAAAAATGTTCTTCTGGAAAAAAAAAAGTGTTTTATTTGCACAGTAAAAATAGTGTTAAGATTTTCTCCTCATTATTATTATATTGACATAACCTTCACTTAAGTAAAATATATTAAAGTAATACATGAAACTCCAACCCCACACCACAATATCAACACGTTATATTGAGATGGCTTCATATTGCATATAAAAGGTGTAACATGTCCAAAAGGGAAGGCATATAACAAGGAATTGCTGTAATTAATCATTTTAAAAGCATATCTAGAACTATACTGTATTTTTAAGCAAGATACATTGCGAGAAGTAAACCTTTTCAGATTACAACTCAGAAAAATATAAATTATTATTCAGGTCATTAAATGGTACCATGATTTTCACTAATACAAGCTGTAAAAGTATAAAGTAATTCTGTTTCAGAAAGTTTTAAAAACACTTCAATCACAGAGAAGTCTTGCTTCTCAAAATATTTAAAAATACAAATAAAAGAAAGAAAAAGAAAAATGTGAATCCAGGCATTGTAAGAACTGTGAAGAACCAAGGGAAAAACTAATTAACATTTAATTTAACTAACTGAATTACTGAGGGATTAAAACACTCTTCAATCTTTGTAGTTATTGGGCTTCTACTCATGAATGACATAGTGTTCACAGAGATGCTTGGCCTTCAGTGAAAAACTACATATTCTGGCTCCAATACATACCTCTTGCAGATGGATTCTCATTGTCATCTTCATCACTGTTCCACCAGGGCCTAGAGGCTGGATTCTTGCTTTCTGTCTCTGTTGCTTTCACCAGACTGTCTAAAACACTTGTCCGTTTTGTACCACCCAGGTCAAGGGAATCATCGGAGACAGACTTGAGGGAATAAATAACAAAAATCGATATAAACGTAAGGTTATTTTAAAATAACTTAAAGACTCCAATACCAGTGTTCCAGAATGCAATAATTTATAACCCAACACGAGTTATACATATAGGCAATTAAGCACTAACTATTAAATATCCTTTCAGTAACTTCCAATCTCAGAAGACTGTTTAGAATATTGATAAACATTCCTATAATTTTAAATGACTTACTCAAAACAATCCAGCTTCTTGTTCTTTATTTCAAGCCTGATTTGAATGTTTTTGGTCTGTTATTTTTTACCTACATATAAGCGGGTGATTTTTGTGTAAGGCCGCGTCCATCGGCAAGATTCACAATAATATGTAGATCATTCAACTTATTACTTACCTCTTTTAAGAACTGCTCAAACTGTTCATCTAACTCTTCTTTTGTAAGGCGGCGAGACATGGTCCCTAATAACAAACCTCTGTTCTTCGCCGAGGAATCTGAGAGACATGGGAGACACACAGTCCAGTTGTTAAGAATGGTAGAATGTTACAGTTTTACACAGATACTATTGCTACTTTTCTTTAAAAAAATTGTCAAAATTAATATAGAAATACCTATGTAGATTTGGTATGATTTTTACTGTTTGAACAGGTGTGCTTTGGAGCATACAAATAAAACTCCTATTGCGTGATATATGTCAGGTTTACAAGCTGCAAATTCTGAAATATGCCCACACCATCAGGCCCCATAGTTCATAAAAACGTGAAATTAACCAAAATGCTATACAATATGACATTTCTTTGTTTGTCTGTCTGTCTGTCTGTGTATATGTCCTGTTAGATATAGCATCATTTCACTAAAACTGCACAATCCCATGCTTTGTTATAGCAGGCTACTACATCAAAAGCAAAGCCGCTGCATTCTTTTAAACAAGGCTTTATTGGACATGATTAAAGGAGATTGACCCAAATGCAGGTCAATAGCCTTTAGAGCCGGCTTAATTAAGAATCTACCTACACCTGATTTAAACTAGGTTTGCATAATCAAGGATTAATCCGGATTGATGCATCTTTCCAAACAAATTACTGTCATCGCGCCCTTAATAGTGACGCACTGCTCAGGTAAATGGTGAGAGTCCGTTTCTGAAGCCTGTTGTTAGCAACAATGCAATGCAATAGTAGGTTAACGCACAGCCGCAGTTGAAGAGGACAGAAGTGTAGTGACAATGCTACTTTACGTTAAAATGTATCCAAACGATTTTAAGGACCCTGACTGATAAACTCAGCTACTTTTAACTAAAGCATCTGTGGACATGAAAAGCTCTCTAACTTCGGTTGCATTTGTCTGACGACTATCAGCAGTTACGTGAACATGAATCAGAAGTAACTGTAATATCGGAGGCAGCAGGGCGATTATATTGTATTGTACTAATAACACTGCGAGTGCACATACAATAAAGAAAATGACCAAAAAGTGATTCGTTATCATCAGGAAACAAGTACAAGTGCAGTACGACACAAACACAAATCCGTTTCAAAATATTACAGGTTCAGTATGGATGCAATTGATTTGAACTTCGTGATCGAGCTCAATTGTAGAATCCAACCGGTGTATGAATTCGGTTAACATATATTCCTTAATAAAATATCACATAGCTAGCAAGCGATTAAAGAAATAAACATTCACATTTTTACAAATTGCATTTATCCTAAACACTGCACTTCATACCCTGTCTTCCTTCCCGCGATGCTAACCGGGTATTTACAGTGTAATCAGATTAGTTTAGTGCCGGACTTCAGTGACAGGCAGAGCAGCCAACCAATGAAATGAGGCAGAAAAGTTTCGGGTACACATCCCAACCTATCAGCATGAAGCATGGGCTGACCCTAACTGGTGACACGGCAAGTATCGCGATATTTACAACAGCACGGCAACAGCTCTGTGTAGTGGGTGGCAGTTCGTGTTATGAGCAGTGGTGTCACATGTCTACAGTTTTCGTGCACCGTGCCGTCTATTTATTGCATTACTTGTTTTACTGTTTCAATTAATTATATTTTCTTTAAATGTGTCCCGCACTAGCATATTATTATAGTTTCAGTTATTTCTTAAAAGTCGCTGGTGGGCACCTGCACAAACTGGATAGGGATCCACTTAAACCAGTCTCAGTGCATTATTGTGTACTGGCCAATAAAGCAACGAAAACATCTTCCTGCAACAGCTGGTCTCCTAAGACATGCACACACATACATGCGTCTCCTGTAAACGTGGTTTTAATAAAAATGAAAAGGTCAGGAAGAGATGTTTGCTGAATAACAATGCAGACTTGTTCATTAAAGCGTAGCATTCCCAGTCGGCGGATTTGAGCTGCTTATTATTGTCACTCATATTTGACGAAGTGTGACTCATGGTTCCCAGTACTGTACTGTGTCTGCCACTGCTGTGTCCATTGGCAACCTCTTATCTCTGCCTTTGCATTTCACGACTCTCTTTTCAGTACCTGACACTGTTCACGATGCCTTCACTTTGAAACCATACACTATCGCACAAAACAGTGCAATGAATGCATGTTGATATAATAACAAAAAAACGGATGCATCTATGTATTTAAAAATGAAAACAAAACTCAGTGGTTGCATGGCATTTAAAAGTCTAAATATAATGAATGCGCAACAAGTGGATGAAGTAGAGCTGAACTGACATGGCCATTGGCAGAATAATACTCTTTCTATAGTGCATGCATCTTTGTACATAGTTATCCAAAACGACAGAGAGAGAGATTGCTTGATTGACAGGTAAAAATATAATGATAATCATAGGACTAGACAAAATATTTAATTATACTATAATGCATCCTACTGCGGACATGCGGTGGCACTGCACACTGTACTTTATTTAGGCTACCTGTGCGCAATGGCACCCGGAAGACTGTAGGTGCGTGAGTGCGGGCAGTGGGAGCGCACTGTGCGGGACACCTGCGCCAGAGCGCCGCGGCGAGGGCGTCCACACAGCTGCTCCCGAGCTTCCTCACTGGATCTACATCTTGTGTAAAGGAGATCCAGGTCTACTTGCGTTTGTAGTCAAGATGTAGTTGGGTTTTTCCTCACATTTGTACTATTCAACTGTTTTGAATGGGGGGCGAAACTTTACAGGCTGAGGGTTTTCGATTTCAGTAGTCTATATCATCATCCTCAGCAGCTGATTCCACACAGTTGCAATTCCCTGCGGCTCGTCGACAATATAACCATGAGTAAACCAGGCGCCTCCAACAAGCTGAGGAAAATGTTTCACAAGACAAAGTCGTCAGAAAACGAGCAAAGCGAAAATAGGAAACGGTTAAAAAAACAGGCGAGTGTGCCGACTGAGGAAGGGGTCGCCAGTCCGCCTGAAAAGACGAAGAAGAAGTTCGGCTCTTGGGGCAAGAAGAGGAGCCCGGCGCCGCTGCCCTCCGCCCGGGATGCCGCAGCCGCGCAGGACAGCGTTGACTCCGCGGAGCTGGATGACAGCGGCGCTCAAAACATGTAGATATAGTGTTTTCCTTTATTGAAACCATGTCTTTGATAGTGTGTGTGGTAATGTGCGTTTGGCTGTGTCATTAATGTTTGTAGTCTTTGCACTACCGCAAAGACTATGGATTGTATACGGATTTACTTTTTTTTTTTAATGAGCTATTCCATGAACATTTCCCTTTATATGTTAATTTAAAAAAATAATTAATGAAAAGTTATCAAAAACAACAAAGTGATAGTAAGCGTGTTGAAGTATGCTTACAAACATCAGTGATGTTCACATGTAACCAACTGCCATTAAGATATGTATTTATTACTGGGTCTGCAGTTGCTCCGGAGTGCATGCTTTTAATATATGCGTAGCCTACATTGCGAAACAACTGGCTGAATGCATTTTGAGCATTGAAACAATTCAAGGTAAACGCACTGCTTTGCATTTTAACCGTTGTACCTCTGACTCTTTCATTTTAAGTGCCTGGAGTCATTTGCAGCCACAGATGTGAATTGTGTTGTAAAGTATGGCCCTCCTAAATTATTATTATTATTATTATTATTATTATTATTATTATTACACCATTTTGTACAATGCACATAACACATAGGGGGTAACTGTAAATGGAATTAGTAACTGCAAAATCTGATTAATACCTCCCTTCTGAGAAATTGTGAAAGAATGTGAACTAAAAATGACCATGATGCCTGACAGGGTTGTAAACTTTTTATGGTTAGAGAACATATTTTTTCAATGTTTTTTCAATGGATATATTGTGTTTTTAAAAAGGTAAGTGGCAATAAAGGTTCATCTAAAACCTTTGAATTGTTTCCAGGGGAAGCGGGAAACAGAGTGTTTTTGTCCTATGACATTGTGATTGATGATAGATGGTGCTTCACCTGTTATGACTTGCTGGAAAATAGGGCTACTATGAAGCTTGTAAAATATAGCTGCTTTTAGGACTGCTAGGTATGACGTACAGTATTTCCAACATAAAGATGTCTCTATCTCTTTATGTTATTGGATTAAAACAATAAAAAAGATAAAACTTAAACAGAAAAACAATCATGCACATTCTGTGCAGAATATAAGCCTAGAAACATAGAGTTGAAGACTTTTTTTAAACTGCAAGATTATTGCCATATGTTATGGCTTACATTTGATTAATAGCAGAACTCAAAGTGCATTGATGTGTAACTCCTGTGGTATTCATAAATCTATTCATTACAAATTGGTGCCTATTATGTAAAGTGTGACCTTTATAATAATTGCCATTTAATCCTAATTAAAGCATGCATGCCACAGCATTAACCCCTTAGCTCAGGCACCTCCACTGAGTTCTGATGTTGATCACATGATGTTGACCTAAAACACACCCCAACCTTTACTTTAACTATTGTACATATGATCAACATCAGAAAACAGCAATGCATGAGACATTCAGGTGTAATCCTTGTGCTATTAATACATTAAATAATGTTTATGACATTATTGTAAAGTGTCACCGGGTTATTCTTATGTGTTTCACTGGGATTTGCACCATTTCAGAATTGATATGATAAACCCTAGTGGTTCTCCTGACTTTACAAATGTATTTTTATAGAACAGAAGTGTTGCATGTATGCAGAATTATTACATATGGTGTGCATTAGAGCTCTGGGCATACAAACTGTATAACCTTCCTTATGCTGTGTGGTATGTTATTCAAGGAAGCACTCCATATGGATCCAAAGGAAGGGAATTTGGAGACAGTGGGATCTGAACTGTTGATATCCATATCCATATTGGTATCCGAATTTTGTTCTGTAGACTCTGGGATGTGTTAACTGTATGGATACCTTCAACGGCACAACATTACATTTTTCTACAAAAATTATAATTCACCCCTTCTATGGTTTTATGACTTTTATGACATTACACACATGACAGTGGCCAGTAAAACATTATTTCATTCCACAATATTTTCATAATTATTTGAATTTAAAAAACTTGGCATACAAATGTGATGAAGGAAACAGATTTTAAGTGAATGCACTTTTGCAGATGCAAATGTTTGACATCAATCTGTGTCCCACTCTAAATTAGAAGAGTAACAACTAAAATAAGTATTTTTCATGATCTTACATGATTTTTAACAACAACCTTAAAACATTTATGATTGCAGTTAGTTTCTCCCTGATTTTTAGATGGTTGCAGATATGAATCTTAAGGCCAGCAATGTTAAAGACTTCCCTTCATCTAGTCACAATCCGCCTCCTTCATTTTTTTTTATTAAACATTAGTAATTAGTAAAAATCATTAGATTGATTAACTAAATTATCCTATCAGGGCATTATTTCCTATCTAAAGACTATGCAGATGCAGTATTTATAATTATTCATAGCATATAAACCAGAAGCATGTCTAACTTTTCTCCAGAAGTGCTGAAAGACACCAGAAAACATAACTGATTACTTCCCAAACCTTCTAAGAACATTCTATAGGTTTTCCATGCATAGCTTTTATTACATGTGAGGATTGTGTCATTTAAGGTAGTCATGCAGCTTTGTTATTATGAATACACAGTGTACACGTTTTAACAAGCAGTTCGTCTCCTTTATTATATCTTTCAGATAACTGCAATTAAGTTCAAAGAGGTAGGTTTGGTAACTCTTACTTTTCAAATGCATTTCTATACAGATTATTATGAGAGACCTGTAGAATAATTAGGGTATGTCTGCCCTTTCTAAATTACCACATTCTGATCTACCACAATGATATGGACAGCTTTAAATTAAAAATGAAGGCCCCATATTTTGGGAGTCTCCATGATGCTGCACGAGACATCCGCTGGTACCTGTGAAGGCAACAGGCAGAACATGGGGAAGTCAACTTTCATGGCTAAGGAGAGCACACTGAGAAATCTGTTTTGAGACTGTGGCTTTTATGCAGATTTCATGGAGGCTTCACTATACAATGACCACATAGCCTACATAGTTTTTTTAATTAAGTGCATATACTATGGTACTTTGCGAGTGAGCTTACAATTTTTGCAAAAACATCTGCCTAAAATACTTTTCTGATATGTGGAGGAAGTGTGGTGGGGACGTTGTACGGAGCTGCCATTGATGACACATTGGGCTGTGAATATATATCCACACTGACATATGGCTCTGCATGATTTACTTCCTGTGTTATGGAGTATTTCCAAACCAATTTAAATAAACTAAAACTGAAATTAACACAAAGCCCAAAATATGTAATATAATGAAAACAGATGCAAAACTAGTTGATACAATTGACATAAATGTAGATATGATCCGGTTATGTGTCATGGCTTGACTGATTGATTTAAACTGTAATACAGGTTAAAGTTAATTCATTTTCTTTGTTCACCCCTTTTTTGTCTTTTCAACAGCTATTAATGAACAATCAATAATTTGTATTATATGACAATAGGTGTCACAAGCACTTTGTTAGACCATGTTTAATTATTAAAAATGTCATTGATATGCCGACAGTTGCTAACAGAGGCTAGAACAGGGTTCATTTAATTTTGACTTGATGCAATTTTGAAGTCTTTGTCAGGTTTCATGTAGTTGACTATGAGGCTGTGCTAATTTATTCTGCCTCTAGCAACTGTTTTGCTGGATTAGTTGGTCACTTAGTTTGGTTGGCTGCTTTTTAAAATGTCCTATCAATATTCAGACAAAAGATGACTAACACCTGACATGAAATCATACCATTTTGGTTTGTGAAATGACACATGGTTTCAGCTTTGGTAATTTTGTCAGTTTACTGTTACTGTGTGCAGAGAGCTGTGAAATACGTTCTTTCTTTCTTTCTTTATTTGGTTCAGCAACAATACATCCCCAATTACATTGATTTATGTTTTCAAGTTTTTAAGTTGGTGATACTGACCCAGCACATCTAAAGTGTGGATAGGTTTGTAAAAAGAACACGAATGAGCATTGTATAGCAAATATTGTGACCTTACTTACAATCTACTTTTTAGTGTATGATTTTCCCATGTTTTTTTCAATACATGCTATCATTCAGCCATACACATTTCCACAGAGACCATTTAGATAAAAATAAAAATAACGATCAGGAAATAAATAAATGACTTCAAATTGACAGTTGACAGTCCATGAGCACAATGCTATACAAATTTCAATTATTAAAAGGAATGCATGCACATAATATGCATGCAAAACCAGTTTTCAAAGAGTAATTCCAGGGATTTACATTGCAAGCAAATGCACTGGGTGATATTTCACCATAAGCCAAGTATTTTTGTTGTGATATCTTCCATCACGACTTGTAATATATATATATATAAAATGTTAACAGACCATTAATGTGAAATTAAACAATGCCTAGTGTAATGCGATGCTTTAATGTGCTTTACTCGAAATGCAGGATTCAGTTTATCCTGACTTAAAGTCTTATTTAATAATATCAGACTTATTCTGTGTGGTTTGCTTTTCTGATTCATAATACTTAATCATAATTTAAAAAATAATTACAGGAGAAAGCATAATGTTTCTGGAGGATTTTTCTCTTTCTCGTTATTTTTGGCAGGATATAAAGAGAGGCTACATAAGAGTCTACATAATTATACTTGCAAATAGCAATTGTTTTGTAGAAAATATTGTAGTCTTAGAACAGGATCATTTTTTTGTGACTCTCGTATTACTGTATCAGGGAAGTTTTACCTAGATTATGTGTTTTTATGTATCGGTGCAGGTTTATAACTGGGTGTGCTATGGAACATGTTTAAATATTGAAGAACAATAACAAAAATATGACAATGGAGCTAATTACAATGTTTCAGTATACAGAAATAACTCTGCATAGTCTCAAACTGTATTCCTTTGCAGCATCAAGGTCATTGGTTATTGTAAGTATCCTCAGAAGTGATCCACAAACTGAAAATAAAAGTGACCTGTAGAAAAGCTAGCTCTTGAATTATGAGTTATTGATGGTCATAATAGTTTTAGGGTGGGACCACTGTATTATCAAGTGCCCTAAACTGACCCCATTGCCTTCAAACAGGTTTTACTTACATGGTTCATGGTTTCAGGAATTTTCTAAATCACGTGTCCTCAGGTTGAATTTATCTACATGCCTTTATGCTGAAAAACTGGCATGTACTGGGCTTTTGTGTAAGTTTGCTGAAAATATGGCAGGCAATGGTATATATTTTTCCTTCTATAACATAGCCAGTTCAAACTTGTATCTGACACAGTGCTGGTGCAGCCCCAGGGAAGTAGAATGTATTGTCTAGGGAAATGTTGAAAATACTAAATTACTAAGTTGACAAGGTTCTTCTGTTTTTACAAAGCAGGACATGAGCAGTGTGGGTGTCAAGGGCCTCAAACATGAGACTTGTTTGGACATTTGTTCTATTGAACTAACATTTTTTACAACATAACTTTGCTATGAGTTTTGAATTATTCACAAACACATGCAAAACAATACACTGTTTTAGGAATAGCTCAAATTATACCTTTGAAATATTCTTCTGTGTTTCATGATGTGACTTAAATAATATTTGCAGAATCTTCTCTTTTTCAGATGTAAACCAACAGTGAATCATATTTATGTACCCCCCCAAAGAACTTGATCAATACATAACATTGTTTAATTGCTCTAATGCCCTTATGTAACTCAGACCTTTGCCGAGTCTCTTGAATTAACATTACATCTGAATGAGCAGGGTGCGTCTTTACAGTATACCCACAGGGCTCTGCCTTGATGTTAATCCAACCAATTGGACAACCAGAACTGTTAAATGTGTTATCAATTTGGTCAGAAACATCAACACTTTACTGTGATTTATTCTGAATGTTTTCTTCCTTTCTCCCAGTGACTTTCTTGTGTTGAACAATTAATGAACTACATTTTTACAGGAGGAAGGTAAACAGATTAGCAGGCCAAAGTATACCACAATTATTATTTATTTCTTAGCAATTATACTATTTAAATTTCACTACTGTAAAACAAATGCAATGTGAAAAGTGCAGATTACATGTTAAGATTAAGATTAAGATTAACGTTCCTAATAAAAGGCTATTTTTGTTCCCCCATTTAAGCAGAAAACATATTGGTTTCATGTTCTTATGTTTTGTTTTGTTTTTTAAAGTAAGGATCACACACAACTGAGTTACTGGACTGGAAACATTCATTTTAAAATCAGCTGTGTATGACCATCAACTAGAGTTGCCCAGAAACTGGAGGTCTCACCAAGTCTTGACTGGAAAGACATAGACATGTAAGGATCTTTATCCAGATTTAATCTTGAGGTGGATACAATCATAGTAATGATGCAGATTTCTTGCCCAAAACAAAAAACAATTCAATAATAATAATATAATAATAATTAAAGCCATTAAGCCTATATGACAAGAAAATATGTTGAAAGATTGGCTGTTTAAGCTAATGAGAATCCAGCTGTATAAAGGAGACAGTACTGTGTTTGTCTACCTGATGATGATTGATCTCAGTGGGCCAGACACTCCCTTCCAGTGGCAACACTCTGCACCATCAGTTTGTGTATTTGGCTTCAATGCTGGTCCTTTCCTCCCTTTTGCTTTAATTCACCCAGTGTGTGAGCCCCAAGCTGAGGGTTTTAAAAAATAACTCATTGTGGAAATAGATATAGATTTACAAAAGCCAAGTTTAGTTTTTAGTTTTTTTAGTTTTTAGTTTTTAGATGCATTTGTTGCAAGTAGAGTATGACTAAATGTACTGAAATGCATTCCTGGGTCTGCCGTGCTAAGGGCAGCATTACATTCCAAACTAAAGTAAGCACAACTGCGGTGCCTTTTATAACATTAGAAATAACATTTATATTGTTTCAAACTAAAATTCTCTGCATGCATCACTGAGAGAAACAGACAATTATCATAATGAATTAGTCACTTTTGTTTAAATCTTATGAAGAACCCTTGGATACTTACAATAATCACACTATGGAAGTGATTTCTTAATAGTGATAGTGACTCATGACTCCCTATCATGTGTTAGAACTTATTTTCATTAAAAAAGCATTGTGCTTTGTGTGTAATGAAGGCCGGATTCAGGTAATGTGATTGTAACAAGTCTCTTCTCATACTGAAATTGCAGGTGCGTTTTTTATTTTAGACAGCTCTTGTGAAATGTTTGATTTTGAAAGGGTTTAGCTTCTGGCAATGTTAAGGAAACTGCAAACTATGTTAAACGTATGAAACTGAAAGGATAGATAAATACATATATACTGTCCACACATCTAAAATCAGTTCCAAATGCAGTTATATGGAAATATTGTATTCAGTTAACTCACTACCGGTAGAAATATACATAATGATTCTGTCAGGACACACATTCTAAGCTTTTACATTTGTTTTAAAGATGAAATGTGGGTTTGGCTTTCTAAGTTTTGTTAAGTTTCCTTGTTATTCAGTGTAGAAATAAAGCCTCAGAAAATGATTTTAATGTATGTAATAATACAATCCTCTATTATTATTATCATCATCAAGTGTATCTGATGATATTAAGAGTATATTCAGATTGTTTTCTATGTGAGATTAGGCGAGAGGTTAAGTTGTGCATTTGGCAGTGAATGGGAGGTGCTTTGTCTGTCTTTCTTAAGAGCCGATTCTGGTATTGCACAGTAAAGTCCTTTGTTTGGTGTGCAGAGCCGGATGAACAATAGTGGAGTTATACAAGAGCTGAATTAGATTATATCCTGCAAGATTCAATTGAGCAGGTGCTTGTGAAACCAGTACTTAGTGTGAATTTAAGAGCAAAACTCAACATTAATCTCATTTTTGCCACAAGCAATACATGCAAAAGAACATCCTTGATAAAATTAGTTTTTGGAGTTATTATTTGACTTTGTAAATGTATTTCAAAGTACAACACTGATTGGAAAAGACACATGGTTAACCTAACATAGCCAATGGTTGGTTTTTGTTTCCCTCTTATATTACCTATTGTCAGTTACCCACTTTGGGTATATGCATCTCATTAGGCCTGAGGGAAGAATAAGGTTTTGTAATGATTAGAGAGCATACAAAGAGATCTTTGAAATTAAAAACAGTTCCTTTTTCATTAATGAGAGGATACTTGCATAACTCGTTTTTATATTATTTGAAAATATTTATATTTTGTCTAATTAAAAAGAAGTAAAAAGTAAAGGTATAACATATCAAAATGTCCATACAATTTTGCTTTCTTAGCATTTTAAGCTGTAAGCATTTAATGTGAATCTATGTATAAAGAATATTTAGATACATATTTTCAATCCCAACTGCTTTAGACTTGAGAGATAAAGTGTTGCAATAAGTTTTGTGACCTGTTTCGAAACATGCAGCAGACATTTGTTTTAGATTTCTTCATCTTTTGGCAGGAATAATATTGCTGATGTCAGTTGAAACAGTGGGATATTCAACTTGATAATAAATTAGACAATGTTCGAAAAAGACATGAGTGCTTATGCTTGAACTTATAAGATGTTATGAAAATAAATAAAATAAAATGAAATAAAATGTCATATGACCAACAAAGGAAAAACAAATAGCTTATTTTGTACATTTAATTTTCCTCATTTGGTTCTCCAATTAAAAAAATATTTCAAGATGCAGATGTATCATCCCAATACTTACATCTCAGGCAGCATTGTTACACAAAGATCCTTTCAACACACTGTGGCACTACCTCTGTTTTCGCACTAACAACTGTCAATACAGGTGATCTATATTAGAGGTATCTATGGGGGGATTGCTGTTAAATGCATCCATATCTTAAATCTTTGCTCATCATGCAAAATCAGTTAAAAAATGTATGGATATTATCTCTTCCAAAAACTCATTGTGTGCCTGTTTCTAACCTATTTTATACATTGTGAGAAATTAATCTGTGCCACTTAACAAAATAGCAAATATATTAGATAAAACTATATTACAACCTACACTGTGAACTATAACTAAGAAACTAATATTATCAGCCCCCCGGAGTGGAAATAATATATTTGATTACATACCACTGTGCTGAGAGCTGTCAGAAAGAGTTGTGTCACAGCAATGGTTTTGCTCTGTATTTACACTTGGCTTGCCACCTACAGATATTCTGGAAAAAGCCTGATAAACCTTGAAATGATCTGGGAAAAAGTGTTTTCAGGACAGTCCTTGTGTCTGTGTTTTAGGACTAAAGGCAAGGATAGTCTGCTGTTGCTAGCTGAGTAGAGAGATCACAGCAAATTAGAAGAATTGGTATTTTAAAGTTAAGCTGAATAAAGTCTCGATCCAGTGGATAGACATTTCAGAAATAATTTTAGGAGCGGCAGGAGGGAATTTTTTAGACAGCTTTGTGCTCACTGGTGCCTCAAGGAGCATCCTGCAGCTAAACATATAAATACTAGGTCTGTGCATGCTATAGTACTTAACTAACACCTATGACCCCTCATTGCTGCTATATGAAATGGTCCAGCCCATCCCATATTACAAGTTACTTATACATGACTAGTGGTTACCCAAATAATATTGCTCCAAATTATTTTTTTGCATTTTAATTAAGCAGCTCTCTTCTGGCTGGCCTTCCTGCTTCTACCATTTGCCCCTTCTTCAGCTTATTATTATTTCTATTGTTACTCATATGGGCATTAGAATGGTACAGTTTCATACCACTTTTCAATGCCTCCTTAAGACATTGTTTTAGAACATGAAACCTGCTCATGTCATTCATTTTATGCACTGTAATGTGTACAGGCATTTTTATAGTGCAATTGCCATCCTTGTAGCATTGTGTGTTTTCTATTTCTCTGCACAACTTTGTCAATATCATCAGTAAAGAACACTATATAAAGAAGTTAAAAAACACAGAGAACTAAAAGGAATTCCTTTTATTATGGCTCTGTAGATTGTATCACTATCCACAAGAAACAAGTTCTACTTATTTTTCTTTTCAACTCTTCTGAACATCTGTGAAAAACGTTTGAACAAAAATGTAGGGTTGAAACAGGATTATCTTGAATTCTGTTATATTAAAACCTGACTCTCTGATTGCATCCATGAATGGACGAATGGTTAAATTCATTCCATTATCATATCCCAGCCAGTGAAAGAACAGTTGGAAATATCTAATCATAGAAGACTATTTCACAAATTTCACTTGAAATGTGAACAGAGAGCATTATTTTACCATAATGGTCATGACTTATCTTCTACTGAATAAACATGTCTTTCTAAAGAAATAATGAAAAGCAGTTAATTTTCCCAGGCGAAAAGCATTATTGTGCATTTGTAAACATGCAATTCCAGCACAGTTCCTCTACATGAGCTCCTTTGCATTGACTGACAGGAATGAATCTAAAGTTTGACTTGTGTATGCACAATTATCTAGGATAATCTAATTTCAAATGTAGTAATTTCTTCAGATCTTTTTTTTTAATCTACCAACCATGTAGAAATTACAAGATATTTTACATTTTTATCAATAGATGATCCACCTACTTGTCAAGTCTTTAACCTTCTCACAGCAATTAATTACAAGATAGCATTCTAATAATACTAAACACTGATCTATGACTGACAAAAGGCTATTGCAAAGAAACCAACAATTAAGATGTGAGGATTTATGCAGGGGTTTGTGTCCGATGTGATTTAACGAGTCTTTGGAGTAATAAACTATGTAACTACTTACAGACTATCCCTCCAGTAAGGTATAATGTACATGCAGCAGTCACTCTTGGCTACAATTTGAGAGATTTACAGTAATAATGACTGGAGGTGTTGGGAAACTATAACCACATTTTAAACCCTGGTGCAGTGCTTTTTACTATCATGCAGCTTCAATTCTACTTGTTTTTCTTTAGGTAAGTTTAAATAATTTATACCTAGTAGGGTAAAATAGTAGAGGCTGTCAGTTTGAGTTCAAAATGTTCCTCAAGGATAGTCAGAGTGGTTTACAAAGTGTTTACTCGAAGACAAATAAGGTTAGAAAAAAAAACAATGTTTAACAAAATAAATAATGGTGTACATGCATTATCCTGTTCTAGGCTCAGACATATTACATCACATTTCCTGCATTCACATTTCTTTGCTACATTTGTACATTATCTTTCCTGTCAAATTCTCTTCAGTTGTTGCTGATTAGATTGTCATACATCACACTTATGAACTGCTCCCTTAAAAACTAAAAAAATCCCCAAAAAACTAAAACAATTCAGCCTTCAGTCTGCTTGGGTTGCAGCTATGAGATCATGTGAAATAGGCTTTTGACATTTATCTGAACAATGCAAAATAGCTATAGGGTATAAATTAATCTGATTAGCATTAAGACCCATGCTTTAATAATAATAAGTGACCATGAGAAACTCAAAATGTAAGGGAGGTGACAAGCACCTTATAAACTGCCTTTCATCAATGAGCAATTATTCCTCAGATGTATTTGTTTGGTTTTGGTTCATTTGTTTGTACTTGAAAAGAGGCGTGAGGTATTTCTGGTGACTGCCCAAGTAGTCTAAGAAAACAATTTAAGTTTATTTTTGTTTGTCAGTGACATAGTTAGCAGTCTCTTTTAAATGACAACTAGGCCTACTTATTTTTAATTACTCTTTTGCTAATAGGGATGTAGGTACTGCATTTTCAATGTAAAATACAAAACAAAATGGATAGCTCACCTATATCAAGGCGTATGAAAGCATGTGTTTTTAATTGTGATGTGAATATCTGATGTCAGTTAAAACTGTTTTTCTATGAGAAGGCTGCTTGAAACCTTAATTCAGTGTAAGTACAATGTATGTGAATGAATCTTATTTCATAACAATGTAATGTTTTAAAGGCCATTCTAAATCATAAGGACGTAACTATTTTAAATGCATCCTACATTTTCATGTTAATTATTATGTTAATTATTTTCTTTAGATAAAGAAAGATCCGTGGCAGTTTATTTTATGATTTTGAATGACTTCCAAATTTAATTTAGTTGAAAAAACTATAACAGACAAGAATATGGCGAAGTGAACAAAATTATTACTACTTGTTTAAAGCAATTATTAGAGTAGCTTAATAGCCAACCCACACATTTCTAGATCTGCTGAATTACCAAATAATTTACAGCTGAGGTTAACCAGCTCATTGTGGCCCAGTGCAAGCCTTAGTGGTAAATCCCACAGTCTGGACTCAAACTGAAGCCTTGTAGTGCCTAGCGGGCCCTACAAAGTAGGGAAAAAAGTATTTGATCCCCTGCTGATTTTGTACGTTTGCCCACTGAAAAGAAATGATCAGTCTATAATTTTAATGGTAGGTGTATTTTAACAGTGAGAGACAGAATAACAACAAAAAAATCCAGAAAAACGCATTTCAAAAAAGTTATAAATTGATTTGCATGTTAATGAGGGAAATAAGTATTTGATCCCCTATCAATCAGCAAGATTTCTGGCTCCCAGGTGTCTTTTATACAGGTAACGAGCTGACATTAGGAGCACTCTCTTAAAGGGAGTGCTCCTAATCTCAGCTCGTTACCTGTATAAAAGACACCTGTCCACAGAAGCAATCAATCAATCAGATTCCAAACTCTCCACCATGGCCAAGACCAAAGAGCTGTCCAAGGATGTCAGGGACAAGATTGTAGACCTACACAAGGCTGGAATGGGCTACAAGAGCATCGCCAAGCAGCTTGGTGAGAAGGTGACAACAGTTGGTGCGATTATTCGCAAATGGAAGAAACACAAAATAACTGTCAGTCTCCCTCGGTCTGGGGCTCCATGCAAGATCTCACCTCGTGGAGTTTCAATGATCATGAGAACGGTGAGGAATCAGCCCAGAACTACATGGGAGGATCTTGTTAATGATCTCAAGGCAGCTGGGACCATAGTCACCAAGAAAACAATTGGTAACACACTACGCCGTGAAGGACTGAAATCCTGCAGCGCCCGGAAGGTCCCCTTGCTCAAGAAAGCACATGCACAGGCCCATCTGAAGTTTGCCAATGAACATCTGAATGATTCAGAGGAGAACTGGGTGAAAGTGTTGTGGTCAGATGAGACCAAAATCGAGCTCTTTGGCATCAACTCAACTCTCCGTGTTTGGAGGAGGAGGAATGACCCCAAGAACACCATCCCCACCGTCAAACATGGAGGTGGAAACATTATGCTTTGGGGGTGTTTTTCTGCTAAGGGGACAGGACAACTGCACCGCATCAAAGGGACGATGGACGGGGCCATGTACCATCAAATCTTGGGTGAGAACCTCCTTCCCTCAGCCAGGGCATTGAAAATGGGTTGTGGATGGGAATTCCAGCATGACAATGACCCAAAACACACAGCCAAGGCAACAAAGGAGTGGCTCAAGAAGAAGCACATTAAGGTCCTGGAGTGGCCTAGCCAGTCTCCAGACCTTAATCCCATAGAAAATCTGTGGAGGGAGCTGAAGGTTCGAGTTGGCAAACGTCAGCCTCGAAACCTTAATGACTTGGAGAGGATCTGCAAAGAGGAGTGGGACAAAATCCCTCCTGAGATGTGTGCAAACCTGGTGGCCAACTACAAGAAACGTCTGACCTCTGTGATTGCCAGCAAGGGTTTTGCCACCAAGTACTAAGTCGAAGGGGTCAAATACTTATTTCCCTCATTAACATGCAAATCAATTTATAACTTTTTTGAAATTGATTTTTTTTTTTTCTGGATTTTTTTGTTGTTATTCTGTCTCTCACTGTTAAAATACACCTACCATTAAAATGATAGACTGATAATTTCTTTGTCAGTGGGCAAACGTACAAAATCAGCAGGGGATCAAATACTTTTTTTCCTTACTGTAGCACTTTTTTAATTTCGAGTTTACAGAAAGAAAACTACAGGTTACAAAAATATATTTGCTCCTGATATATGACTTGAGGAATGTACTACACACTCACCTGGATTGTTTCACCACAACAGTAGTTGTATATATACTGCACAAGGGGAGGTTATATATTGTGAATATATTGGATTTAATTAATCATCTAATTGTGTTTTAGAAAGTGACATCTTAAATATCTACAGGAACTAAAACAGCACGAGGACAGTTTTATGTTGACTGAATTCAGGCAAATGTATTTGACTGTGCCCAGCTGGGCCCTTTTTATAATTAAAGTGATATTTAAATTATTATTTTAATATTCTTATTTCAAGAAAATTTGTCTTGTGATCCAAAAACATATTCTTTAGTTCTCTGTTAAATAGTATGAGCTCTCAGTGCTAATGTTTTTTTATTGCATTTTCAAATTGTATAGAATCTGTTTGTTTTTGAGGTACTCTCCATAATATATTTATATCACTTTTACTTGAAGACATTTATTATCATCAAGACTTTATCATCATCAAGCATTTTATTTTATGTCGATCATTTTAAAGCTACAGGTTAATTTTGACCAAAAAGCAAAAACTGTGTGGAATTGCTCTCTTGATGAGTGTTGCTATAAACATCTGGACAAATATACTAGAAACTACCAGAAAATGACAGTAATACTGTTTTATTTGGATAAGTATTTTACATTTCAATAAATAAAAACATTCGAAATTTTAATACTTATGATTAAAAAAAAAATCAATTCTTAAAATCACTTAAAAAATTTTAAATCTAACAATGATTAACAAAATACATGAACTCAAATAAACATGTGCAATAAATCAAATAAACTTGTGAATAAGGGCAATACTGCCAAATTAAACAAACAATATAATCAAATACATTGAAAATAACTGAAAATGCACCGGACAAAGCAAAAAACAAATAAAACGATAAAATAAAAAACAAACCAAAACAGTCCGATGCATTTAAAATTAAAATCCAAATGGTCAATGTATTTGACAAATAAAAAAAACATGACAACCAAAAAACCCAAACAACTAGTGCTTTTAAAATCAACTAAATCTTTAAAAACAGTTAAAATTCTTTTTTTTTTAAAAACAATCTTTTCATAAAAATGGTTAAAAGATTTGGACTCGAGCTCCAGCAGGGGGAGATGGCCATCCCCGGAGGTGGGTCCCATCACGGGATCCTAAGCTCCCCCAGATCTTGTATTTGCCAGTTCTTAAAGGCTTCCTCCTTGCCCCTCCGCGCGATGACAATTGGGTCCAGCTCCTGCTTGTTGAATAAGCAGATGTTCCGTCCCTCCCACAGGGCCTGTTTCACTGCGCAGACGACACGCCACCAGCACCTCAGGGTAGAAGATGTCAGTCCCCTGGCTGGTCCATACAGGATCTGCTGGGCGGTCGCCCGCACAGGAACGGCAAACCTGTGGAGGAACGGAGAAAACAGGAGCCAGACCCTGCAGGCGGAGGGGCAATCCCTAAAGATGTGAGCCTCCGTCTCCTTCCCCAGGCAACCCTTGTAGGGGCAGATGTCATAAGGGGCTAGGCCCCTTCTGTGCATGAACACTCGGGTGGGGAGACACCGACTCACAGCCATCCAGCCCTGCTGCTTAGGCCGCTGTAGATGATCTTCACCCACTTCCTCAGGCCAAGAGCAAGACCCATCCTCTCCATGACAAGCTGCAGGTATTCGTGGCCCACTCTGTCGAAGGCTTTCTCCTGGTCCAGGCTGATTAGGACCAGGGGAAGCCCTCTCTCGTTCGAGTAGGCCACGACATCCCTGAACAGCATGGCGTTGTCGGCTGCCGATCTCCCCCGGGCACCGCAGACTTGGTCGGGACCCACGACTTGAGGGAGTGGCCGCTGCAGCCGGAGTGTCAGTGCTTTGGCCAGTATCTTGTAGTCGGTGCACAGGAGGCTGACCGGCCGCCAGTTCCTCAGATCCTTTGGATCTCCCTTCTTATGAAGAAGAGAGAGGATACTCCTCTTCATAGAAGGGGCCAGTCTACTCTCTCTGTACATCGACCCCAAGACCTGAGCCAGATCTTCCTTATGCACCTCCCAAAAGATCTTATAGAATTCAGCAGGGATCCCATCAGGACCCGGTGTCCTTCCAGAGTTAAGACTCTTTATCACCTGGGAGAGTTCAGTGGTGGTGATCTCTGGATCCTCCTCCGCCTCCTCGTCCCCCTCATTGCGGGACTCCAACAGGGACAGAAAGTGATGGATCAGATTTTGATCCACCACCTTCTGATCGTACAACTCCCTGTAGAAGTCCCGCACCACTGTCTCAACAGCCTCTCTGCCCTCCACCTCTTGCCCCGAGGAGTCGATCATGGAGGACATTGCAGGCCGCCTCTCCTTCGTTTTCTTGAAGAAGAAGCGGCTGCACTTCTCGTCGTCCTCCATGATGCGGACCCTGGAAAGGACCTTGATCTTTTCTTGCTCCTCCCGATAGAGGGCGGAGAGACTCAGTTTGACCCGGGCCACCTCCTCAGCTAGGTCGAAGCCTCTGAGCTGTAAAAGACTCAGGTGCTGGAGGCGGGCGTTTAGATGGGAATATCTTGCCTGCCTCTCGCAAGCTTTCCGTTTCCCCAGCTGAATGAAGTAGCCCTTGGTCCTTTTCTTCACCATCTCCCACCACTCTATGGGAGAATCAAAAAGGCGAGGCGTCTGCTAAAGGTCTTAATAACACAAGGGTCATCGAGCAGAGAGGTGTAGAGCTTCCAGACCCCAGGCCCCGACTCCCGTGTGCTCGGGATGAGCACCTCTGTCATCAGGAGCCTGTGGTCTGAAAAGCAGACCGCCTCCGAAGACATGGCGGTCCTCTCCAGTGGCTTACTGAGGAGGACGAGATCTATCCTGGAGAAGGAGGAGCCAGAAGAACTCACCCAGGTGAACAAGGGGACCAGGTCCCGACCTGCGTCGCAGAGTTCAAAGTCCTCCACGAACGCAGCGAGGTCCCTGCTAGATCTATCGTTGCGGGGCTTACTCCGGTCTACATCCCTCAGAGCACAGTTGAAATCACCTGAAATGATAACTGGTAAGGTGCCGATCAGGAGCGGGCGTAGCTGAGGGAGAAAGAGGACTCTCTCTCACTGGCTGGTGGGGGCATAGACATTGACCAGCCTCAATACAGCCCCCTTGTATTTAAAGTCGAGGCTTGCCAGCCTGCCCGCCTCTATCACCCTAAATTTTTTAACCTCTAAAAAGGTGTTCTTCAGGAGTACGGCAATCCCGTCCGCTCAGGACACATTGGACCCCGACCAGAAGGATTCACCTAGGGTCCAAGTGTCCCGGAGATCTTTATATTCTTTTTGGAACGAAAATGACAGTAATGCAGATGTTTTAAGCTATTTGTTATTAAACCATGTGGACAGCAGTGTGCAGCATTTGCTCCTGAATATGTAGCGGAGGGTTGTGGGTTCAGTCACAGGTGGGGGACACTGCTGTTGTACTCTGGAGCAAGGCACTTTACCTAGAATGCGACAGTACAAACCCAGTTGTGTAAATGGGTAATTGTATATAAACATAATTGAAAGTTGCTCTGGATCTACCAATAAAAATAATAATTTCAAAGGGTAAACAAATGCAATAGTGTGTTTGTAATGCTGTGACAGCTCCTCTTTTTTTTTGTTTATACCATGCTCTGCTAGGTGGTTATGAAGTGCATGTTTTTATAGCTGAAAATAACTTCAGATTTCATAGTAAGAGTACGAGTAAGAGTGGAAACACGTTGCATTGAATAATGATAAGCTGCTCATACCATATACAGAGGCCTGTTAAGGCAGATATTTTTCCTCAATGTCTATCTTTTTAAGCTTTGTCTTATCTTTTATATTTGATTATTCAGTGTGGCCATGAGCTGTTAATATCTTGGTTAAACAACTCAGATGCAGCTTTTCCAAATGGCTGTTGATACTGTTTTTGTTTAATTCTTGTTTTTACATATCTCTACTGACATTTGTCTTGATATTTTTCATCATTTAATTCCTGTATTTCAATTCATTCATGGATATTTTGTTCCCCAAGTGTTTTATAATACTAGGACCTGTAACAGTGGACCTGTTTGACAATGCTGTTTAGAGGGGCTGTTTACACTGCTGGGAGTGTTGTTAGCATTTGGCTCAACAGTTTATTGGCAGCTTTCTTCAGGTGAGAGGCAGATTTGCATCAATTCACATACAGCTTTAATAGTATTGGGCTGTTTGTTTTATGCTGTGAAAACATTGTTTCATTGTTAAAGCTATGAAATACAGCACCTCATTTTTGTTTTGAAAGATTGCTTAAGATCTCATTTAGACCTGAGAGTATGCAAATATTACTCATAAACCGAAATTAAAAGTCAATCAACAAATGTGTCTGCCCCCCAACCCTCTCTGTAATTAGTTCACCTACCTGGCTGTTGAGATTGTGGTTAAAGTATAAGTTTGAGATTAATGTGTTTACACTGCACTGTTGAATACTGAACAATTTCTTATAGTAGCAATATACCTGTACTACTAAGATTAATTGTTCAGCAAAAAAAACAAGCCTTCTCACCTTCCTTGTTCTTGTGGGTTTATAGGTGAGAGAGATATTTCTTCACCTGTGAACCCTAAAGTGAATTTACTAAACAACAAGTGCATTTCTACTTTACATTTTTTTAAACTTATTCACTTCACTCATGGGAGGTATTATTTATTGTCATTCTCAAAATCAGCTAGAAACTAGATTGATTAAGTGTGAGGATTGGCTTGATTAAATTAGACCATTTACATCATGCTATTTTGTTTTCTTAAATGCCTGGGAATATTTCCCAAGTCTTGTATTAACACATGGCTTTTGGTACAGTATTGAACTCTCTGAATCTGTTACTGTTCTGGAACTGGAAGATTCATGACTCATGAGTTTCTGTTGATTACCATTTAGGAGCTGACTGGGAAGTCAATTATTTCCAAATTGTATGTGAATATCATGGCACACCACACATCTGTAAAATAGTGTACCATTTAATATTACTAAAATAAATAAATAGAAAGCTACATTTTATTTGGATTTGTTTTCCAGCTGCCATTCTAACTGTCTGTGAAGATATATTTTTTAAGACGCAGTGTGAAAGTAAACATTTCCTAATAGGAAATGGTAAACAAGTTGCTAAATATGTAGCACTTAGAATAGGGAGAGCTTAATTGACACATTACATTAGCTTTTGAATTCAAGATGTGAAATGAGGAGCTAATGGTGCAAGGCTTATTAAACGACCATTCTCAGTGTGTGCTGGCTGACTGAACACAGGTTTGCACAGATAAAGCAGACCTGAAAAACATGTGACGATTGCTGACTAGGCATGTAATAGGGGGGGATGTAAGTGAAACACAGGAATGTGCTGTGCAGGGTGGAATTCTGACTGAAGGGTTAGATGAGATGTTTCACTCGAATGTTACCTTTTTTTCCTCTGTTGTTAGTTTAAAATAGAATACAGTGACATGAAAACTGTTGGCTCTATCTGGACTTGTTAAGGTAAAAATATATTTAATCGGAGTATCTGAAATACTTTTAGAGTGTGTTGATTTACATGGAAAGGCATATTTTTCCCCATTCATTTCCTCATCACTCAACTTCCCTCAGCCGCTGAGGATCGTGTTTTTTCCAAAGCTCTATTTGTTAGTGCTGTTTGTCACACATATGGCAATTTACATTCTGATGACAAATGTCTTTGCACAGCTGGTCTAAAAAACAGTCATTCAATGTATTGCTCTTGCTGAATAAGTAAGATGGTATTATTTTTTGAATAACCTCGGAACATGCATTGCTTTAAATAACTGACTTCATGTCGAAACAATTAATAATCATGTTTGCTCTTGCAACAGTCATTGAAATGTGCGTTGAGTGTTCTTCATAAACAGACAACTGACTATGATGTTTATGATGAATATGCATCACAGAGTTTGTTGATTTGTTAATAATACTTGCAGAGTTATACTGTGCAGAATGCAGTTAAATCAAAAATCACTTGTTACAAACTGCACTCTGTAAAAGCTCACCAAATTATTATTTTTGTATTCCCATTTTTAATAAAACAACTTAAGCCTGGGTTATCTCAGAATGGATCTACACATATGTATAAGGCAGATTTAGTTATCAGTATTAAATGGCATTTGATTTTTCTGTTTTGTCTCCATTGTGAAAGACAGGGCAGAAAAGGCATACAGACAATCTACTGATACTGTTTACCCATATTGTTATTGGATCTTTCTAAACTCTTCCCAGTTCTATGAATTGTAGTAATTTAATGTCTGGTACTTAAGCCTGATAAGCAATTTTAAACATGGATTTGTCATGAATTACTTACTAGATCAAATAAAATAAAGTTCATTAAAGTATGCTCACAATATCATGGAGTCTGGACACTGGATGTTTGTAGAGGGAGGTAATATGAGCTTTGCACATGCAGCACCAGCATTGATTCACTTGCATTATAAAACGTTGAGAAAACACTAAAAGATTATTGTTTTTATGTTATAATAAATTGATCTTATAAAAACATATTTCTTAATATAAAGGGATAATACCCATCTCTTGATCAAACATGTACTTTATTCTAGACCTATGTATTCCTCTTTTAAAGACTAATGCAAAGAAAAGCATTTATTAGACTGTTGGAAAAAAGCTTTGTTTTATTATGTTGTTCTCCGTGATTGCACTGGAGGTGCATGTACAAACAAATCATATTTAAGCAACTGCTATTACAAGTTGCAGCTTTCACCACCACAATTGGATACAGTCTCATTCAACAGCACACTTCAAGTTGGATGCTGGGCTTGGAGTCAAGAAATGTTTCTGTGCCAGGACAACTATATGGTCTATACCTTGAGCTGACAGTATGCTTCCATGGAAATAATAGTTTGTAGATTGATGTTAATGCTCAATAAATATTCTATGTAAAAATTGGGAAGCAGTTATTTTGAATTAGTAACTCACTATGAGTGAAGAAATATATATTTGTGTGCATGTATTTCATATACATATTTTCATTACATAAGTGAAATAAATCTTGCTGAAAGCAGGTGAGAATAGCTAATCTTTTGGTTCAGACTGAGGTTCAACAAGTTAGGGATTAGTAACCATTGTTAGTAAACATCACCACTTTAGTCTATTTTGGCATTTAGATATTTTGTTGCAGTACCTACATTTCTTTTTGACACATACATCTAAATGTGTTCAGCTACGTTATACATTAAGTGGTGCCTTAATTTGTATTTAATATAGTTTAATATCAACTCCTTTCCACTCAATTAACCCAAATTCTTCCACCTCAGTAGGTCTACAATGACAATTTGACTTTTGGCACACACTATGTTCTTTGGCATGTAGATATTTTGTAACTATTAACATCTGTTTATTTTTTTATTTTTTTGGATATTGCTAATGTTTTGGTAACGTTTACTGTTGCCAAGGTATCTGATACGATTTACAAAGCCCCTTGAAAAGTGAGCATGCACATACCTGTAAAAATTTTGAGCTCACAGAAATACAATGCACAGGAGTGGGAACCAGATTTTCTTTTAGTTTTGTTTTTTTTACTCGAGATAGGTCTTCATGTGATATTGTTTTTTTTTTTTCATGTTGTTTTTGTGCCATGTTAAATAAATTGTCTTTATTTAAAAAGAAAATGATCTGTAAAAAGATACTTTCATTTCTGTTTTTGGCAGATAGTCATAATCCTGTTATTGTAGCAGATCTACTTTTACAGTCCAAAAAGTTGAAATATTGGGTAAACCTCTGCTGGTATTTCAATATGGGTGACACGTCTTTGTTCATTTCATTCCTACAGCAAACAATTAAACCCATACTGCTCTATTATAGAGAGATAGTGGCTGCATTTACTTAATATTCAGACAAGGCATCCATTCTAATCAGTGTCGCACTTCGTATTTGCTCCAATGTGTTTTCTGGAACCAAAGCTCGAAATTGGTTAACCTAAACACAGTCAGTTTAAGTTTTTTATTTTGTACAGCTTTTGATGCACATCGTACAAAATCTCTTTGCACGTGACCTACATGCCAGGGTGAATAGAAATGCAACTGCTGACATGCAACATGGCTGGGAGGCAAGAAGACACAGTCACAATGCTGTGTGTACTTGTAAGACTGGTATATAATCTGTGTGGCCATAAGCATTCTTAACATACTTGCAAATTAAAATTGATTTCGTACAAAGCTTCTTCAGTTAAACAGACCTGTTAAAGTTTTGAATAAATAAAGACATTCAATACTTTAGGTAAGAAGTTACTAACTAAGGCTCATTCAAAGGATCGAGGATGGACTAAAAACCTAAAAAAGGCTATTGACTTGTTTTGAGCAATGGGTTTAAGATTGTACAGCACCATTTATAAAGTTGGAATATAGTATTCAGTAAAAAATAAAATAAAGCAATGTGAACAGTGCCCTCTAATGTTTGAAGTGTGTGTGTGGAGCAGATAAACTGCTGAAGAGTCTGCTTGTTTTGAAGGCTGTTGATTTCAATTATCATTAATGCATTAGTTTGAAATGTTTCAGAATTAACAATTGTTACAAGCCACACATATGCATATACACCGATCAGCCATAACATTATGACCACTGACAGGTGAAGTGAATAACACTGATAATCTCGTTATCATGGCACCTGTCAGTGGGTGGGATATATTAGGCAGCAAGTGAACATTTTGTCCTCAGAGTTGATGTGTTAGAAGCAGGAAAAATGGGCAAGCGTAAGGATCTGAGCGACTTTGACAAGGGCCAAATTGTGATGGCTAGACGACTGGGTCAGAGCATCTCCAAAACTGCAGCTCTTGTGGGGTGTTCCCGGTCTGCAGTGGTCAGTACCTATCAAAAGTGGTCCAAGGAAGGAAAAGCGGTGAACCGGCGACAGGGTCATGGACGGCCAAGGCTCATTGATGCACGTGGGGAGCGAAGGCTGGCCCGTGTGGTCCGATCCAACAGACAAGCTACTGTAGCTCAAATTGCTGAAAAAGTGAATGCTGGTTCTGATAGAAAGGTGTCAGGACACACAGTGCATCGCAGTTTGTTGCGTATGGGGCTGCTTAGCCGCAGACCAGTCAGGGTGCCCATGCTGACCCCTGTCCACTGCCGAAAACGCCTACAATGGGCACGTGAGCATCAGAACTGGACCACGGAGCAATGGAAGAAGGTGGCCTGGTCTGATGAATCACGAGTTCAAGGTGTTGACTTGGCCTTCAAATTCCCCAGATCTCAATCCAATCGAGCATCTGTGGGATGTGCTGGACAAACAAGTCCGATCCATGGAGGCCCCACCTCGCAACTTACAGGACTTAAAGGATCTGCTGCTAATGTCTTGGTGCCAGATACCACAGCACACCTTCAGAGGTCTAGTGGAGTCCATGCCTCGACGGGTCAGGGCTGTTTTGGCGGCAAAAGGGGGACCTACACAATATTTGGCAGGTGGTCATAATGTTATGGCTGATCGTTGTGTGTATATATATATATATATATATATATACCATCATCCTATATTGATCCCTTACTGGATGAAGGCCTCCCCAAGATGTTTCAATTTGCTTCGATCTGCAGCTTCTCTTTTCCATGTCACACCTGCAAAGTGTATGATTTCATCTTCCCAATATATATCTATACATGTGTATACTGCTCATATATTAATCTCTGCCGAGAGGCCCCCAATCATGCATCACCATCCATCCACCTTCCCAATGCACACATAAAGAAGTAGTTTACTGCATTACCTGCCAATAAAGCAACCAACTCTAAATCGGAGAAACTGTAAGCCCTTTAGCTGACTGCTTCATTCGAAATCTACAAAACCTTCAAATTTACACCACAGCCTTTCCAATTTAAAAGCTCCTGAGGACATAACCTGTGCAATAAGTCAGTAATATGGAACTAATGCTGCCCGCAAACAAAAATAAATACATTTTCTTGGGAACTCTGGATCCTCATGGAATGAACTTTCTATTCTGATATCACATCATCTTTAAACTTTGAACCATAACACATTTACTGCATCATTTTAATTTCTTTTCACACAGTGGAGGAAGGACTTTAATCAGAAATGTTTAAATATTTAGCATACATCCAACATAACAATTATTTTCACACACACATATACACTCACCTAAAGGATTATTAGGAACACCATACTAATACTGTGTTTGACCCCCTTTCGCCTTCAGAACTGCCTTAATTCTACGTGGCATTGATTCAACAAGGTGCTGAAAGCATTCTTTAGAAATGTTGGCCCATATTGATAGGATAGCATCTTGCAGTTGATGGAGATTTGTGGGATGCACATCCAGGGCACGAAGCTCCCGTTCCACCACATCCCAAAGATGCTCTATTGGGTTGAGATCTGGTGACTGTGGGGGCCAGTTTAGTACAGTGAACTCATTGTCATGTTCAAGAAACCAATTTGAAATGATTCGACCTTTGTGACATGGTGCATTATCCTGCTGGAAGTAGCCATCAGAGGATGGGTACATGGTGGTCATAAAGGGATGGACATGGTCAGAAACAATGCTCAGGTAGGCCGTGGCATTTAAACGATGCCCAATTGGCACTAAGGGGCCTAAAGTGTGCCAAGAAAACATCCCCCACACCATTACACCACCACCACCAGCCTGCACAGTGGTAACAAGGCATGATGGATCCATGTTCTCATTCTGTTTACGCCAAATTCTGACTCTACCATCTGAATGTCTCAACAGAAATCGAGACTCATCAGACCAGGCAACATTTTTCCAGTCTTCAACTGTCCAATTTTGGTGAGCTTGTGCAAATTGTAGCCTCTTTTTCCTATTTGTAGTGGAGATGAGTGGTACCCGGTGGGGTCTTCTGCTGTTGTAGCCCATCCGCCTCAAGGTTGTACGTGTTGTGGCTTCACAAATGCTTTGCTGCATACCTCGGTTGTAACGAGTGGTTATTTCAGTCAAAGTTGCTCTTCTATCAGCTTGAATCAGTCGGCCCATTCTCCTCTGACCTCTAGCATCAACAAGGCATTTTCGCCCACAGGACTGCCGCATACTGGATGTTTTTCCCTTTTCACACCATTCTTTGTAAACCCTAGAAATGGTTGTGCGTGAAAATCCCAGTAATTGAGCAGATTGTGAAATACTCAGACCGGCCCGTCTGGCACCAACAACCATGCCACGCTCAAAATTGCTTAAATCACCTTTCTTTCCCATTCAGACATTCAGTTTGGAGTTCAGGAGATTGTCTTGACCAGGACCACACCCCTACATGCATTGAAGCAACTGCCATGTGATTGGTTGGTTAGATAATTGCATTAATGAGAAATTGAACAGGTGTTCCTAATAATCCTTTAGGTGAGTGTATATATATATATATACACACACACACACGCGCGCATTACAACATTCTTTGTTTTCCAACATTAGTCACCTCAATTGTTTGTTTATTTCACTGATTCCTGGTCTTGCTTGATTTTGTAATCTGAGATAGAGCTATAACAATAATAAATGACTCATTAAGCCTAAAGCCTCGGCTGCAGGCAAACTGCAGTTAGTTATCTAAATAAATACATTTTACTGTATTTCTGTTGAAAAAAGCTGTTGTTATTCAATCAAGAATTATAAAAATGGCCTATGGCAAGCCAAATTATCTTTAATTAATTTAAAGATATCTTCAAATATTTCGAGATATCTCTAAATCATTTAAAGATATATTCAAATGACTTCCTGTTCATTTCAAGATATCTTCAAATCACTTCTTACCCCAGATTATCACTTCCTGTTAATTCATTTCTATGTAACTGATTGAGGAAACAGGAAGTGATAATCTCAACCAAAATACAGGAATTCATTTGCAGATATCTCTAAATCATTTAGAGATATCTTCAAATAATTTAGAGATATCTGCAAATCATTTAGAGATATTTTTAAAAAGCACCTTCTTTAGATATCTCTAAATGGTTTGCAGATATCTCTAAATCATTACAAGATATATTTAAATGATTTAAAGATATCTTAAATATATGAAGATATCTTGAAATGTATTTAGAGATATCTTTAAATGATAATTTGGCTTGCCATAAAGGCCAAGTAGGGTCATTGAAACAAATGCTTCGAATTAAGACTTCCTATATTCCATCGTTTCTGAGCACCTGTTGTCTTGAATGAATTGTATTTTAAACATTGTTTTTGAAAATTGTAGGCTGTCACTCAGCTCCTATTTAAAACTTGTGCAGAAGACAAACAAGTCTCAGTTTAATACTGGTGAAATACTAATTAGAATATTCCAATGTTATGACAACATGAAAACAATAGGAATCAGTTTTCCCCAGGAGGGAAGATCAGTAAGAACTAGAATAACCTGCTGTCTCTTCACACAGGAAACAGTAAACAAATTCTGTTCTGTTGCAATAGAGTGTGAATTGCCAAAAATATCTGAATTCTTAATCTCTTCATCTACATAATGACTATGTTTAATGACAGTCAAAGATCCTTTTATGAAAGATTGTTAATCTTTACCAGCATCTACATAAAAGTATGTATTATAAAACTGTATTTGTTTTAAAACACTGATGTTGGTAAATTAAACTGCTTTGCATTGCACTTCATTGCAGGAGCTGGTTATTATTTTAATTTATATTGTATTTAATTGCCTGAATGTTTTGATCCACTGCAATGTACAATACAACATATCGTCAAACAACAGAGCTTGGGGATTCATACTATCCTTATCCCCTGAAAGTGTTCTATTGCTATTGATCAAACATGTTGAATGTCACAAAGCTGTATGGATTTGGTTTTGTTTAGCAATATTTGTACTATTAGTTATAACTTATGAAATTGGAGGTGTTAATAGGAGAAATGCTCCCTCTAGTGGAACATTTCTAGAAAGCTGTCTTCTCATTATGGATCAACCTTTTTTGTAGAAACCAAGGAAGACAAACTACCACAAAAATGTAGATTGTTGTGAGACATTGAAAGACAATTCATGCTACTTCATGCTCAGCACGCAGACACGCTAACGGAAGTGAGCCACTGATCTTATATTTAGCCATGGCAAACTGATTTGATACATGTAAAAACATATTGCTGCAACGAATACTAAGGTTGAGTTATAGAGATAGGTGTACTCCAACAGAAAGTGAACATGACAAATAATTAGTTCAACGTGTAGACTAAATTGCCGACTGGACAACCAAAATTTAAATGGAGAGACATGGGACCAAAGGTGGTGAGAAATATGGGTGTATGTGGGTGGGGTGGGGTGGGGTGGGGCAGAAATTAAGTAGGTAAACAATAAGTGACTACATCAATACTTCACAGTCCACATTACAATTGTAAACAGCTCTCTCTAGAATTATTGACATTGCTCAATTTTAAACTCTACTGGATTACTGGTGACGGTGACAGTTCTGTTGTTCCGTGTTTTTAGTGTGAGTTGTCATAGATTTTAATGTAACTACATAAAGCAAGGTGTTGTCTTGTTCACCCTAGATATGAATATTTGGAGGTGTGTTCTCTCTCTATTGTTTAGTTTAATAAGAACATAAGAAAGTTTACAAACGAGAGGAAGCCATTTGACCCATCGTGCTCGTTTGGTGTCCATTAATAACTAAGTGATCCAAGAATCCTATGCAGTCTATTTTTAAATGTTCCCAAATTGTAGCCTCAACCACATCGCTGGGGAGTTTGTTCAGATTGTGACGCCTCTCTGTGTGAAGAAGTGTCTCCTGTTTTCTGTCTTGAATGCCTTGAAGCCCAATTTCCATCTGTGTCCCCGGGTCTGTGTGTCCCTGCTGATCTGGAAAAGCTCCTCTGGTTTGATGTGCTCGATGCCTTTCATTATTTTGAAGACTTGAATCAAGTCCCCACGTAGTCTCCTCTGTTCCAGGGTGAAAAGGTCCAGTTCCCTCAGTCTCTCAGTAGGACATTCCCTTCAGACCTGGAATACGTCTGGTTGCTCTCCTCTGAACTGCCTCTAGAGCAGCGATATCTTTCTTGAAGTGTGGAGCCCAGAACTGCACACAGTATCCAGATGAGCTCTAACTAGTGCATTGTACAGTCTGAACATTACTGGCCTTGTACTCAATTCTACACTTTTGACAATATACCTTAGCATTCTGTGAGGAGTCCACATAGACTCCTAGGTCTTTCTCATGCGATACTTCATCTAGTTCTGTTCCCCCCATAATGTAATTATAGTGGAGATTTTTGTTACCTGCATGTAATACCTTGCACTTGTCCACATTGAATTTCATCTGCTAGGTGTCGGCCCACAACTGAATATGCTCATGCAATATTAGATTCCAGGAGAAGTAAATATTGATATTTTAAAACAGAGATGGTACAGATTAGGTTCTGCAGAAAGATGAGTGAATATGTGACTCTTTAATGTCTTTAATAAAATGCTCTCTAAAAAAAGTTAGTTTATTGACAAATACAGAAAAATGTAACTACAATATTCACTACAGCCAGCAGATGGCTCATGAAACACACATTTCATCATGGGCTTCCATAAAGTCAGAAAACATTCCCACCACAAAATTCTGAGATACTAAGTCAGAATTCTGAGATTATAAATCAGAATTAGACTTCAAAATGAGACTTAGACATAGATGTAGAATTCTGAGATGTTTTTTTTTTTTTCATTCAGTGGTGGGAATGGGTTTCCACACTGACTTCAGTAGTTGTAATTATTGGACTATCAGTTTAACACCACTGTGGATTAATGATATCCTATAAGCCACATACTGCACTCTGAGTAAAGGCAGTTGCTGGACATATCAGTTCAGAGCCCTGTCTGTCCTCTTTTAAGCACGTTGGAGCACATTGTTTCTTGTGTGTTTGAATATAATAACAATGTTGGAACATTCCACCCAGTGGAAAACATTTTCCAATCAAGACACATTGTGTTGACTATAAAAGAAAAAGGCACGTAATGATAACAAAAATGAATGAACTATTTTCTAAACTGTACATTATTAAAATATCCCAATAACAATATGTACAGTTCCACTACAGAGCAGACAGTCTGATAAGGGTGCAGAGTCCATGGGGGAGTGGTAAAGCACTTTAAAGACTTATCTAGTCATGGTAGTGTGAGTGCCAGAAATAGAACTTGTAAGATAGTTCTGCATTGAATTCCTGAGAACCTGTTGCAGACAGGGGTGGCTGTAGAATACAAATGGGGCTGGATTTGCCTTTAATGTTTTGTTGACAGTCAAGTGGAGTAAAAAAGCAAGTGTCGTGATGGCATGAAGGAACCTTTCGGACTATTATGTAATAGACCCCTGCGGTATGCTCCCTGCAGAATACAGTTCTATATATTTCCTGATTAAAGAGAAACTGTACAGTTGTAATGATTTAAACTTTGCTTATTTGTGTTACTTTACAGATCCTTTGATACAACAAGTGTGAAGACAGAGAACAACATACAGGGGACCTTATCTAGAGACAGTGACTCGGTCTTTAGCTTCGAGATGCCTCATTCAAGTCCAACTTCACCCACAAATAAATTAAGAAAGGTAGGTAGTAGCTTGTTTGACATTTTTGCTTTTCAGTTGCTTGTGTTTTTATACTTTTCTTGGATATTTTGAAATGTTCAATTATAAATCACCTGGTTCATTCTTCATTTGTATATAACACATATTCTAACAACATACAAGACAAAAGATGTTGCATTACTGTGAGGTTTTGAACTGTCCCAAATACTTGCTGGGACATTGATTTATTTTGATAAACAAATAATGTTTTCAACTACTAAAAAATCACAACAGAAACAAAAACAATAATTAAGTTTGTATACAATACATTGATAGTATGACATATGTATTAAATATTGCATATTAATATGTAAAGTATACACTTAAATAGGAAATCATTTTTAATCATTACAGCATTTTTGTTTTAAAAATTTTAAACAAATGGCCTAGTAAGGACTTAATCATGGTAAATCTCAATTATTGTAAAACATATATGGCAGAGTAAGAGCATTGTAATGTGTGTTTACTGATATATAACTTCCTGTGATTGATAACCCTTACTTTATTGGCACACGTGTAAGTCATTCCACAACCTCATTAGCTTCAGCTGCTGTGTGATAAGATTGTTTGAAATCAAAATTTAAAAGAAAGAAAAAACAACATGTAGTTTTAGTCCTAGGCTGAAACATCATCCAACTCTGCCTACCTACAATATTTAGCAATCAGTTGCATTTTGTATATTTCCAGAAAGGCTTTTCTCTTCCTGCTGCTTACCAGGTTGGGAACTTTTTATAATGCAAAATGGTCTATCCTTGTAATTCAGTTCAGGTAACTAAAGAAAGAAACAAAACATTGAAAAGAGTGAAATGGGTCAGGGGAAAAACACTTTGTTTCCTTTAAAGATTACATTTTTCATTTATAAAAATTTAGTTTGGTCATGTATTCACAGATTTATAGCAGGTGGATGAAAGTATTTATGTCAAAAAGTCTTGAATTCAATCAATATATTGATGTAATGTTGCCTAATAATTTAAATATTTTCCCTGTTTTTGAGGATACATAGAATTTTTAAAGGTGTCAGCTTTTCACATGAGAAATACTGTAGACTCAGATTTGCACAATGTCATTTTAAGTAGTTCAAGGCTAGTGCTAGTTGAGCTCAGTGAAACCCACAGTATGAAAGAGAACTGCTGGAGAGCAAAGCCGGGGCAGCACTGGGGGAAAGGCCTCCAGACCCACCTCTTACCCCTGCAGCACTGACCCATCCCTCTGTATACCTAACTATAGAGCTGCCCAAGCCTGCGTGTCCTCTTGTGATCCAGAGGCTCAATACCTACTTTGGACTACATGATTTCAGATACAAAATAATGAAAGAATACCATTGAATAAGGAACTTATCTTATTAAGGAACCACATTTTTATCAGTTACACAAATGTAAGCACATTGTTACATCAATTAAGGGTTCAATTAAGTAATTGAGAGGTCAGATGAAACAAAAACCAGTAAGGTAGGGGGCCTCCAGGACCAGGGTTGAGACCCACTGGTTTACATAATAGTTCCTGTGTGCAAATATGATTCCATCTCCATGGTAGTGCCATTTGTAGAAGTGTTCATAAGCGAAGATTAAAGGCCTTTTTCACTGCCTATTATGCACAATGGAGTGGCAGTATTGTATTACAGGTACAATAGACACTCAATAGAAATGAGAGAGCAAGTCTTTTTTATTTTATAGTTAGCTTTTAGATTTTTAGAAATGCAATCACAGGTTTAGGCTAGGGTTAGGGTTAGGGTAAATTCATTTTCCATTCTCAAGGCTCTTCTCAGTTGAAAATGTAATGGTAATGTATTGGCCTAATGTTTAGGATTAAGCAGGGTTAGGTTGAGGCGTGTCTGTGGGTCTGGTTAACGTAATGTATAGGGTATGTTTAAGATATAGGATCACACTTAGGTTTTTATGTAGTGTTTAGTTAGGATTAGGTTTAGATTATAAATTGGTTAGGTGTATAGGTATAGTGAAGGTATGGGTTAAAGAGATTCTAATGGTTGACACAGAGTTCTGTGGCTGTTTTTAGGTTGGTAATTAAATTGGTTTAATAGTTATGGATAAGGGTTATGTGTAGAGGTTCGGGTTTGAGTCTAGGATCAGGGCTGTGGTTTGGCATCAGGATTAGGAAAGTCAGTAGAGATATTAGTTAAAGTTAAGGTTATGAATTCAGAGTAATGGTTGTCTGATTTTATTTAGTAAAATACAGTGTGTAATGTAAATGGAAGACCTGTAGAGGTCAGTAGATGCACATGCTCCCTATTATAAGTGTTGACATTGCCTGTGGAAAAAAATACTGATTTACTGTCTTCAGTTGAACTCTTTCTAGTGTAGCCAAGTGTTACTGAGATTGACAGGTCTCCTCTGTGTTTTGAAGGATGAAAGTGAAATTGAAACCAAATAAATGAAATAAGATCAAGATTCCTAGTGTGCGTGTTTTTTTCAATATTTTCAACTGCTCTCCTTTCCCTAATTTGTTCCAGTTTGCTAAAATCCCATCTCACAATTATACCCAAGGAGTATGACTGCAGCCTACAGTGATAAAGAAGCTATGGTTCACAGTGACAGAGTGCACAATTGATGTATATGGAGGACACATGGGCAATAAAACATTCAGATAATGTTTTCAGTGGCTTTAATTTTGTTGACTTCTATGACTTTATCTTGGAGATCTTGGGGCTTTAAATTACAAGCTGGTGAGCTGGGACGCCATATTCCCATTCAGAAGGCTCCGTGCGGATGTCTGAGTTGGTCCGTTTCCTTGAACGCTGCTAATTCGTTTTGACTCATGCTCTACAGTTAGAGCTCAAGTGTCCCGAAGCAAGTATGATCAAAGACGAGATCAAAGATTAGAGGTAAGGTTTACGATAGATTTGGGAAGATAAAATGTATTTGTTTTGAGTACAAAACTTCTAAGTTTAGGGAATACCAAACTATGTCTGTCTAAAACTGCAGCGCAAAGAAATAATTAAGACATGATAGGAAATAAAGTCATGTAAATCTGCTTAAACTGCCTACCATGTTTACCTCAACGTTTCAAACACTTAAAGGGGAACAAGCTGCATTTATTGTAATTTACTGTGTTATGTAAATCTTTTAAAAAGTAATTTTTGTGACAACTCTACGTCACACAGGGGAAGGGCATCTGCTAAATAAATAAATCAAGGTGAGGTCTCTCCTGATCTTAGTTAAATTGTTAAAGTTAAATTGATTGGGGTTTGTTACAATTTTTTTTTTTTTTCTGGGCCATTGTATATTAAGATAAACAATGAGAAATAGCACTAAATCTCTCCTATTATTATTGTTTTTGTTGTTGAAATAGTAAGACGATAATGGTGTTACTTTGAGGGATGTGGTGCTTAATTTCCATGCTCAGCTTACAGGTATCACAGATCATTATTAATTTGCAGCACCACTGATTTGATCAGTAGAGACTTCAACTGTATTTGTTTATGTATTTATTTATTTAGCAGATGCCCTTACCTAGGATGTCTTACAGTTGCCACAAAATACACTTTTCAAAAGGTGTAGCCTACATAATACTGCAAATTTACAATAAATGCAAAACACAATATACAGCGAGATACAGCATAGGTAATGTTAAACAGGCATAATTATCAATATAAAACAGGTGGTGTTTATAATTATAATGTATTAATAATTAACAGGAGATAAAGAGCAACTTGGTCATAATAATAGTGGCAAACAAACTAATAGTAATGTGTTATATGCCTTAGTTTGATGTAGGTATTGCAATGCAATGGGACTCAATTAGGAAATGGTGTAAATAATGCCTGATTAAAATGTTAATGTTTCCATTTAAAAGCTACTTTAAAATCCAGTTCCATCTGAAAGTGTCCTGCTGAACCCAGTCCCATACAATCACACTGCCACTGAATGTAGCTGCTGCAGGTAAAACAAAAACCTGTGCTCTTTAGAGTCTGTAGTCTTTTCTGTTATCTGGTAAGTGTTGAAATGACACATCCGGAAATGACAGAAGAGCTCTCCTTTGGCATATTTACAGTAGCCATGATTGTGATTAAACTATTTCTTTTAAATTGTTACTTAAACGATAAAATAGAACAGAAAAATCACAGATACTTTACATATACACTCCTACTAACACACAAGTGCATTTAAATCAATCATTTTGATAAATGCAATAGTTATGCTTAAATGGTCAGGCAAGATGATACAATGTGTTTGACAATGATAAAGCTTAACATACCATGTGACCTTTTTTCTATTCAGTAATCTGGTACCAGAAGAATCTGTTCATTTCATTTTAAATCATGTTTCTATTATGCTTTAAATAGTCTGCAAATCATGGGGTATAAAAGAAGAATTTTAAGAAAATAGTGACAAAAGGTTTTTGTTATCAACATTCCATTTTCTTCTTAAAATTGTTTTTGTCATATGCTTCTTGTGCTGTTCTTAAAACACCCAAACAACAGACATTTGGAAAATATCCAAGCACTTTCCAAGCCTATAGTGCTTTTGGAGTTGATTTCACAACACATATTTGATAATACAATGTTTTTATTTTAAAAAGAGTGTCTAAAGAGCAACAAACAGTAAACCCATATGGAACCTATATTATTTTAAATATAGGGTAGAAATGTTTGTTATGCCACACCCCTTTTTGAATATTTAAAATAAATGGGATATATTTTAAATATATATTCAATCTGTTATCCACATTTTTCAACCCTTTGATTTGCAAATCAAACTTTGGTTGCTCCTCTTATCAAGAAAAACTGCAAGACAGGGGAAGGACAATAAGCTAAAATGTGTATTGTATAATATGTACAATAAAGCATGTCTGTGATGTCCGCTGTTTTCAGTTCTGCACTGGTATTAATGCTTTTCCATTGTTCTCTTCAGCATATGCCAGTTGTGGCATATGTTTGTGTAATTACAATCTGTTGCACTTCAGTGTTCAGGGTTAACCCATGTAGCACTTAGACTATTGAGATATTTTTTTAAACTGTTACTACATTCTATACTCAGATTGGCATTTCTTTCATACATTTTTAGTTACTTTAATAATATAAAAAAATAAATCCCCATAGATGTTTTAACAGCTTATTGTTTAAGTTCTGTGAAAATGTAAACATTACAATATCAGAATGTAATTTTGCATTTTTAAATGTGTTTTTTTTTATATCTTCAGTTTTTTTTTCTTTGGTAACCAACTACACAAAACAACAAGAGAAATGTTATATATATAAAATGTAATTAAATAATGTATGTATGATTTTACATACTACTGAATTAATAACAATTCCAATATAATTAAAAACTGCTACCTCATTTAAACAAATTGAGACTTAACCCAGTGTTTTATACCTTTATTGATATAGACAAGTTGAGCCTGTTTCTTTGTGGAAATGGCAGCTTTGAAAGGGGAAGGGGTGGACTGAATTTGCATTGAATTGTCATGTCTGCTTGAAAAGCCATTGTGCATCCCTTCAGTAGATGCAGTGTCAGATCCTCCCTCAAAACAATCACTGTGCTTCATTGAAAATAGGTGCTGTAAAACGTTACTTCTATATATGTGCTTTTGTGGAAGCAAAACTCAAAATATATCAATCAATTATGTTTTTATTAAATGTACCGTCTGTGATATGTAGAGCATTATTTCTAAGGCCATTGTACCAGGAAATTGATTTCACCGTTACCATTTTCTGTTGCGCAGTGTGACAAACCTAAGACTTAATTTTTTTGAAGACAATTTGTATACCTATCCTTACTAAAGTAATTTAGATACAAAACTACCAGGACATCTTGTGCCATACATAACTGTAGAGAACTAAATTAGGAACACAGGCAGACACATGAGACTACAGGTGAAACTATATTCACCAAATTATCAGAACTATAAGATCATTTTGTGTTTAACAGAACTGCCTGTTTTTAGGTCATGTAAAAATGTCCAGTTTCAAATGCATATACTGAACTGGATGTCTCTGCCTCTGCCTACTACATACTTTCAAAGATATACCGCATACACAAGAAAGGTTGATGAAAAAAATAAATGCATTAGAAGTTGCATAGCCTGTTGTGTCATCAATATTTGCATAGTTTTTCGGAGCTTCAGTGAACATGAGAATGACAAAAGACCTGCAGAAATACGATAGCAACAACACACCGATCATTCCCACAGTAGGCAACACTACCATGTTGTGGAGCACACAAACAAAACCACCACACCTATTCTGCCATGTATGTCATCGGGGTATCAGTGACTGCAGCAGATGAGTAGTAGTATATTGATACACAGAACTTCAAATCAAATATCGTATTTGAACACAAACTTTGCATCTATCACCTTGGCAGCAGTTTGACGGGTTATTTAGAGAATGGGAGTGACAGCAGAATGTTTTATATAGGTGAAATACGAAAGCAAGATCTATAATTTTCATTATTTTCGATGAGGTGGAAGACATCAGTGGAATGTATGTTCAGGCTGAACATTGAAAATGTGAAGAAATAAAAAGGAATATGATTTGTTTTGGTGTGTAGAACTGGAAATAATGTCTTTGGTATAGCTGTTGGATATGTGACTGGTTATTTAATCCCCGTGGACCAATTACACAAAATGCACAGTCTTTTGTAACAGAGCATTATTAGAGCACTTAAAAAGATATATTGCTCTTTACACTGTACTAATATAATGGATGAATTATTCATGTTTCTGTTGTGGTGCACTGTTAAGCACCAGCCCTCGAGCAGGTTCGTTTGTTTACCCTGCCCATCCAGAACACCTGAAACAGAAAGAACCAGTAAATGAACTGGTAAAACCATTTATGTATATACTGAAAATATATTTGTAAGAATATATTATTAACATTAAATGAAACCTGCACATGTATTTATTTTTTATTTTGACTGATACACTTCACAATACAGTGTTTTACAGTATCTGCCAAGTTAAGGGGAGGAGCTGCTAAATTTGACTGCTGCTGTTTTGAATTGTGTAGAAAGGAAAAGAGTCCTATATTACTATAGGCTTTAGTGACAGTGCTGAGGATCTCTACAGCTGAACTGGTTAAATTGTGTCTGAAAAAGAGAGGAATTCGAGGAGAGGCAATATGGTGAGAGCACTTGTTTGTTGTTGAAGTGTAAAGTTTGCAGTTGATAGTTTTCCCCCTTTCTTTTAAATCCGTACTATTTGAAAACATCATGTCAGAACTTGTATGAGTAGTTACTGATGGCTGAATGGGGTGTGAAATGTTAAGTGATTTGGGAGCGGTAATGGTTTTCTTTTTTATGTTTTGGACCAGTCCATTATTTTGATGAGATTTTGATTATGTAAACATAACTGCAGTTCAGGTTAATCAGGTGAATTATTGCGGATTTCCAACGATAAAACCAGTGGTATATGTAACATATATCAGTCAACATGCAAACCATTAACCGATTTAAATACAAGGAACAATGTTAATAAGTGACATTGGAGTTTACAGAGTATTTCAATATAGCATGTTTTAATACTTATGTATGTGTGTGTGTGTGTCTGTTACTGTATCACAATAGTTTAGAAATAAATAAGCCAATTGCAAATAGTTTAACTGCCATTTAAAAATCAGTGGTTGGCTGTAAGAATATGCGAAAAGAGTAGTGGAGTCGCTGCCTTTTCTCAGTAGACATTTGATCCCGGGTCCACTGGAGCAGGGATTAGATGGTGTCTTGTGAAAACAGCTTTGCCGAATGAATATATCTTGTATGTTCGTGAGGAATTTAACAAACGTTATTTGTATATACATTGTTTGTATATTTGCTGTGTCTTCATAAATAAACAAATGCATAGATAAAACATTGTGCTATTTAAGAGAAAATCAATAACCTTTCTTTTAAAAGTTTTTTTTTTTTCATATACTTAGTTTAAGACTGAAGGGGTAAGTGGATCTGAACAGGCAGACTCCTGATACCCGGCACAATGCAGCGAAGTGCTCATATTGCACAGGCGCTTTCCAGACAATTCAGCGTCACCGCACAGGTAGCTCGCGTCTGTGTAGCGCAGATTCCCGCAGTTGTGCGCGGGTCTGCGCTGCTTCACCAATGGGATCGGTGGGACCGTGCAGATCTGCGCAGAACTGCGAGAATGTGCGTCACGTCACTGCGCAGGTAGCTCTGCATGCGTGCGCGCCTTTCTGCACCCAGTAACAAGCCCGCGGCCGCCTCGCCAACCCCACTTGTTGTCTCTTATTTTAAATGAATGCGTGTCTCCTTCTCTCCCCGTCTTGGAAATACTGGCGGTCCTGCTGTCTGGTTGTCGTTACCTCTGCAGGTGTGGTGTTGCAGAAATAACTGCCATAACACCGCGGTTGTGATAAGACACGTTTTGGAGTGGATCATTTCTAACTTGAATTAATACGTTGAGGTATGTTTCTTCGGCAGAGCTGTTTCGCTAAGTATTGTGGAATGCAGAATATGAACTTAATCACAGTGAGTCATCGGACATCAAAACTGTAGGACTTCATTGCAAACTGCTACAGTCCGTAGGCACATGTTGCAAAGTTGCACTGCCAGAAGGGAAAGGTGACGAGTAAGAACTGTATGAAGTGGGTTTCTTAGTTTTACTTGCTCTTGTGATCTGTGAAAAGCTTGGCAAGAAGGCTTTCTTAAATAAAACGTTACACAGTCTTTCGTAAGTATTTTGAATACCTTGAATGTCAGACACATCGGAATATAGTAATATGTAATGTTTGAGTAAAGTTAGCAAAAGCCATATTGTATTGGCAGCCTGTGCAAACGCGTATACTGGCCTGTGTAAAACAGCTGTACTGTGAGATCCAGCATACAGCGTTTACATTCATTCCGCAGCTCTCGGTCATGTGATGGTTTTGTTTTACTTTATCTTGGGTTTTATGGTATGTATATGTGCATGTACGTGTGTGTGTGCTTGTCTAGAATTTACACTCCCATAGATATGTTGTGTTGTTGTATAATGTTTTAAATACAGTAGGATAACTGACGTAGCAATTTGTACAGCTAAAATCAAGTCTTTTTTAGAATTGAAATCCCAGGGAACCTATAAAACATGCTTGGTTAATGTACGTTTCGAAAACAAATATTAAGCGATTTCAGTAGTTCCCGATGCTTAAAGTTTGGTGTCTGCTCAGTGTACGAAATTAATGGATACATTGGCTTTTGTCTTAAATTGAAATCGATTCACTGGCTGTATTTAAACATTTAAAATACACTACACCCTCCTGCGTGCTTATTTACTGCTCAAATCGTTAATTGTGAAAATTGTGAAAATATTCAGCAATTTGCTTACTTGGTATAATCTGCTCTTTTGACTGATTTAAAGTATATGTATTTATTTTGCCAGGATACATGTATTTGAATTAATTATTATAGCAGTCTCTTATTGTACATTAATACAATGCGCACATCAAAGCGGTCTGGAAACAAATAGATCCAATATAGAAACAATAGTTCTAACTATCAAAATTAGAACTATATTGTTGCACAAAAGTATATTACTTTTCAGGAGATGATTCTGTGAAGAGAATAATATCGTTTGGTCACAATTTTGTTGATGACCTGATTGTGTGTATCAATTCACTGTAGTTCTTCATTTAAGAAAAATAACTAATGTCCAATCTTAGGAAATTCAGTGTTGTGTAGGTAACCTGCAATGTGTTATTAGCAACAAGTCATTTGTTATACCTTGACAAATAAATGCTTTGCATTGGTAATTCTAAATATTTGAATAAACTGGCTTCCTAGGATACATGCTTTCAACCAAGTCGAATGAAAGAGGGAATCTGTTTGCATGGATCAACTTTTAATTTGTTTACAATGTAGCCTATGTGTTATACAAGTTTTTTTTTCCTTTTTCTTTTTGTTCAGTAATCAAAATGTATTGCATTTTCCAAAATAACAACAACTATTATTATTATTATTATTGAATACTGAATTACCTTTAACAAGCATCCTTTAAATGGTCACCAGTATGTATGTATTTACTTATTCTTAATGCCTTTTTCTGTAATTTATTTTCAAAGTATTCTAATTATAAACAAGACATGTATAAAACATACAACAATTCAATCCTTTTTCTCTTTTCTTAACAGTCACGCAATTCATTGGAAGAAAAAAGTGGAGTCTTTGAACGACTTGGGAATTTTTTTTCTTCTAAGAGAAGAAAGAGCAAAGGCTCCACTGAGGGTTTTGATACACCAGCCGAAAATGCAAGTCAATTTTCTGAACAAGCCATTGAGTACAATGAGAAAGAAGAGGTCAAACAACCTTTAAGTGATTCTCATTCTGGGGCTCCCTATATGGCAGAAACGTCTAGGGAAGAAGTTGAAGAAATTAAAATATCTTTGTCTGATGTGAGGTCAGGAAGACGTTTACCTAGCACCTCAAAAATAGTTGAAGTCTCCACTTACAGCAGTAAAGACACTACAGTACAGACAGACGACATTCCACGTCCTTCAGAGGTTGTTAGCTATGGAAAAACAACCCTGAGCAGCACACAGGTCTCTGAGACGAACACACACACACAGAACACAGTGCTGGGCGTGAATGAGGAAGAGACTGGGGGGGAAGAGAATGCAAAACATTCTAAAAAGGCAGGAGAAAAGACCAAGAAACTCCATGTGTATGTAGAAGAGACGAGCATAAGCAGGAGCCCTGAGAGCACACACGGGCAAATTATTGAAAAGACACTGAAAAAAAACTTTGAGATTGTGAGCAGAGTTGATGCAGAATGTAAGGAAAGTGCTCAGGCAGAGGAGTCGAATTCACAAGAGCCTTTCAGTACTCGGGAGTCAGAGAGTACATCACAAGCTTTAGTATCTCAAGCTTCCACTGTGCAACATCTTGCAGTCCAGCCAGGTGTAGTCAAAGCAAAGTCGGTGTCTGCCCCATTCACAGATAAAGGTCCGCTACAGCAAGAGATTGACAAGGACACTGAAGTAAAGACTCGAAAAGAAACTACGGTTCTTACTGTAGAGGTGTACCTGAAACCTGAAGACAAAGGGGTCCCTGCAATCTCTGCAGAACCATTACATATAGTGGATACTGAAACCATGGGAAAGAAATCCTTAAATGAAAAGGGCAGGCGCAATTCAGGCCGAAAAAGGCCTCCGAAACCCGGGAACAGCCCGCAACCGTCCGAAGACAAAGCAGAAAGCAGCTCTGACAAGCAAGAAAAGTACGATTTGACAACCGTCACAATCCCTGCCCTGGAAAATAACGACGAGCCTCTGCAGCAGACACCTGAATCGGGGAATAGTGCCTTAAAGCGTCATGAGGCCAGGGCGGAAACTAATTTGAGTGCAACATCAGAAACAAGAAATGCAGAGCAACAGAGCCTGACACGGCCTGTTCATGCATTACCTGTCAGTGCTGAGACTACAGATGCAACAGGAAGCTTAACTGCTCAGTCTGAGATAGGAGCACGTGGCAGTGGGCCAGCTCTGCCTGTATCCACAACAGATGCCTCATGGGTGGGAAAGACAAACAGCGCTGAATGCTGGGAAGTCTGTGGGAGTGCTGCTAGTGCTGCGCGTGCAGAGAGTGGCTCCTCGGAGGAGAAAGCTCTAGACCCTCTCGCAGAATCACCCAGCACTTGGAAAGGTGCTCAGGGTGACAGAGTAGTTTCAAACAAATTGGCTTTGAGCTCTGAATTTGGCCAGGAGGACATAGGGAATGGCGAGAAGAGTGTGAGAAGAGGCGCAGCAGCGGGAGAGGCCAAATGCAAGACCCCTGTGAAATCCGAAGTTAAAGTGTGAGTATGCCTCCGTTATGATACTTTGAGAGACTTGAAGGCAGTTGACCCAGACTGAAACGTGGTTTCTCCACAAGAACAAGCATTCTGTTCAAAGTGCAGACGTCTTGGTGTATTTATTTAGTGAATGATTAATTGATGGAGCTGTTCCTACGACAATTTGAAAGCAGGAATATACATAGATTTTCTTTCCATTAAGAAATTCCAGCCTTTGACCTTTTTATGAAATAAAAGGGAAACATCAAGCACTGGAGGTGAGGTGGAAAATAGTTGATGGATACACGTGTAAAATTAATAAGTTAATAGACATGTAAGGTGTGTGTGTGTAAATAAATCAGTGATGTACAGAAGCACAGAAAGGAGAACATCTTACTCCTTATGTCCCCCACCTGTACCTGTACCCTAACAAAATGTCAGACAACATATGCTGATCCAGATTTCATTTTTGAAGTGTATCTGCTCTAATGAAGTATTCTTTTACAGACAAGAGTTTCATTGATCTCACAGACAATATGTTAATTCCAATTCATGTATTCAGGAGATTTGAATGTCAGGTAGATAAACAAAGTCACTGTTCTACCTCTGAAGAGAACTCTGGTATTGAACAAAAGGAAACTGCACCTGTGATTCTGAAACAAAAACATTATTGTAATGTGGATAAATCTATTCGTGTTTGTAATTCGTATTAATTTGCCTACTCCAGTTCTTATTTTTAACATTTTAGGGTATTGCATAGTAAAGGATTATTCTAGGAAATACATTATTTATGGGTAATATTCTAACCGCACTTCAAATCATACATTGTAAATCTTAAAACCTGTAATGCCTAAATCCTGAAATTTTGTGGTGTACAAAATCGTTGTACTAAAAAAACATTTTCTCACCAGCATTGTTTAATCTATAACCAAATTAGCTATATAGGCCACATGACCTCAACTTATTTGTTTGTTTGGTGCATTTCTTTCCCCTGAATACACAACACATAAGTGTGTGAAATTCTCTTTCAGGGTCTATAGTTTGAAATCAATTCTTTGGTAGAATGTTCTTAAAAGAATTAAGGATTAATTTGCAATATGTAAAATATTATTATTAAGTAATTTTATAATTTTATAAAAGAGAACTTACATTACATAAAGTTTATATATACACAATATTAATTGCCATATTGGCCTGAATATAAGACAGCCTTACTTTCTGTTGAAGTTTTATGTTTAAATTTTCTTTTCTTAATAAAACAAAACTTGTCTTTGTTTGATATATATGATTATATAAAATGTATATATACATGTAAATGAATTAAGTTATCAACAGAGTTTGAAAATATTAAGTTTTCCATTCTGCAATTGAAAAATGGCCAACTAAATATTCCCTGACCAATAGTTTGTATTTGCATTTGGCACTACAGTATGATTAAGTGTGAAAGGAGAAGTAATTATTATTTAATGATTTTAAAACAAGTATAAGGTGTGTGAGAAGTTGAAACCACACTACTTAATCATTCAGTATTTTACAAGTCATTAAGAAAATGGCTTAAATTCACTGAATTTTTTTTCTTTTATGTTCTATATCATCAAACTATATAGCCTAAATCAACAATTCCCCATGGTACCAATTGTGACTTAAATAACTTCAGGCATTTTAACAATAGTTTGCCAAATAATATTGTTAAATCCTTGTTTTTGATGGTTGAATGATGGTTTGAATAATTCATAAAGCAGCAAGGGCACCCACAGTACCAATCTGTTTGTCTAATTTCAGTGGCATTCAAATTGTAGTGTACTTGCTCTTGTCTAAATAAATGGATTAATAATGAAAATATGTATCTATATAAAATGTTATACATATTGCAATCTATTGGGGAACATCATCAGATGGAGTAGGATAGGATAAGGAGGAAGCATCTCAATTACAAGCATTTTTATTAGTCCTTTCTACTTGAAAATATGTGCTACTATGTAAATATAGTTAGGTCCATTAATATTTGGACAGTGACACAATTGTCATCATTTTGGCCACCACAATGGATTGGAAAGGAAACAATGTGCTTTTCATCTTTAATGAGGGTAGTTACATCCAAATTGGGTGAAATGTGTAGGAATTACAAACAAGTTTATATGTGGTCCCCCCAATTTTAGGGGCTCAAAAGTAATTGTACAAACTAACATAATCATGAATTAAATTGTGAGTTTCAATACTTGGTTGCAAATCCTTTGCAGTCAACGACTGCCTGAAGTCTGGAACCCATAGACATCACCAGATGCTGGGTTTCTTCCCTGGTGATGCTCTGCCAGGCCTGCACTGCAGCTGTCTTTAGTTCCTGCTTGTTCTTGGGGTGTTTTGCCTTCAGTTTTGCCCCAAAACAAACCAATCAGAGAGATAGCAAAAACATTAGGGGTGGCCAAATGAGCTCAGGAACACCAAAAGGCCAGGAAGACCACGGAACTGTTCCAGAACCGTACAGGGTTCTTTAGATGTTGTTTGGCAAACTCTAATCTGGTCTTCCGGTTTCCTGTTTACATCTTGTGGTAAACCCTCTGTATTTACTGTGGTGAAGTCTTCTCTTGATTGTTGACTTTGACACAGATACGCCTACCTCCTGGAGGCTGTTCTTGATCTGGCCAACTGTTGTGAAGGGGTTTTTCTTCACAAGGGAAATAATTATTCTGTCATCCACCACAGTTGTTTTCCATTGTCTTCCAGGCCTTTTGGTGTTCCTGAGGTCACCAGTGCATTCTTTCTTTTTAAGAATGTACCAAATAGTTGATTTGGCCAAACCTAATGTTTTTGCTATCTCTCTGATTGGTTTGTTTTGATTTCTATGGCAAAACTGAAGGCAAAACACCCCAAGAACAAGCAGGAACTAAAGACAGCTGCAGTGCAGGCCTGGCAGAGCATCACCAGGGAAGAAACCCAGCATCTGGTGATGTCTATGGGTTCCAGACTTCAGGCAGTTGTTGACTGCAAAAGATTTGCAACCAAGTATTGAAACTCACAATTTAATTCATGATTATGTTAGTTTGTCCAATTACTTTTGAGCCCCTAAAATTGGGGAGGAACACATATACAAAAATTGGTGTAATTCCTACACATTTCACCCAATTTGGATGCAACTACCCTCAAATCAAATCCATTGTGGTGGCGTACAGAGCCAAAATGATGACAATTGTGTCACTATCCAAATATGTATGGACCTAACTGTATGTATGCAAAGACTGCATGGATTGAAAATGTCTATTTAACAGATACCTTACTTATATATACTACATGTATATACATTTCTTTTTGCAGATTTCCACATCCCAAAAATGTTGAATTAGAATACAAAGAAACTATATCGGAGAAGACTGGCAAAATTTCTGAAAAAATCAGCCTGTTTGAGAAGAAGTCAACAAGCTATGTCAACAAAGATTATCATGTCACAAAGAGCATAAGCTGCTCTGCCAATCCAGCCAAAACATATACTGGAAAAGTGAAGCTGAAAATACAGAAGCCTTCTCATAGTACCATGATGGAAGACAAGAAGATGAATGCTGTTAATGTTGATGACCAGAGTAAAAGTGATGATGGAAGCACAGAAGTCAGCAACAAAGATTCTCCAACATCACCAACCAAGCCAGCAGAACATAGAGATAGAAGAGGACACTCTAATATACCTAAGCAAAGACTGACCTCTCCCACTGAATTAGTATCACCAAGAATCAAGACAAGTGGTACTCGGACAAAATCTGCTGTGGAGACCATTCAAGTAGAAAATAGAATTGAACCTGATAAAGGGGAGTGTACAAATATGTTTTCCTTTCAAAAGCCAGGGCTTACAGGTAAATTGCAAAGAGAGGATTCTACAGATTCCATAGGAAAAGACCCACCTACACCTGGTAAAACTGAGACCGTTAAGTCAAGGATTCCCAAAAAATCATCATCGGATGTGATTTCAAAAATACCCTTGTCTCCCTCTTCCATGGACAACAGTGACTCAAAGTCACAAAAGAAAGAAGAAAAAAAATCTGAGTCTGAAATTGTGACTACAAAGCAGAAGGTAACTATGTTAATTAATCAGAGTGAAACAAACCTACAGGCTGAAGAAGGAGCAGGGTCGGGATCTAGTGTGATAATGTCAACTTTACAGCAGGATAACGCAGTGGCTGCCAAAACTGAAGACATTGAACAAAATCATGATCCTTTTGAGGAGGGCTCAGAAGCTAAAAGCCCAAGAGAAACGATTACTTCTATCAATCAGAGCACTGAGTATTCTGAATGTAAGGAGGGAAAGGTTGCACAGGTTAAAAAGACTTTTCAAAGAATCACTGCTGAACAAGAGTTAAAGACTGTTACAGTACAAGTGGTGAATGATTTAAACAGTTCTTTGCATTGTGATGATGCCACAAAACAACCATCTGATCAATCATCTCCAAAGGGTAACCTACCTAAGACATCAGAGCACTGTGAGCCTGTTAAAGAGACTAGTGTTTGCAAACTACCTACTGTTGATCATCATGTCAAAAAGCCAAGGAGTAACAGTATTGGGAAAGAAAGTAATGAACTGCCTTCAGCTGCCCAGAAAACCCCAGGAGAACACAAATCTCGAAGCACTGATGACAAGAATACTAATAAAGTACTGGAACCTGGACCCAGAAGTCCTGTTAAAGAACCCACAGATTTGCCACAGACTGGGAGCAGACTGCCTAGACTTTCTCTGAAATCTCCCTCCAGAAAGCACTCGAACAGCGAAATCCAGAGTGCAGCAAGTGAATCCCCAACATCTCCTATGAAGATGAGCACTGAGCAAAAATTTGACCCCAAAGATTTACAGATGGAAAAGGAACTCCAGCATGACATCGCACAAACTGAGGAGATTGTTTTGAGCAGCGTCGGAGAATTACCCCAACTCGGTCAGAAAAGTCCCCCCAAAGACCCAGCTGATATTCTGCAGTCTGGAAGCAAACTGCCTAGACCTCATCAAAGCAGTCCCACCAAACAGAAGTCTGTCAATGATTCAGTTGAAATTGAACCCATAGTTGAATCGGCCACATCCAATACACAGCCTGGAAAAAGCAAGCAAACTGACGTACATACAGAAAAAGTCCTCATGCCCAGTGATCAGACTTCCACCAAGCAGCAGTCTGATACCATTCCTCAAGCAGCAACTGTAACACAAGACACTTCTGATACTAAAACTGAAAGTATATCTGTTAAAGGGGAATCGGTTGTAGGTCTGAAGAGACTGACAAAGAGCACAGTGGTGTCAACAGAGACAAAGCTGACATCATCAGATCAAATGGCAACAGGTAAAGTACAACGTGGAAGTGTCAGTGAGAGCACTGGAGGTGAACTGCCTGAGCCTCATCAGGCCAAACATACCGAGACACATCCCGAGAGTACTTCCGTACAAAAGGAGAAAACCTGGTCTAAATCGCAGCAGAACCGAAGCAAGTCTAGTACTGATGTGGAGATTGATAACACTGTTCAAGCGACAAGTGAAATAACTGAATCTGAGCAATCTGATGCTATTTTCAAGGTTTCACAGATGCCCACTGCTGACAAGAACAATGCACTTGAGAATCCTGCTGCAAATACTTTGGAAACTGTCAATGAAGTATCTAGTTCTGTGCAGAAAACTGTTACAGAAGAGGAATTGTTGCCATCATCGTTCTCAAAACGTACAGGTGTAAAGGAAGAAGCCAATATACATGCTAGTTCTGTGCAGGTGGTGGAGAGGTCTGAGACAAGTAAAACAACAGATGTGTTGCCTAAAAATAAATCCGTAAGGAAAGAAGTCACTTTTGATTCCACTGTCTCTGTCCAGCAGGTGGATAATTCTGAGATTAATAAAACTGCAGATGTGTTGCCTAAAAATGAATCTGTTAAGAAAGTCACTTTTGATTCCACTGCCTCTGGCCAGCAAGTAGATAAGTCTGAGATTAATAAAACTACAGATCGGTTGCCTGTAAATGAGTCGGTAAAGAAAGAAGCCACTTTTGATTCCACTGCCTCTGTCCAGCCCGTAAATGAATCGGTAAAGCAGGCAAAAGAGGAATTCAGGCAGCCCAGTCGTTCAAATGTACACAGTTCTGTACAAAATGAAAATAAAGATGCTCATCCCATTTTACCTCATACAGATGGTACTATCACAAGCTCCAATGCATGTTCTGAACTTCCAGTAAAGGAAAAGGTGAGTTACCAGGATAAGAAACCCATTAAAAGTACAAAGGAAACTTTAACTATGCCAGGAGGTAAACAGAATAAAGCTACTCCACAATATTCTGTTGGGGAGAAACGTCCTCTGCCTTCTGAGACCACACAACACAAGCAATCCGGTACAAAAGACACTCCATCAAGTTGGTTAGATGTGGATCACAGTTTTGGAAGAAAGCAAAAAAATACAGAAAGAAAGCTTGAAACTAGTACAAGTGAGGACAATGGTTTGGATTCATCAGGTGACTTGGAGGGCTTCATAGAGAATATCAAGAATTGTGGTAGCCCCTTTTCTTTTCCACCTAAAAAGCCCAAAAGTCTCAAAGTGCCATCACCACCATTTGCCATGCCACCCATAAAGGAAGACCGGTTTGAGAAAACTTTCGATCCTGATTTCTTCAAATTCGGATTAGGAAAAAAAGAAGGAAGTAAAGACCCAACTCCAGCAATGTCAGTCAAGCTGAAAAGCAGTGAAACAAAAAGCAAGCTGAAACCCATGCGAGCCAGCACAGAGCAGAGCATGCTTTTCAAGACGCTTCAGTCTCCAAGTAAAACGACAATCCCGGAATTTCCCAACACTGCTAGCAAAGAAAAAGAAGTACAAGAGGATGTTGGGAAAGCAAAATCCCGTCTGGAGAGAAGCTCTGTGCTTTCAAGTCTGATGAACTCCTCAAACACTTCAAAAACAAATATGACAACAAATAGCACAGCTCTCAGCAATGAGATTTTTCCCAATTCCCAAGCAACATTTCTGCCAGGAGCACAAGCCACGGCTCTGCATCAGTTGCCTCCCACCACACAGACAGAGGTGCTTGGCAGGGTGCCAGAGCAGGAGAAGCCATCGTCTGTAACGAGTGACTCACTCAGCCAGCCCACTGCTTTCCCACTCCCATCATTTGATGATATTAAACTGCCAAGTTATGTTGAAAAGTTTCTCAAACCAGGTGAAATGAAAGCAGGACAGAGTTCAGAAACTAACATGCAGATGACAGAAACTAAATTCCATAATTTCAGAATGGATTTTGATAGTAATGCGAATCACAACAGAATGCCTAACTTTCCTCCTGACCTCTCAGGATCACACATACCAAACCTCTTTGAAGCTCCAGCCTCTGGACCTTGCATATTCACCGAAGGACCTGGGGTAAGTGTAAAATATCAGGGAATTTGTTTTTGTAATATTTCAAAACTCAAGATTGTGCATTTTGCTAACTTAAGTATTGTACAGGATATGAACACTGTGTACATTATGCAAAATAGGTTTGCCTCCTTGCACATTCCTGGCAAAAAACAACTACTATTAATCTGACAGTTGTTATTTTTCTTCTAAGTAACCTAACGCTCTTGCTAGGAGACTTGTTTTTGTTTGACTTAAAACTAAGGATTCTCTTCTTGCCTTTTCTTGTCTGCCTTCATACTGTTGCAGAATTACTCGGGCCACGTTGTAGAAATGTCAGTGGTAGTTACACAACTCTGCTTCTCATCTTTCATACTATGATGATTCATTTCTGTGAGGGAGAGGATTTGTATTCATAGGGTATTGGCTGGTCACAGTATTTTGAGCCTTAAATTTACTATCATGCTATTAGATTGATTTAATAAGATACAAGCAAGTTGCAGAATGACCCTTTATCAACCTCATCATTATATTATATACCTCATATTATATTATTTAGTTGTCTTTTTTACTTCGATTATTTTAAAATTAGCAGATCCCTTTATCCAAGGCGATTGACATGGTCACCAACATATGTCCTACATATGCACAATGTTACAATGTTAACAATATAACTTAAAAAACACACATTACTGTCTACTGCAATGGTAAATGTGATTGTTTGTGTTTATCCTAGGTGCCTCTTCTAGATCAAAAAAGAACATACAAGCGGCCTGGAAAGGTAGGAGCACAGCCTGCAAAGTCTAGACCATTTTGCGTGGCACAAGATACGTGAAACTGACCCACCAATCCTGGTTATTGTTTTAACAGATTGTCATTTATGAACAACCACAGTTTGGAGGAGAAGCTGTTGAAATCTTCAGAGACGTGAAAGATGCTACCTCACTGAAATTATCACCTGCGATATCAGTCCAGGTGGTAAGAGGGTGGTAAGTTCCTTGAAGAACTACAATATTCTGCCTGTACAGTATTTTTCAATATAAATTACTAAATTATTTAATTACTAGTTATTAATTTAGTAAAATACCATCATAATGGAAATGCTTTGTCATGCAGCATGTGTGGGTTTTCTGTGTCTTTGGTATAAGCTGGGAGTACAGCCCTGACCAACACAGTACAGTCCTAACATTTCACAAATACTTTCAGTTGGATTTTATATGAAAAGATCAATTTCGAAGGCCGTACAATAGCTTTGGAGGAAGGGCCAATGGAGTTAACAAATGTCTGGAATGCAGTTGACTGCGAAGAAAATGCAGATACTCAGAGTGAACCTGTACCTACGTCTTCCATGGTAATTGGCTCCATCAGACACGCAGTGAAGGTGAGAACTTTTTCTTTGTTTCACCTCTGCAAAAATATTTCCTCTGTGGAGATCTGGATGCAACAGCTTTTTTGTTTTCCCAAGTGATTATATATTAGTTCTAAATTCAATATTTTTCTACCATGTACCCATCAAGTAAAGTCTGACTGTGACCTAAATCGAGCAGAGGTTTAGGACATAGTTACTGTACTCTATAAGTACTGTCAGGTTTGGGTAAATTCAAAGTGAATTGTAACTGCTATGCAACAGTCAATCTTGTGGCTGTTACCTTGTGGGTTTGCAGTGTATAAAGACCCAGTGTGTTGTCTTCATGTCTGCCGTCCTGGCATGATGGTTGTCACGGGTAATAGACTTTATCATCAGTTGATTTATATGACAATTGTCAAAGTATATTACACACTTATTTAGTTTCCTTTAAGTTTTATAATAAAACAATTTCATTTTATACTAATACAGTCTATAATTTAAAAACAAATGTTGCCATGACATGCTTGTGTTCAGATATTTTTTCTAAATTTCAGGACTACACCATACCCCAAATTGACCTGTTCACAGACCCACAAGGGATGGGAAGACTGGTATCATACTTTGATGATACGATAGAAACCTGTACTTATGGATTGCCTCAAACCACTGCCTCCATCAGAGTTGTCTCTGGCATGTAAGTGTGATATTTTTTTTATGTTATTTTTATTTTTAAAGTGGAATTTGCTTGACTTGTAGTAGTTTACCTTTCTGAGGCATGTGTTATCGTGAACAGGCGCACAACTGCTGGTTAAAAGCATTTTGAAAATTCTTAAGCAAAAAAAGCTTCCCCTCTCTCAGGAATGTTTAGCTTGCTTGTGCACGTTTAGCTTTTATAAGTTGCCAAGGACTTCTTACAGCACTGCCTGCTTTTTTCGAAGTTGAGTCATTGTTGTGTGCCAAATGTTCTCCACTTTGAAAGAGGAACGAATTGTATATTTTTCCTGTATTGCTTCAGATGAAAGGAAACCCGTTTTTCAACACAGTGCTGAAATGAAATGAAGGACTAGACCAATCAAATGAATCTCTAAAGTACAAACTTGTATCCTATCAAGTTTTAATTTATTGTCAGATGCCAAAGTACAAAATTACATCTTTAAAATGTATGTACTTAAATTGATCCTCTAGCCTCTGGATGTCTGGATATAACTTACTATACTATAACACTGAATATGTATATTAATAAAAAAGAAACAAGAAACCTCAGTTGCATGGTAGGATTAGTTTTTGTCTGTGCCATTCAGATGCCCATTTGCTTGTTAATTGTCTTTTTAAAACTGACATACACTGTGTAGTGAACAGTTGCTGTACTGTTTCTTACCCTGTCGTTTTTTTGTATCTGTCAGTTGGCTGGTTTTTGATCAGCCAGGTTTCCTAGGATGTCTTTCTGTATTGGAGCCAGGAGAGTATCCTGTGCCAGAGACATGGGGCTTCCCAGAGCCATTCGTCAGATCTCTCCGGCCTCTCAAAATGGTGACTATTCACAACTTCCAAGCCGTTTTAACTAATTTGTGTTTTTACATAGGTGTTTTACAATGGCTGCTGTTACTTTATCATTGAGGCTGCATGACCTTTTGTTTGTTTGTTTATACCAATGGTAGCTCTTTCACCCTACTCCCAAAACAGCATGTGGGAATTTGCATAATATTAATAAAGTGAATTTGATAACGAGTGAAAATTCCAAGAATGCTTAAAATTATGTTACTGAAATTGATTCACCTCAGAGAGAGAGCTTCAGGTACAGGTAATTGATCAACATGTAGTATGAAACTAAAGGAGGAGGAGAGTTAATTTTTCCTTGCTCTTAAGTTTATGCATCAGAGGAAATGGTTTATACATATTTAACATTGCACATCACATTGAAAGGTATTTAATTAGTTTTTTTCTGTGTATCCAGCTTTTACAGGACTTATAATGTACATACTACTTAGTGAAGATCGGTAAATGTACTGCATTGATTATGTAATTTACTGTAATTAACAAATCACTTTAAATTTAAACTTTGATGACCTCAAACCCACATCACCTATTTATAGAAATTAAGTTGTCCTCATTTTGTCTTGGCATTTGAACTTTTTTTTTGTCAAACAATGATGTCTCGACATGAGTATAAATAGTATTTAACATATTGTATATTTCTTTCAGGGTGGAATAAAGGTAGAGAATCCTAATGAACCAAAGGTATGCATCTCTTTTGTATTCTGAGGTTTAAACATCTGCTCACCATTATAAATGTAAACCATTCCTAGTTTCAATGCAATTATTTAGGGTTAACCAAAATAAGTAAGCTTACTATATTTTTGCAGTAAATACAAAGACCATTTTATGATTTTTACATAGCTTTGTTTAATTTATCTTTGGTATTTACTTGTCAATTAAGAAAATAAGTAAATATATTTTCCCCAATGTTTGTTGTAACAAGTAAGCAGTCATTATAAGTATAGAACATCGAGAAGTAATTGCAAATTAAATTGATATATTTCTGTCTGGTGTGTACTGAAGGGTGGCACACATCCTGTTAACCTGGAAGGCCCAGTGTGGAAACAAAAATAATGAAATGGTGTGTGAGTGAGGGTGAGAGCAATGCTAAGTATTTTCTTGGACAGACAGGCATGGACTAGTTCAGACCTGTTCTATTGAATGGTTAAGGTTTTTATTGTGCCTGCAATGGACCTTTCGACCTCTTGTGTTACAGGCTATTGTTTACGAGAAACCGTGCTTTGAAGGGGAGTATATGGAAATCGAAAAAGATGTTTTCAGCTTCAAAGAGAAAGATGAAAATTCTGAGATTTCACCTTGTTGGACAAAGAAACTGAGTTCTGTTGGCTCCATTAAAATTCTAGGGGGACTGTAAGTGCCGTTCAGTTATTTATTTCAAATAGAAAAAATGTCATGAGTTAATTTAACACCTGAAATGGCATGAAAAATATCCTTCCACAGCTGAACAGTTCTGCAGCATTCCACGGCAGGCAGATATGGAGATGATATATACTCACCTAAAGGATTATTAGGAACACCTGTTCAATTTCTCATTAATGCAATTATCTAACCAACCAATCACATGGCAGTTGCTTCAATGCATTTAGGGGTGTGGTCCTGGTCAAGACAATCTCCTGAACTCCAAACTGAATGTCTGAATGGGAAAGAAAGGTGATTTAAGCAATTTTGAGCGTGGCATGGTTGTTGGTGCCAGACGGGCCGGTCTGAGTATTTCACAATCTGCTCAGTTACTGGGATTTTCACGCACAATCATTTCTAGGGTTTACAAAGAATGGTGTGAAAAGGGAAAAACATCCAGTATGCGGCAGTCCTGTGGGCGAAAATGCCTTGTTGATGCTAGAGGTCAAAGGAGAATGGGCCGACTGATTCAAGCTGATAGAAGAGCAACTTTGACTGAAATAACCACTCGTTACAACCGAGGTATGCAGCAAAGCATTTGTGAAGCCACAACACGTACAACCTTGAGGCGGATGGGCTACAACAGCAGAAGACCCCACCGGGTACCACTCATCTCCACTACAAATAGGAAAAAGAGGCTACAATTTGCACAAGCTCACCAAAATTGGACAGTTGAAGACTGGAAAAATGTTGCCTGGTCTGATGAGTCTCGATTTCTGTTGAGACATTCAGAAGGTAGAGTCAGAATTTGGCGTAAACAGAATGAGAACATGGATCCATCATGCCTTGTTACCACTGTGCAGGCTGGTGGTGGTGGTGTAATGGTGTGGGGGATGTTTTCTTGGCACACTTTAGGCCCCTTAGTGCCAATTGGGCATCGTTTAAATGCCACGGCCTACCTGAGCATTGTTTCTGACCATGTCCATCCCTTTATGACCACCATGTACCCATCCTCTGATGGCTACTTCCAGCAGGATAATGCACCATGTCGCAAAGGTCGAATCATTTCAAATTGGTTTCTTGAACATGACAATGAGTTCACTGTACTAAACTGGCCCCCACAGTCACCAGATCTCAACCCAATAGAGCATCTTTGGGATGTGGTGGAACGGGAGCTTGGTGCCCTGGATGTGCATCCCACAAATCTCCATCAACTGCAAGATGCTATCCTATCAATATGGGCCAACATTTCTAAAGAATGCTTTCAGCACCTTGTTGAATCAATGCCACGTAGAATTAAGGCAGTTCTGAAGGCGAAAGGGGGTCAAACACAGTATTAGTATGGTGTTCCTAATAATCCTTTAGGTGAGTGTAGAGCCGTATAATATATTAATTTTCAATCTGGGCATTAGGACTTGAGCCCCAAGTTCAATACTACATTTTGTATCAAACCGATTTGTTTGGGAATAACTGCTTATTTTAGAATTTTTCTGTACTGTGTCTCCATATGCAGGGAAAATGAATCAACATTATCTTGTTGGCTCACACTGGGTGTATGTGCTTCATGCTCTTTTGCAGCTGGGTAGGCTATGAAGGAGCAGGGTTCGAGGGGAATCAGTATGTCCTAGAGGAAGGAGAGTATCAGGACTGGAGAGATTGGGGAGCATGCAATGAACAGCTCCAGTCTTTACGACCTGTAGTGGCAGTAAGTACTGTGGAATTGCTGTGGCAAGGGCGATACTTCTTACTGCTGTTTTGTAATCTTAATGTAACAAACCATTCTTCATTACCGAAATCATAAGTAAAGGCCACGATACAATATTAAATTTCAATGAAATCCGCAATCCGAATGTATTAGATTTAGTTGGATTTAATGAAATCCGAATTTCATTGGGTGAAATCAGATGAAATCTTGATGCAATCGCACGCTGTATGAAGGGCATTTAGGAGCGAGACTACGTGGTGAAGTTTGGAGTTTTGAAAAAGAAAAGCAAGAAAGAAGATCAAGAGTGTAAATACTTTCTGTATAGGCATATTTAGTTATGGCAGCTTCAGCCATGCTGTACATTGTGGCAAAAAGAAGACGGCTTTACTGAAGTCTATGCAAGTGTACACTCAGTATTTGTTGCAGAAATTAATGAAAATAATACTAGTTTCAGTATTGTACTTTGCAAAAATATATTTGTCCAACATATTTGCATATTTGTTCAAAATTTGTACTTTAATATTTTTGCGATATCTAAGTAGGGCTGGGCGATATGACTTAAAAATAATATCTTGATGTTTTTAGAAGTTTGGGCGATACACGATATAGATCTCTATTTCTTGTTTTTTTCCAAACAAGCTACAAAATAAGACCAAAGACATTCAAACAAGTATTTTTTTAATCATTAAATATGCAAAACTAACAAATTCCACATGCAGGCTGTCATGGTAAATATATGCAGAATGCAACACATTACAGCGCAAGTGTTGTGTGATTACTATTACGTGTTTTATGTTGTTATGGGTTACATAGCAACTCATACTGTGTATATGTATATGTCACATAAGAACAATAACACAAGTAATAGTAATCACATGCATTGTAAAATGGTATAGATTCAGGTAGATTTACCATATCTGGGTTTAAATTGGCGCATTTAACTTCTGCTAGATGGGTACATTTCTCTGTAATCACGTTTCGATTCTGCTTACCGGAACAGCACATGTGAATACAAAATAGTTACTATAATACGGATAAAAAAATATAAAAAAACTGTTGTACCACTTCACCATCTTAATATAAAGAAAGTGAAACATTCTGCATTTGTTTACATTGCTTTCCAGTTTATTCAAATTCAAACAAACTTAATTATTTTTTAATTTTATACAAATTATATACAGCTAAATTAACGGGGGTGGGGGGTGCGATGGCGTATTGTCGGGGGTGCTTGCAGATCGAGTTTAGCCCAGCAACGAGAGCGGGGCAGAACATGTGTGCTTGTGCTTTAATTTTTCTTTTGGTAAAATTTTTTTCACTCACACATATGTTTGGCCAGGTGTGCCGGTTCCCAGCTAACATACATGCTACAATGTTGTGGTGACATTGTGTGTTAGCAGGGTTAGCTTGAATAGTGCAGCAGGAAACCATGTGTGTGTGTATGTATGTGTATATATATTCTGTTTTTAGTGTGTTATTCAAACATTTAATAACTATTATTTTGTTTATTCACTTCCATTGTGATTGGCCGAATTAAAAAAAAAAAAAAAAAAAACGGATAAGTGTCTTCTGCAAGTGACTGGCCACAAAGATTGAAAAGCATTTCCTGCAAAGTGATTGATTGAATTAAAAAAATGGTTACACCTCCCACATTCCATGGTTTCTGGGTCTGCCGTTATACATACATTTGCATAAAAATGACAAAAACTTGATACTTGCGATATAAGCATTTTGAATTTCGCCCAAAATAATACAATAATGCAATAATGCAAAAACTCACTATATCGCCCAGCCCTATATCTAACACTGATAGTCTTACATTGTTTCATGTGTCATGTATTTATACAAAACTAAAACAAAACATTGTACACTTTTCTTTGCTAAATCTAGAAGGCACACTATATGTAATGGTATGGTACAACAACATAAATGACACCAAAGTCGTCACAGTATATTTCTTAAAGATAATTTATTGAGCCGATTTGAACAAATGGAGTAGTGTTTAGGGTTCTGGACTCTGGAGCACACGGCTGTGGGTTCAATCTCTGGTGTAGTCACTGCTGTTGTACCCCAGCTGTATAAATGGGTAAATGTAAAATAAATAATAATAATGTGATATCTTTTAACATTTGTCACCCTGGATTAGGGTGTCTGCTAAGAAATCGAGTAGTAATAATAATAATGACTGGCGATTATACGGTTAATACTAGAAGCACAGACATTTCAAACTACCTACAAGAGCCAGAACTATAGTATAATAATGATCACAAATCTATCACAAATTGAGTAGTGTATTTAAATGGAAATATTAACATAAAACATAAAAATGATTGTTACAAATTTGTACACTGCACAGTCATAACGCATAGATGAAACAAGTGTATTTGTGCATTAATCACTCTGTGTCCACTCAGTCTAACAACAGTTGTAAGAAGACACTTGTAATGCTATACATTGTGTGTGTTTGTTACTGCAAGTAAACTGCAGTAAGCTTGTTATGGCAATGGCACAGTGTTAGGTGATTGTATGACTTGTAGAAGGCAGAAAGCAATGCTAGTCCTTGACAGTTTCTTGACCTCTTATAAGCAAATGTAGAATGCCAGCCTCTCGGAATGCAAGGAACTCATAGGATGGCATTCTTTTCTAGCCTTATGAAGTGTTTGAAATACAGGTGTTTGTTCTTGGCTTTATCCTGTGTGTGAAAACAAACCTGAAATTCCAAAGAAAAGCAAAACTAGTTTGACTTAATGATCTGCTGCATGTTTCTTTTTTTAAACAGCCTTGTGATGCAGATAAGATATAAAAATCTTAAATCCTGGTTTACTACATTTCTAATACTGAAGCGTATTGGCAGTCTTCCAGTGAAGATACTGACATTTATTGAATGGCTGATGGTGTTTATTTTAACATTTAAATAATCACCCTTAACAAGTGTTCATGTAGTCAATAAGATAACAATGAGTAGAACTCATTGTGTAGAGCAAATTCATTCTTACAAAAGAGTCTAATTACATTGTTTTCCTTTCATAGGATTTCTTATCTCCACATTTGAAAATGTACACCGAAAGAGACTTTGGGATGAAAGGAAGCAACATCGATGTGCTGGGACCAGTTCTTGACTTGGAGGAAGTCGGTTATGGGGCAAAAACACAGTCGATTGATGTCATCAGTGGTGTGTAAGTAAGAAGTTTATTTTAAACATCAGTGATTTCGGCATACAATTTTATTTTTTTTACATCTTAACTTTATTGATGTTCATTTATGATAAAGTAAGTAATATTTCTTATGTCAAAGGGGAATTTCGGTAACATGCTTTTTGAACCATAAGTACTTAAGGTTCAAGCACAAAATAAACCCCCTCAGTTGAGAGCTCAGGAGATCCCCAAGGTAACCGGAGGGCATACCTATAGCAATACAAAAGCATTGTACATGAGACCTCATAGGTTTCTTATCTTTTGAAAAATGTCAAAACAATATGATAGTGAAAATGAAAGGTAGGTCTTTTGTCTTGTGAAAATTTAAATACTAATACATTTCTCAGTTTGTATAGGCATGTTTCTGGGTGAATTGTGTTAAAAATTGTTTTTGTTTGAATTGTTTAAAAGAAAGGCATCTATTTATTGTATGAATGATAGAGATACTGATTAGCATCAGCTTACGAATGCAAGACTGTTACATCCAAATACTTTTCATGCACTTTCATGTGGTGCTCCACCCTAGGAGCAGGTTTGGGCACAGTTTTCCAACCAGGATGTTCCTCCCTCGTTTCCTTTGCCAGTTAGTCATCAGGGGCTGGTTGTACTAACAGGATCAGAAAACAGGATCGGATCCAGGCTCACTGGATCCGGATCATGAAAAAGCATTGTACAAAGCAGATCGAGATCAGGATCCGCTGATCCGATTGTTTGATCAGTGCGGTAACTAAGGAGTTTCCTATTGACATAAACCGGCTCGTCAGTCTCTGTGCGGCTGTTCGAATTTCTACCGCTCTAATGACACAATGATAATCATAAACCTTTCAGAAAACTATACTGTGCTATTGCTGATGAGTTTATTAATTAAATAAGCTTAGCTGTTCACTACATTTCCCAATGCATGTTAATGTCAGTTTGCATATCGCTGCCACTGGATCCGACACGATCAGGTGTAGTCCATCAGCCGAAACATTTTCCATCAAGGACAGGGCGCATTGGATCTGTTAAAACCTCACAAAGTACACAACCTTTGCAGTTTCTTGCACTGGTGTGCGTTTCTTTAACTACAAAAAATATATAATAATAATTAGCCAATAATCAATTTTATTTATAATGCGCTTTTCTCATACCCAATAGTGCCAAACAGTCAAACAGTCAAAACAGACAAGATCAAACAGGTAATACAGCATTAGTAACTCAAGAGTATTTAAAAAAAAATTGCAACTAAGAATAAGAGATCCTTAAAAGCTTTTTTAAAAAGGTGAGTTTTAAGAAATGTCTAGTGGCACTTCTCAAAGCATTGCACAGCTGTGGAGTTGCTACAATAGTTTGCAACAGGGGTGCTGGAGAAATAAGAGCTTTTACATTATTTTTTACAATAAATACAACCCTAATCGCACAACAAACTACACTTCACCATAAAGACACAAAAGCAGAATGCACAGTTGAACATTGTATGTTTATTTGAATGTGCAAATCTTAGTAAATAATGTAAGTCACGTTTTTGTTGTTTATCTGTGCTGAACCAGACTTGTCTACATCGATAATGTTACCTATGTGCTGAAATCTGCCGGTTGCAAAAAATCTCAACGCTAAACGCAGCTTCAAACGTTTTGGTAAGGTATGACTGTGCTTCGATGTAGGTCCTAAAACAGGATCGATTATGTCTGTGAGGTTAAACATGCTTCATGCCGTTAATCTATACCAGTTTCATACGTCTTCCTCCCGAAAAACCTCTAACGGCTTTTGCCTGTCTTTAAATACCCGCCATCTGCGTGTTTGACGCCGGGGAACTAGATGAAGTATACAGCTTTGATCCTGCTCAAAAGCAGGATCATTTTTGAGATTGGATCTGAGCTCAGATTGAGCCCTGATCCATTTAGTACAACACAATTGAGATCAAGATCGGATCTGGATCCGGGATCGCATCCCGTTCGTACAACCCGCCCCTGAAGGCTTGCCCACAGGCTTGTTCGTATACTGTCTTATTGGTCAAATACCCAGCTCCCATGAGAGAAAACAAGAGTGTCAGATGTCTTTAAAGTCTTTCCAAATTACATATCTGGTTGTAAAAATCAACACTTTACATTATAAGGGTTTTTTCTCTTCAAGCGCTTTCAAAACACAATATACCTTACTGAACAGAAAGTGTCTTGTTTTATCTGGTCTTATGGTTTTTGCTGCAGATTTTAATTTAATATAGAGTCAGCCTAGATAATGTTTTCATTTGTCTCCCTTTGTGTCTGTTATTATTGGCCACATACATTTCACATTAACAGCTGAACATGGCTGTGCTTTTACGGTTATATACTCAACTGAGGCATTCTAATGTCTAGAACCTTGGATCATGCTCACTTGGAGGCAGTTACAGGAATTATAGTATTATAAGTCACAACAGAGTTCAGCAAAGCAGCCTAATGCATTATTGAGACAAAACAACTAGGGCCTATTTATTTATATGATGGGCTGTTGGGGTCAAACCCAACTTATTGATTGACAATAATCGGTCAATGCATGCAATAAAACAAACAAAGGACACGCCTTATTATAATGTATGTATATGCAAGATTATATTCACTGTAATTAAAGGGGATGGAGTCAGTGATATATTTTAAAGTGTGTAGAATCAACATGTCAACAAGAGTCAAAAAATGTAAGACATGGCTAATTTTACTTGACAAATGTGTTAAGCAACAACATTAAACCAATGTTACTGTTAATATATAATATATATTATATGAATTGTATATTAATATATCTTTTTGTTACATAACATTGTTAAACAGATAACCGAAACATTTAATGATGGAAAACAAGAGGCCCAAGCTATTACAAATGTATCTGTTATTGACACATTAATGAAACTTGGAACAGTTTTTTTCTGACAGAGTATTAAAGTAATGTGTAATATTAGAATACATAACTTGTTATGTTAAAAACAATTTAATGTTACAATTTAGTTTTTGTAAGTTCTCTATGACGTTTTGAAAGTTGTAAGCAAACCACTTTTTTTTACTTGCTCATGCACACCTCAGTGTAAATATTTGACGTATGTATTTGAAGTTCTAATGACAACCAGTTTATGTGGTGACGCATACCCTTCAGAGGTATAGGGGCAACTTATGGACACCTTTTTCTGACCAGAAAGAAGACAGTTTATCATTTTATTGATTTAAGGATATGTAAAAATATCAGAGATGTTGTGAAGGAAGAAACAAAAGCGTAGGATTTAACTCATGCAGTAGTACGTTTTGTTTTTGCATTAAAACCCATTAAAAGTTAGTTAGGTATTCATGATACGTAATTCATTAACGTATGCATGCTAGAAATATATTTAATAAAAGGAAGGACAGTGACATAGAGGAAGTATTTTTTCATCAGTAAATCAAGTGGTCTCATTATTAAGACATCATGGTATGGCTGTAAATAATTAAGGTTTTCCCAGGTAGAGGCATGGAGTGTTTGGCACAGGATTTAACATTTCCACTAAACTGCATGGCTGAAATTCCTGTCTGACAGAGGGTGTGCCAAATAAAGGGAAAACATCTTGCAACTCCACCATTAGAAATTAGAGTGGAGGCCTGTTTGGATGCTAATAACTGGGGAGGTGGTCCGCCACAGAGCAGCTGGAGGATATTTTTGTTTTTGTTCTGTTTTGTTCTGTAAATGTATTATCCACCCAACACCTGACAAGCATTACAGTGTAGTCATGCTGCTGATTTGATCTCATAGAGCCTGAGCCATTTGTCTTAACGTACTGAACATATACAGATACAGGCGTGCCTTTGGTGTAATTATGATGCAAGCCGTGGTCCAACATGAACGCAATATCACTTAACAGACTAAATGCCCTGGAGGAAAGGGAAGGTTTGAGATAATTGCTCTTCTGAAAGGTATATTAAAAAAGCAAGTCTGTTTAATGAACAGCTGTATATAAAGGATTTCTTACAATTCTCCTTAATTCTGTTGACAGCATACTGTCCTTTTTGCCTGCCAGGTATGCAAAACCTCATATGTTGAACAACCAAGATGTTTACAAAAAAAATAGGCATCAGTCTGAGAGTTTTGTATTATTAATGCCATTATCTCCTGTTCCAATTTTTAAGTAATGTTTAAGTACAGTATTATTTAATACATACATGTCCTACCTTTGTTTACTCAGTTTGTATATTCTTATCTTGTTTATTTTACTACAGATGGTTGGCTTTTGAGAATCCTAACTTTGGTGGAGAACTGTACATCCTAGAAAGAGGACTCTACTGTAATTATGAGGACTGGGGAGCAAAGAGCTTCAGAATCTCTTCTCTTCAGCCTGTATTTGTGGTAAGAAAGATTTACTATTTTTTATGTCCTCCCAAACATGCTGGCAGTTCTCCACTTTTTATTCCTTCTCAAGAATTGCAATGTTTTTAAACTCTCTTGCATCAAAAACATATTTAGGAACATAGGAATTATCATCTCATCCCTTTTATGAAACGTTATTACAATCTTTCTGTGTTCTGCTGATTTCTGACTGCTGAGCTGCATTTAAAATGACCTGATCTTCTGAGTGTTATTTCCTGAAGTTTAAGCTCGGAACCGAAGTGGAACAGATTACTTGAGCTAGAGATCACAAGCCCTGGTTCAAGGAGTGTGTTCAATTCCCCTGGTCATCTGTATGGCAGAGTGATGTAGATTCCTAAAGATCCACATTCACCACAAATGCCCCTTGAGGTTATGCAGATGAAATAAATACATATAAATCTTTCTGGGAACTTGTCAACAGAGAAATTGACAAGGTTCCTAAGATCATGGCATTCTGTATCTGTAAGTGTTCCTTCATCTGTTTCAGCAAAATGGCTGGATGTTTTGGTTTCATTGTTCACATCTTGATGACTTTATGGAATTTGAGGGTACCAGTCCAATGCAGTTAGTCTTAAAAGTCTTTGTATGTATTTGTGCATGCACAAATAATACTAAGATGAAGTGTCTCTTGGCTCCTGGAGAAACGCCAACTACAGGTGCACATCTCTCACACTGCTCTTTGATGACAGCACTTCCTGGATCACGTGTGAGCAATGTGAGCCAGGCTGCCATCTCCAGGGCATAGCCTCTGTAGAACTGAGCAGACATCTTGAAACACAGCTTCATTATCTTTTTTTTGTTTACTTGTAAAGAGGGTAAACCATGTAATGCAAAATGACAGACTGTTGCATCACATGTTTACGTTAAACATATGTTTTGCTATCCTTACATGTTTTGTTTTTTAATTAAAACTGGAATATTTTATTGCATATGCAATTGATGTTTAGTGTGCTGTGCTGTGGTGGTTTTTACCTTATTTGAGTTATGTACATTTTTATGGTTTTCTTTTGATTATTTCATTTCAATTGCAGGAAACTTTTGGTAGGTCAACTCCAAAATTTAAGGTAAGCACACATTTTTCTGGACTGTTTTCAACTTCTGTATTACATTGGACGATATTAATAAAAGGGCCACAGTTCCAAATTGTTTAAAGAATGAGTGTGCCTTATATAGTTTTATTTTATCCATTAAAAATGAAAAATAATTTTAAGTTTTAAATTATTATAGAGAAAAAATTCCTATAGTATTCTGTGCTAAGGAGATTATTCTTTGGTTTACAATACAAAAGTAGAAAGATATATTTTTGAATCTTATATAAACAGTTTGACCTAATTTGGCAGTGCCTGTGTGCATTGATTTTGAGTGACTGCTAGTACTTTGAATTAATTAAAAAAAACTAACCGACTGGCGTTTGCTTCCTTGTCGTAGGCTCAGTTATTTTCTGAGCCTGATTTTCAAGGCATCAGCCACATCGTGGAGGACAATTCGCCAGTTCTTCCGGAGTCATTCTTACTCAGCTCCTGCAAGGTTTTGGCTGGCAGGTTGGTGGGAGAAATAACTTTATCTGGCAAGAATATGACTGTACTACATAGATGTCCCATTCTGCTCCCACTGAAGCTTTTTTTTTTAGGAAGACTTTTCCAGACAGTAATTAATACAGTCCAACATGCCAATATTGGTGATTTAATTAAGAAAATAAACAAAAAGGATTCTGCAGTCAAAGGTTTATGTGATTGTAAATTAATGTTTTCCGTTGATTACTTTCAACATGTGAGTGTTTGCTGTTCTAGGACATGATGTACGGTATTATGTAATATCCATTAACCCTTTCTTTGCTAAACTGTATAACACAATCAGTATGAGGCATCTGCATGTAATTCTGTAGTTGCATTATAGAATTAAAAAATCTATTAAAAAGTCAAATGCAATATTGAGCCCTTTTACAAATATACTTGAATTGAAATGAAACAGTCTGTGGGAATCCTCACAACTAACTTGAAAAGGTAAAAACAGACAAATTATTAATGAAGAGCTTCAAATGAAGTGAAGATGAAAACAAATATTTATATATCTTAACCTAACATTAAATCAACACTTCAAGTCAATTCCACTTTGCCAACAAATGTATGAATAAATACAAAGCATACCTTGGTATATTTTAATGATTTGTGCTTATAGAGTTGTCCTTTTTATCAGCTGTGCCTTTATATCACCACCCTTGCATCATGTTTAATGCCAACTCTGCTTTCTGCCAGATACAGCGCCCTTTCTAGAATTGGCATTATAAGGAGGGTTGCATTTCTGGATAAGCAGTGAATAACAATGAACTGCCCTGTGTGTTTAATCAGTTGGATAGCATATGAAGGCCAGGAATTCAAAGGAAACCTATATGTACTGGAAGAGGGAGACTACCCTGACCTGACAGCTCTGGGCTGTCCCAGTGTGGACACATCTATCCAATCCATACAGAAAACTGGTTTTGTAAGTAAAGACAAGCTTGGTCTATCTGTTATGATAAACCCTGAACTGAAACCTGAATAACATAGAGGGAGATAAAAATGATATTGTCTTCTTGTGGGATGGTCTGTGTTGTCTAATCCTAGTAACAGAACTGTGCCCTTTGTACGATCCGTCCCTCTCTCCGCAGGAGTTCTCCCAGCCGTGTATCACACTCTTCTCTCAGGGCAACTTCAGGGGAAGGAGGATGGTTCTGAAGGCTGGAGCCGTAAACCTGCAGCTGGCAGGCGGCAGTAACCATGTCTTCTCTGTGCACGTGGAAGGAGGGATGTGAGTGCACTTCTCTCCTCACTGGGATGAATTTGCTTCTGTTTTTATCATGGAGGAATAATTAAAGACCATATAGTTAAAGAGCAAGAGCAAAGTCCTGCCATAAGGACACAGTGTTGTTTGCATGACCACTGTAACATAAATCCGGTTTATAAGGTCAATGTAACTGTTTCTGTACAGATTAACAAAAGGTGCTCTTTTATGCTCATCACATATTCACTTTAAAATACCACAGTAAGATCAGTGAGCTTTCAAGTGTTGGTCTCAGGGAAATATCTTAGATGCTTATAAACTGGTTTTGTCACATAGAGGTTATGATCATAAAATAGCATGTCAGTTACATGAGGAATTCACACTGTATGCCCAAACTTAATCCTAGAGGAGTGTGCTTTCTTTCATATTACTTCTCAAGTAGATGTCATTTATACATTTTTGGGGGGGCCTTTTGTACTGAATGCAAAAAGGTTAATCTTGACGTTTGTTATTACTGCAGGTCTTAAACGTTATATTATTGTCCATGTAAACACATTTTTCACAGGTGGATAGTTTATGAACACAGTAATTATCGAGGCCGTCAGATTCTCCTGCAGCCCAGTGACATTGCGGACTGGCACAGGTTCAGTGGATGGCACCAGATAGGATCCTTGCGCCCCCTGTTTCAGGTGAGATTTGATATTAAATATTATAACTTGTCATATAGTGAAGATGATGTAATGCAAAATATCATTTACAAGACTATATATTATATTAGACTATATTTCACAACTTGTAGGTTACATTTTGGAAAGCAAAGAGTTCTCGGCATAAGTGTGTTTTTCCAGTTATTGGTATCATCTCATAAACACATGATTATTTGAATTCAGACGTTTTGCTATAAGTGTAAATGTCAAGACAGTTGTTGCCAAAAAACAACCAGACAATGTTGATGTTTGTAAGAGCATTTCCTTCTCAACTTGTTTTGTAAGTAACCTTTTAGTCATGAAATTAAGAGAAAAGAGCTAGGGAGGAAAATTTTTAAGGTGTATTAATATTTGCAATAAAATATTGAAAGATGTATAATATACTGTGTTAGATTCTTATTTTCATCATAAGTGAAATAAATAAAAACATGTTTTTTTACCAAACTACAAAAGATAGTTGATAATGTTTTTAGTGGTGCAGATAAAATATAGAACATTAAAAAATGTTAGATGAGACTGAGAATTATAATATCTCCACAGAAACCACATTACTTTAAGATTCGGAACAAGGAAACGGGGACGCTGATTTCGATCAGTGGCACCGTTGACAACCTCAATCTGATGAGAATTCTGGTTCTGGAGGACACGGGGGAACTGGACCAGATCTGGCTCTACCAAGACGGTCTCTTACAATGCAAGGTATTATTATTACCTCAAATATATTCCTTTCATTGCTCATTTTACATAGTTGAAAGTCTGCTCTGCTATGAATTGAGGACTCTGCACATCTAGTTTTTGCGTTTTAACTACCATACTGTACTTAATTAAAACTGAAATTATTAGTCATTCCTTAGAAAGCAATGTGATTTTTAATACTCTGAATAGAAATTACTGAAATATCTATGGCCCCTATCTGGAATCTGACACTGTTTTAATTTGTTTTTTTAATTAAACCATTCCCAACGACAATCCCTTTAATTAACAAGTGCAGACCTGCCATAGACGTCGGGTGGTTTGGGTATGTGCATGCTGCATCTTCACACAAGGCACCAAAACCAGCAAGTCAGTATGTTTAGATTGATGCAGCATTTGTACCTAAATATTGAACCCACTGGATCTTTTTGCTGATTAATAGTCCAGCTCTGTAAGCATTAATCATGAAGAGGCTAATCAAAATAATTTAAAAAGCACATAAGCGCATGTTTGTCACCAGTACCAAGTTTGCTACCCAGCTGAATTACTTCAATTTTACTAAGCATTTACCATTAAACAGTTACCTTTCAATGCATGAGTGTAATTACCGCTTATACAGGACTGTGTTTTTTATTATTATTGTTTTTGCAGATGGTGGAGGACTGCTGTCTGGAAACCTTAGGGAGTATAATCATGGCTGGCTGCAGGCTGTCCCTCTCACCTGAGCCCGGGAAAGAGAACCATTTCTGGACTATATCTCCTGATGGGGTGATAAGGTGTAGCGTGAAGCCCGAGTTCGTTCTGGAAGTGAAAGGTAAGGCAGTACCAGTGTTAACTGTTTTGTACGTAGCTGTAGAATAAAGTATCGGCACCATTCATCTGAAACAATGCTATTGGGTTATTATTTTAGTGTGATGCAGAAATCAATCGAGTGTCCGGAGGAGTATTTTCAGTTTTCTCTAGGTTCAATAAACCGAACAGATAAAGCATTATGAAATAAAATTAATCGCCACACAAGATAGTTTCAAATGAAGTGTGATTAGAAGTAATCAAATAGGTATTTGTAATTGAGTTCTTTTAGGTTGGCAAATTATTATTAAATAAATACATTGAGGGAAAAAGTATTTGATCCCCTGCTGATTTTGTACGTTTGCCCACTGATGAAGAAATGATCAGTCTATAATTTTAATGGTAGGTGTATTTTAACAGTGAGAGACAGAATAACAACAAAAAAATCCAGAAAAACGCATTTCAAAAAAGTTATAAATTGATTTGCATGTTAATGAGGGAAATAAGTATTTGACCCCTTCGACTTAGTACTTGGTGGCAAAACCCTTGTTGGCAATCACAGAGGTCAGACGTTTCTTGTAGTTGGCCACCAGGTTTGCACACATCTCAGGAGGGATTTTGTCCCACTCCTCTTTGCAGATCCTCTCCAAGTCATTAAGGTTTCGAGGCTGACGTTTGGCAACTCGAACCTTCAGCTCCCTCCACAGATTTTCTATGGGATTAAGGTCTGGAGACTGGCTAGGCCACTCCAGGACCTTAATGTGCTTCTTCTTGAGCCACTCCTTTGTTGCCTTGGCTGTGTGTTTTGGGTCATTGTCATGCTGGAATTCCCATCCACGACCCATTTTCAATGCCCTGGCTGAGGGAAGGAGGTTCTCACCCAAGATTTGACGGTACATGGCCCCGTCCATCGTCCCTTTGATGCGGTGCAGTTGTCCTGTCCCCTTAGCAGAAAAACACCCCCAAAGCATAATGTTTCCACCTCCATGTTTGACGGTGGGGATGGTGTTCTTGGGGTCATTCCTCCTCCTCCAAACACGGCAAGTTGAGTTGATGCCAAAGAGCTCGATTTTGGTCTCATCTGACCACAACACTTTCACCCAGTTCTCCTCTGAATCATTCAGATGTTCATTGGCAAACTTCAGACGGGCCTGTACATGTGCTTTCTTGAGCAGGGGGGCCTTGCGGGCGCTGCAGGATTTCAGTCCTTCACGGCGTAGTGTGTTACCAATTGTTTTCTTGGTGACTATGGTCCCAGCTGCCTTGAGATCATTAACAAGATCCTCCCGTGTAGTTCTGGGCTGATTCCTCACCGTTACCTGTATAAAAGACACCTGGGAGCCAGAAATCTTGCTGATTGATAGGGGATCAAATACTTATTTCCCTCATTAACATGCAAATCAATTTATAACTTTTTTGAAATGCGTTTTTCTGGATTTTTTTGTTGTTATTCTGTCTCTCATTGTTAAAATACACCTACCATTAAAATGATAGACTGATAATTTCTTTGTCAGTGGGCAAACGTACAAAATCAGCAAGGGATCAAATACTTTTTTCCCTACTGTATGAACTTTCGTAAACATTACATTTAAATCGGTTATGTGCTTTATAATGCAGGATCTCTCCTCTGCTTCATCTGCAGCTTCAGTGCTCTTGCAGGTAGAGGTCGGAGGTCAGTGAGTCAGGTTACACAGCTTTGGCTGGTTTCTAACAGATTGTATCAGGTTAGAAGTGGGGGGTTGAGGCTTCCTTTATGACCTAAAGGCAAAAATGGTTCTATAGGGAAACATTGTTTTCCAGGCTTTAGTTAACATCCTGAAATGTTCTCCATTGAATAGTATGCATTATTGAGGCCTGGACACACATTCAGGGCAAGAACAACACATACCTGCAGTAAACAGGAGTTGAATATTCTCAGAGCGAGGGCTGTTTGAGGTGTCAGTGTCTGTGCTTGTTGTTTGTTAATGAGACCAAGTAGATTACCAGGTTATTCACAAAGAAATGCATGAATTGGCCTATAAGGAACAATTAGCAGTCACGTTAATTTATGTCTGCAAATTAAATGTGCTCTAATTATTTATTATAATTCCCATTTAAATTTTCTGTTGTATGATTGTGTATGCAAGACCACGGTCCTTAACGTGTTAAATGATCCTCCTACATCAAAAAACAACAAAAACAACAGAAGTGATTATGTGCTGAGTGAATGTTGCACCACACCCTGTTCTGTCTCTCCCAACACTGGAGGGCAGACTGATGCAGGAAGAGCCCAACACGCTGGTGCCTATCCCCGACATCTGAGTGACAGGTCACACCATTACACTTAATTTACAGCTGTTCTCAAGGCTTCCTGGCATGAGCAATCTAACCCCTTTTCAGTGCGTATGATGGGCGCCATCTTAATGAAACATCTAAAGGAGTTTTGCAATTTACACCAGCCAAACGTGTGTCAGGTTGGTGTTAAATCATGAAGCCTGTAACATGAAACCCATAGCAGCTGTGGGTGAGAACAATCCCTTCCAGGGAAGAGAACCTGACCTGAACCTGAAGTTCTTTTATTCCTCGTACAGCGTGTTATATTCTCTTCTCTGTATGAGTGATTGTTGCTCTGCTGTCTCCAGTGTAGTCCTGCACTGTAGTCGTACCAGTAACTGACAGGATATATTTCTATGGATTATAAATATATATTTGTTTAGCTCTTAATTCTAGAATATATACAGCATTTAATCTTATCTGATGCACTTAGCAGCTCTGATATGTCTACATAAACAGTAGGAGAAATAAACCACCGTTCGTTTGGGGGGGAAATAAACGCGCAGACTGACAGAGAACAATCATTTGTTTGGTTAACTTACATACTGATCATACAAGGGTGTGAAAAGCACACAGCATGACAAGGGAAATGTCAAGAACATTCTTGTAGAGAGACGCATTCTGTGCAGTAGCATGCTGGTCCTGTTCAGGCTATTCTGGAGTAACTGGGGGGTTGTGAAGTATGAATGATGTGACCTTCACTGAGAGGGGTTCTGCAGCAGAGAACATTATGCGTGTTATTTTAATGTTATTGTGTAATAGAAGGCACAGAGGCTATAAACTTTGAATCGAGTTGCTTATTTGGTGATTCTATTTCTTAAGAGCTTGAATTCAGAAACCCTTCTGTGTATAATTATAAATTACTACCCACAGATACCTGCTTATTTACTCTTTAACTGCGTTTTCAGGGAACATTTATGAAGTTGTTGGGTCACAGCTCCATCTTGTGGCTGGTTCTATATATTTGTAGGGTAACTGATAAGACAGCTTTTGTTGTGAAATTAGAGAAGCATTGTTATAAGTGAATAGTTATTTCAGTAAATGCTAGAGAGTTTAAAATAGTTTCATTTTACAGATCTGAACTTTTTAGCTAAGCAAACATAATTTGTTCTGTGTTGCAGATGTATGTGGAGTATATAGAGTTTTTTAAATGCATCTTTGAGGGAAGTTTTTGAGGCTGTACATTTTAGTACTATGTGTACTATTGTGTGCATTGTACTCTTTTGACTTACACATTTACTCCTACTCAATATCAACTGCATTATACATTTTTAAGGAACTGTAAAACAAAGTGTTGAGTGATACAATCTTAATCCAATCTGACTCGCCAGTGTCCAGTAAAACTAAGAATTACAAAAATTGCTTGAAGTAGGTGAAAATGATATGGCATTTATTTTATGATTATTTTTTACAGGAGGTCAACAGTATGACAAAAACCAGGTGATCCTCAATACCTTTGATGAACGGAAGCTGAACCAGAGATGGACTTTGGAGATCCTGTGAGGGTGTGAGTGTCAGGAGCTGTTGCAGGGTAACTGATGGCATACTGCCCCTTTCTATAGCGAATGACAGCGCAGGCTGCAGAGAATTTCTTTCAAATATGTTTGCTTAGCTAGATAGCCTGAAAAATAAACTTTTTAAATTAAGGTATTTCTTATATAATTATTTGATTAATTAATAAACACAGATTTTAAAAGCAAGACATGAGCAAAAAAAAAAAAAAAACAGACTGCAGCATTCCTGCCTGAAATAGAGGATAATATAGATTATGCAGTACATGGGACTATGGCTCTGCTCATACCTCAGCACTGCATACATAGGTTTAAAGATTAAGAAACGCTATATATATTTTTGAAAATACATACCGGTATATATATTTATATTATTCCTTAAAGGATTAAACCTTTTAACAAGAAGTTTTATTTTATTCTCTGGACTGGAAACGCTCTGACATTAATTTTAGATTTTTTTTGTAATTCTCGCTTAGTAAGATTAAAGAAAATACTCCTTTCCATGTGTAAGCTGTGCTTATTACATTGTTAACAAAGGTCACAGCAGCTGTTCTGAAGCAAAGGACACAGCTTAATAAACGACAGGTGTTCTTGTGCGTCTAATCTGTACCTGTCATGTGCGGGGGAGACTGTCACTGCCTTTAGTTTGTTTCCGTCTTTCATTGTGACAAGGTGTTTTTTTGTTTTTGTTTTCTCAAAGGGGCTTCCCATCATTGACATTGTTCACCTACAGATGAAAATTCAGTTAAACTTTATACTCATCTCTATACAGTAGTTATACAAAGCAATCAGTTATACATAGTGTTTTATGTAAAATGGTGTTAAAAAAAAAAAAGAAACACTAAATGGTCTGTGTACCAGTTCTTGTTTTTTTTTCTTTACATATAAAGCCTTTGAATGCAGTTACATTAGAACTTCTGTATTATGATATGCACATTGTTTACATGTAGATCCAAAAAAAAAAAAATGCTTCCATGTTTTTCCATGAACTTCTGAAATCTATTTTTCACTTTGAGTAGTATGTATTATGGGTGTAAATGTCTAAGATTATAAAACTGTTACATTTATAAAATAAAAGCTTTTTTACACACAATAAGTGAGGGATTGTCTGTGTGTTTGTATGTATATCACCATCACCCTATATTGATCCCCTACTGGATGAAGGCCTCCCCAAGATGTTTCCACTTGCTTTGATCTACAGCTTCTCTTTTCCATGTCAAGCCTGCTAATCGTTTTTCATCTCTTGGGATCCATTCAGTAACTTCCTTTATCCATATAAGCGCAATACAAAGTACAAAATGGCACAAAATATTACAAATTCCAATTTACATATTACAGTGCAATTCAAAGCATAACACATTTTACAAATTCCAATTTACACAAGTGTATACAATATATGACATCTTACATCCTGGATTGTAAAAGCCGAGTGCAGACAAGATGTTAGGTTACAGTCAAGGGCAAAGGGAAAGGGAGCATAGGGGAAATCAAAATAACAATACGAGTACTAGTAATGCAAGGCAAGTAGTAAGATAAAACATTGTGAAGTGCAATCTTACAGGAGAATGAATGAGTAAATTACAAGTAGAGTCTGAAAAGATGCGTCTAGAGTAATCGCCAGAAGGAGGTCAGGGACTCTGCTGTTTTGACTTCAGTGGGAAGGTCGTTCCACCACTTAGGGGCCAGGGATCAGAAGGAGCAGCTCTGGAGGAAAATTCAGCTGCAAAGTATCTTCAATGTGAGCAGTGAAGGCAAATCTCCTCACAAAATAAATCTAGATGTCAGAGTCTGCAGTCTTCAAAATATGTGTTTGTATAGAAACCAACATTAAAACTTTTGAATACTATTCTGTAGAAAATACTAAATCAGTGTTCAACAATTTAACATATAACAGAATAACACTTTGAAATGAAGTGTGTAAATACTTTTGACAACTGTAGATATACATCTAGGGAAACTGATTTACCCTGTCAGTGAGACCAATAAACCCTGAAAATTAGGCTACAATTAGCTAATTTTCTCCCACTGTGTTAATTAATCAATACATTATTTTGTGGCAGTCCATCAGCCTAGATCAGTGTCGTTTTATGCTCATCCCAGAAAACACCATTTGAATAGTTTTTCATCTTTTCTGCAGTAAAGTTATTGATATTCCACCGTAGCCATAAGAGAAAGCTAGGCAGCATATTTTCAGTTGTTTCTGTGAATCACTCATTTTTTGGGGGTAGATGCTGTATAATGGCCTGCTGTTTAGGACCGCAACTGTGACATTTAGGACAGGTTTATTCTACTTAAAAGGTGTTAAAACTTCAGTTTTAATAAGGCAATGTAAAATCGATCAAAACCTAGATTTTCACACCAAAATAGCAGTTAAAATAACACATTACAGCCAAAATAAAGTAAAAACCATTTAGTTCTTGATCATTTTAGCGTGGATATGTTTTTAAGAAAGGGTAAGAAGTATAATTATAGATGAAGAGTGGTGTACACATTGCACCACAGGTTAGGGATGTAAATTGAACCTGATAAGAATCAGAAGAGCTCAGAAGGTCTTAGTATCTCCTCAAGCCTTTCACAGATATTTCAAGATTTGTTTTGGAACGCTACTGGAAATTATAGTCAAGCATTTGAAATTGATTTACCTCCCAAAATGTCACCACTGCTGATAAGAATATTGTGTACTGGCCATTTTCTGCAGCTGAGCATCTCGGGGGATAAAACAAAAGCACACGTGTTTGAGTTTGATTTCTGTTTTAATAAAGAGTTTCTTAACACACTTAAAGATGATTGTATAAACATATAGTTTGTATCTGTCATGTTGATCATAGCCAGTGGTTCTCAGCCGTGCCAGTGTGAACCTGGATAGTTTTATGAAAAGGGAAAGTCTTTCATACGTCGGCAGCACAGCTGGAAGCAGGAAGAGGAGCGACTACTCGGACACCTCGGCGATGCTGATGACAGTCTTCCCCCTCGCGTGGCCCTTCTCCACTTTCTCAAAGGCCTGGGGAACCTCTGGGAAGGAGAACTGCTGCTCTACGACAGGGCGGATCTGCAGGAAAGAGGTTCCAGGTCAGATTTCTGTCCACCTGCCTCTGTATTCCTCAATATTTGCATTTCCTTCTATATGTGTTCTACTGCGCTGTCTATTGTTGCGTTTCCCTTTTTGGCGTTTTCGCTTGTTTGCTAATCATTCCAACAGCCAAAGAGCGTCTCAACAGCCTTTTCCTAGCTGAGGGAGGGGCTCAGTGCAGGGGGACTAGAAATTAGGACGATATGAACCTCTCCCTTAATGGAAATCAGCAATGCTTATACCTCCCAGTTCATTTATTGTTATAAATGTTATTCATGTTTTTTTTTTTATTGAGTGGTAGAATGTGTTAAGTGCTGCAGTTTATTTTAATGGTGAGAAAACAAAATTCCATTACTGGTACTAAAATAAATGCACAGTTTAAAAAAATAAATAAATAAAATAAAATAAAAAGGGCAACAATACCAATAAAGAAAATTTCAGTACTCCAGGGACTTGTCCATTATCAAGCCTCTCAAATCTGCAGGCCCATCACACTGCAGCACTGACACACCCTTCCCAAGCCAGCGAGTCTCAAATAAATGCATTGCAGACAACAAAAAAATGAAAAGAAAAAGAAAACTGATGAGGCTGGACAATCCTCTGTTCAAGCTTTTATCTCTGCCACTGATCAACAAGTTGTTTAATTAGCAGTGAATGGCCCGATCCAGTCATCACAGAGTGAGCCATTGAACTTTCCCTGTAATCCACTGACAGAGACAGAAATTTTTCCTGTTCGCAGACTGAGGGCATGAACAACCCGACTCTCAGTAAAGACCATCATAATGGCTGGAGATTAGTACGAAATAAAAGAATTGCTAATGGATTACGGGAGCACCATTTAACACTGTCAGAAATTATGAATCATTGTCTGTAACTGCTTTGCCCACCCGCTTTATAAGAATTAAACAGATAAATAGATAAACAAACAAACAAACAAGTTGTGTTGAGACTGTGTAGACTAATAATCACTGTCATACATAATCAAAATGTCTCTAGGACAGGACATCAGGATTTAAGCTAGGAGCAGGAATATACTATCTGAATAATTGATCCATTCTGTAGGTCAGATTTGTTTTATAGATTAAATGTCCATTTATTTTAAATAGCATTTGGTCATGATATGCACAGTGGTTTTCTGTATTACTATTAAATATATAATTTATTATGTGTTTAACTTGGCTCTTACAACTAATATCAATTGTCTTTTCCACATAATAAGGGATATTTCCTGTGTCCCCTGTATATTGCTTTTATTTATTTATTGTAAATGGTAATTTCCAACACTTCCATCTCACTGACCTCTACAGCGATTTTGGTTTTCCTTTCATTCAACTGAATGATTTACCACATCCCATTCTAAACAAGCCATACTGCATGGAAAGCAAAGTAACAGACTTGATTGTAATGACTTTAAAACACAGATAAGCGGTCCCTGAAAGGCCTGGCAGAATATAAAATACAAGTATTATGTAAACATGTAATTTTAAGAATCCAACTTTCTATTAATACAGGGCAGTCCAGCCAGCATACAATATCTTGATGTTATTTAAATGGCAGGAAACATTTAGTCCAATCATAATATTGTATAAGATTATTTGTGCCCAAAATAATACTACATGACAAGCAAATCGTTTTTTTGTTTCTATCTTAAAAGCCAGTTGGAGAATGTTTTTCTATTCAATGAACTGGTCTTTATGAATGGCCCCACAGGCAGTTCTTAAATATCTATAGACACTCTGACTGGAGTGGTGCAGATTGTTTAAAGCCAGTCTCTCTTTGTAAACACCTCTATGACAGGTTAAACAATTAAATTAAAATAATCACTTTAGAATGGTTATAGAATCTGGTGATTTTTTTTTAAATCTGATATCTTGTTGCTGATATCATTATGTTTTATTCAGTTATGTTTGATAGTACTTTCAAATAGACTGATGAAAAGCTGTGAAAGCCAAAGTCATTCTGAACTTTAAATGCCAGAATGATTACTGATTTCTCCACAGATAATCCATACTGCCTTTAATTTCTATGATCTTGCCCAGAAATGTCCACCTGATTATATATAGATGTTTACAGTTTTCATGTAAATGTTAGGACATTTAAACATCTCTAAACTGATGGTATGTGTGGACTGTCAGTCTCTCACATGACTATCATCGAACCTGATTGATTGTTTTCTCTATTCTATGTTACTGTTGCACTGCAGTGTTTTCTTGTTTGTATTTTCTCATGGCTTGCAAAACCCTCTGAGATGCTCCTGCTATGAAAAGTCATTGAATTTGACAGACTTCTTGGCTTCAGTGTGGGTATTGCAATCCACTGTAATAACTCTCCAAGGCATTCATTCTGAATAGTTTGCCTCTGTGGGTTGCTTTTCCGCAGAAAGGTCAGAAACATGGTATCTAAAGCACACAAGACTTTCAGTCTAGCTTTAATTTTTGGGCAGACCATTTGTTCCCCATCAGGAAACAACTAATGAGCTTAACAGTGGAAATCTTCACATGCCATTTGGTTTCCAGTGCACTAGGCCTCCAGGGGACTCCTTGCCCCATCACCTGTACTCTAGTAACATAAAGAGACAAATCTCTGACCCTCCCACTAATCACAAATTACAAACAAAATATAACAGGTTTCGCAACAGGTCAAAGACAGAATTTTTTTTAATTTGAATCAGCTTGACACCAGATCACTGGAGAAACTATCAGGGGCCTATAGCATAACCTATGAGAAGGCCTGGAGCTCTGGAAATTAGGTTCTCCTCCACATTACAGCTCTTGGGAGTCAGGTGAACTGAATGTGTCAAACTCTTATAAGACATGTAAAAGCTTTGTAGATTTAACTTTGGGGGTCAGACATACCTTTCCAGCATCAACCAGTTCCCTGACTTCATCCAGAGCAGGCCCACTGGGAGCGAAGAACCCCCAGCGGTAGTGCACTCCTTTACACAGATGCTGTGAGACAGAAAGAAGATGCTGTGAGCAGTTCAGTCCTCATTCACACCTCACACAGCCAACTGGGGCTCATAGTCCATTCTCTGGCCATCAAAGCATAAGCTGTTAGTTAAATTTAATAACCATTTTCTTGTGCCATTATCTGCAAGGAAACAGGATATTTTTCCTAAATATGTCTGAATGGCACTTCCTGGGGCAGCCCCAGAAAAAGTATGATTGACTATTTAAAAATAATAATGCCCACCAAAGATAAAAGGAAAGAAAACACTTCGAAGCTCTAAAGACTGCAAAACCACATTGTTCGGTGCCACTGAGCCTATACCGAATGGGGTCAATTACCCGTGCAAGTTAAATGTGAGTGGGTGTTAGTGTTTTTCTCTCACTATTACAAGGAAAGCCTTCTGTTAATCTACTGACATCCCTAGAGACACTGTTATGATGTCTCACGTGGTTACGGGGGTGCCAGCAACAGGGGAATACAAGAGCTACATACTGCTGGGCCTAATGAAGGCACAATGGGCAGATGGGGGTGATATTACATTGCATGAATATTTTATACATTTCCAAAGCACTTCGATTATTCATCACCAGGTGACATACACCATTCAGACTAAGAACTTAATGCTTTTCTTATTAAAACTCATTTCAGCATCTTGCAGAGGGTATGTCTGGGGGTGGCTACGAGCAAATGGATTTTAATTCCTGCCTGCTTTAACCACAACAACAATGGGAATTAAAAATGACTAAGACCTCATTCAAACGTTGTTTTGTTTTTGAGGTTAGGAATCAAAACCCAGATTATTGTTATCTAGTAGATGCTGTATGGCTTTATCTGCAGATGTGCGTAAAGTAATAATGAATTCAGCAGAGAAGTTGCAGCTCAGGGACAGGACACACACTGTAATGCTAGTTTCTCTCTTGGGAAGACACCCCCAGATTCCCAAATTTAGACTGCCTCGGGACACAAGGAAGATTAAGAACAAGAGGAAGCCATTCAACCATTAAAAAATGAAGGATTCAGCACAGTCAGTCATAGCTGGGAGTTCAGTCTGTCAGTCTCTGTTAGGGTACTTACAGAACATATTTCTTTCATTCATTTCAATTGCATGAGTTTTCAAACAAACTTAGTATAGGCTTAACCTCAGTTCACATTCCCAATTCTATTCAAATCTTGTCTCCTGGACCTTTGCTTAGATTTGTATTGGACAATGTTTTGCAGTTAACAGGAAAACAATTAAAGGAAATCCCCAAAATACCAGTTTCCAACAGCTGTGTTACTTAAAAATATTTTTTAAACTTTTACCAAAAAGTTACAACGTATTTTGATTCCTGTTGGATCCCCAGTTCAGGTGAATGTGTAAAGTGCATATAGGCTGTGACTGAAGCTTTAATATATTCTAAATATGTTCTCAACACCTCCGTGTCAAAAAGCAGGGTGAAAAGAACAAAGAGAGCAAAGTAAATAATTTTGAAAACAATTTTGTGCACTTTTACTGAAGAGAACAAGTGCGAGAGAATCTGTGCAATGCAAAAGGCGGATGCTAATTGGGCAAGTTATTCTAAAATGAATGGTCACAGACCGTGATGTGGTCATCAATAACCCTCAATAAATCAACAGGCCTGATATTTAAGTATGTAGGACCACAGTAGGGAGCAAAATAATAGGAAAGCTGTGTATTATTACACGAACGCAGGGCTACAGTGCGGCCCACCGAAATTCCAGGTGAATCCAGCGCGTGACTCATCGCACAAGCATTTGGGCTGATCCTCACTGGATCTGGAACAAAAGCCGAGTCTGGTTGGCGGGAAATGCACAATCGGAAGCATTCAGAATGTGGCTCTTAATCAGCCAGAAATCCTGCCGCCTCAGCAATTCTGTCACATTTATTGTGCACAGTCTCAACAAGTTTGCAGAAATGTTATGCTGTACCCATACAGTTTACTTTTAGTAACTTTTTACAGTAAATATTGTTATTGTTCACACTGAAACAGCCAGGATACAATTATATTTGTTATCCTGTTTCAGTTGCCTGGTGTGCAGTCTGGTGCATGACTTAATTCCTAAATTAAAAGGATGCTCTAAAACCTGTTTCATTCCAACCTTTTCTGCAAAATGGAGGAAAATATGTGAGGAAATGTGTAGAAAAGGTTCCTTCCCTTGACCAGCAAACATGCAGGAGCTTAATTAGGAAGGTTTAGAAAAAATAACAGGAATTGTCAAACAAAGAAACTCCTTCCTTGTTTTCAAACGTCTTCCTAGTATATGAGCTGTTTATTCCACAGCTGTAAAGTCTTACAAAGTGTAACCTAGTCTGTTGGTAAGCATTTAGTGTTTTATACAGCTTACTTTACTTTACATAGAGACAATATCTAAATGTACACTACATTTATTTTTTCAATTATCATGTTTCCTATTCAAATATTTTAATGTATTTATTCACTAGGTGGCAGTAGTGCTTCAGTGTATAGCAGATACCTACTGGACCAAAAGCCCCAAATCCTCTTTGCACTGGAATTCAGTTACATACTAATATTTATTAGTATTATTGTCTATCTTCCCATTTTTGAAACAATACAGTTTTATCTGAATATATTAATCTTATGAATGTATGGCTAGAATGGATCTAAATACCAAATTATTACTATTTAGAAAACATCTCCATTCAAGTGACTGCATTTTTGTTTAATTTTTTATATATATATTGTTTGTTTCCCAGAAAAAGCTTAATTTCCCTGAATTCATTATCTACATAATATAAATGAAAATAAATGCTAATTAAAGAGTGCTACCTGTGAGTTTAATCTATGTATGTCTTTAGCCACATTGAGATCAAGGAAACCAGGGAGAATTATTTTCACATTGAGGTCATACATAAGATGGTCCATCCATCATTAAGACTCCATCCTGTACTTCTGAGAAGTTCAACGATTAAATGCAGAATTAAATATAACCTTCCTCTAAACTGTGAAATACATAATTATAGATTACAACTCAGAGACGATTCTGCAAGAGCACAGCCGTCTTTGAAGACTTTGCTAATTCATTACTTGATAGTGTGGACAGGACACCTTTAATCAGACAAACGATTACCCTTAGCGCCTTAGTGCCAATGGTGACTCCGGTTTGTAGCATTCCATCTGCAACCCCCAGCCTATCTGTGTTGAGCAGAAAAGGTGTCACCAATGTGACATATTTGGCTCCTGACCAGGGCTTCAGGAAACTCAGTGCCCATTTCTCTGTCTCTCCTCCCACGTTGTCAAGAATCAGATCAAACCTATTAAAAAACAAAGCACAGGGGTGACGCTAGACTACATCTCAGGCAGCACATGGCAAGTAAACAACCCAGGCACACAATACCTTTCTGAAGGTAAGGTATATTTGGAAACTAATTGAGGAAATGACAGGGTCACCAGGTAACTGATAAGCGTTTCACAGTGCACATAACACACAGAATACTCAGTACGCTTCTCTGATTAAAAACAATTTAACAATTCCCAATTCAGACTGATCATATATTGTAGGAGCAGTTAAATACCTTCAGCTCCACTCCTGAGCATGTCTGTGTTTATATTTTATATTAGTCAATAATTACTAATCATCGACAAATAGCTGAAATCATCAATGGAATACATTGCACAGTCCAGTATATCAAATCAAATTCGAGCAACAAAACAACCTTATCATCAATACAAAGGCAACATCTTCAGTGTGATGAAGCATCCCCTGTATTGTCACCTTTGCCATTCTTGTTTTCAATCCACTTTAAAGAGACTCAAAGCCCTGCTCACGCTGCTGCGTTTCCTCCAGCGATTCTCCATGGAGACGGTGAGGTGAGTCATTCACAGAGCGCAGCCACTGTGTAAACTAACGCAGGCCAGAGCAGCTCTCGTAACGCTCCCTGGAGAAGTGCTGGACTGATGCAGGATACTGATTGAGGATTCAAGCACAGCACACTCTAAAATACTTTAACTGAACTGATCAAACTCAACTTAAACCTCAAGACATCTGTAGTGTAATCTGATGCCATTTGTATTGGTGTTTTTCTGCTACATCTTCACTGGCATTTCACACTTTTAAAAAAGTGGAGAAAATAACAGGATTTTTTGTTGTCGTTTTCAGGTAGCTGGAAGGTAAAGGGCAAGATACAAATGGAGTGAAGGATCAGCCACAAGTATCTTTCGAGTCGGAAGCACTGCCCAAGGGGGAGGGGTTTCTGTGCACTTCCGTAGGAACCCGATCGAAACGTCACTCTATCAAAGCTGCCATTGGCCCCTGCGCTCGCCACTCAGAACAGGTCCCTTCCCACTTCCTGTTCTATAAAACGTGACGTCAGCGCAGGTTCATCCTCTTTTGCTTCTTCACCTGGATTCGAGAATGTGAGCTCTCTGCGTCGTGTCTGCACATTAGACAATTTATTGTTATTTAACAATTATGAATAGGTTGGTTGGCTTCACAGCAGTGTTGTTCACCACCGTTTGCTGTCTGTGTCTCTATCTGTATTTGTGTTATTTTTTGATAGACTGGCCAGAGCCTCGGTTTGTCATAAGAGATCTCACCCACGTGAGGTGCTCCTCCGCCGGCTTGTGCCCACACTACAGCCCGCGGCTGCGGCTGTAGAAGATCTCGTTCTCTCAGTTTGCTGAGAACAAGCTCTGCTAGCCCTCCCCATCCGTGCACGTAGGCGTGGTGTGGACGTGAGTGAGGGACCCGTTGCAGTGTGCAGCGCTTCACATTGAAATCGCCACTCTCCTGGAGAAGCAAGCACTCCGCGAACTGCCCCCTCCGGGGCAGCATGAGGGATTCTATTCCCCATACTTCCTTGTGCCCAAAAAAGATGGCAGTTTCCGCCCCATCTTGGATCTGAAGCGCCTGAACCGCCACCTCAAGGCGACTGGTTCACCACGGTGGATCTGAAAGATGCATACTTTCACATTCCCAATTCGCAGGTGTACAGGAACTTTCTCCACCTCGCCTTCGAGGGACAAGCGTTCGAGTTTGCTGTTCTCTCCTTCAGCCTGTCACTAGTCCCACGCACTTTTCCATGTGCATGGACATCTTGTTGGTCCCTGTGCGTTGCCCGGGGGTCCTCATCCTCAATTACCTAGACAACTGGCTGGTTTGTTCTCACTCGAGGGAGCAGGTTCAGAACCACACGAACCTGATTTTAGGTCTCGGAATGGTGCCTACGCCCACTTGTGATACAGCAATTGTGGAGCCAGTTCGGCAGGGCAGAAGTGGATCTCTATGCACACTGCCTACTATGGTTCAATTGACTGCCTGTAGTAGCCACTATTCAATCAGCGAGAGCTCCCTCTACGAGGTCGCAGTATTCCTACCACTGGAGGACGTTTAGCACCTGGTGCCAAGCAGGCGGTCAAGACCCGATTCATTGCCCCATTGGGGTCATATTACAATTTCTACAGGAGCTGTTGGACCAGGACAAGTCCCCGTCCACGTTCAAAGTGTATGTGGCGGCCATCTCCACATGTCATGTCCAAATTCATGGTGAGCCCCCTGGATCTAAAGGTATCTTGACAGCTACGGCCTCCTTGCACCCCTTCACTGCCCGCATGGTGCTTTGATGTAGTGCTGAACGCATTTTCCCAAGCCCCACTTGAGCCACTGAACTCAAGTTAGTGTCAATAAGACTGCGTTTTTGCTGGCAATCACCTCTGCAAAATGCGTGAGCGAGTTACGCACCCTGTCCGTACACCCATTATGTGTCTGTTTTGCGGCAGATGGCTCCAAGGTCACACTATGGCCTAACCCTGCGTTCCTCCTGAAGGCACTGTCTCCATTTCATGTCAACAGGTCTATTAAGTTGATGGCTTTCCATCCTCCTCCCTTCTCTTTGGAGCAGGAGATACGGCCTCACCTGCTCTGCCCTGTGTGGGCCCTCAGGTGCTATTTGGAATGCACTAAGGACATTTGGCGCTCAGACCAATTGTTTGTATCTTATGGAGTGCGGACACAGGGCCAGGCTCTTTCAAAGCAGCGCCTCTCGCATTGGATTGTGGACACGATTACCATGGCCTATGAGTCCACTGGGACCCCGGTGACTGAACACCTGGTGGCCCACTCGACTTGAGGTGTTGCCACATCATGGGCCCTTTTTCAAGGCACCCTCTTGGCAGACATTTGTGCAGCTGCAGCTTGGGCTTTGTTGTTTACATTTGCCCAGTTCTACAAGTTGGACGTGACGGGACCAGTCCCTTCCATTGGGAACACGGTCTTGGCTGCAGTCGAGCCCCAGTAGGCTACGGGCTCTGGCTCCTGATTTTCATCTCCCAGTCTGCCCCTGTTAAGTGCATCCTGATGGAGCTATTGAACCATGTCTTCCCTTCCACGGGACTATACCTCCCAGTGGAGCACCCACACAAGCTGCTCCTAGTTTTGCTGACAGCCTGTTGATGTGTCCATGGTCTGTGATGCAGCCTCCAGATACGTTAGCCGGTCGAGTTCGTTCCCGCGCCCCGTGGTGTATATAATTTGTTTGTACAAAATCTAAGTTGTCAGCACAGTGGAGCTCTTTCACTCTGTACTATTCAGTTGAGTAGGATGCTCCTGTGCTGCACACCGGCAGCATGAGTGTCTTTGCTGTCACACAATATATATATATTGTATACATATTGTACAATGAACAATGCAATATTGTATATATTGTACTCTGTTGACTAGCTGGCTGTGTATTATGTTGTGTTTCTCAGTGAGTCTGTGGCCCTGCTCCTATTGGATCAGGGGTCCACTGCCATGATATGCGTGGAGGCCGCACAAGTTGCTTGATTGCCCACGCCAGGTACTGCCCAAGGGTTGCAAGGTCGCGCAGGAGCTGGACGAACCTGTGCTGACGTCACGTTTTATAGAAGAGGAAGTGGGAAGGGACCTTTTCGGAGTGGCGTGAGCAGGGGCCAATGGCAGCTTTGATAGTGACGTTTCTACGAAAATGCACAGAAACCCCTCCCCTTGGGCAGTGTTTCCTTTTTCAGATAACCGGGGTTGCATTCACAACCTATTGTTTAAACATCTATTTACATCTATGGAAAAAACATATTAATATATATCAAGTTATTAGGGTCACTTTGTGTGTGATCTATTTTAGGTATTTTGAGTGAATTCAGAATGAAACTATTTATATCATACTGATTATGTAAAGAAAGGAAGCACTGAAAATAAATTAAATTACCCAAACATATTGCAAGTTAATATTTTATAAAGACTTACTTTTCCAGGGTCTTGAGCTTTGCTTCCACATCCCCTGCTCTGTAATCCACCACATGGTCTGCTCCGAAACCCCTCACTAGCTGCTCGGCATTCTGGGAGCAAGTCACAGTTACATGCGAATCCCAGGCTTTCAGCAGCTGCAAAGGAGAAAACAGAGTTAAAGACATCATAAGCCAAATGATCACAAGTTGAATATTCCATATTTATTGACTGACCTTAAATAAAAAAGCTCCTTCTAACGATAATCTGAAAAGCTACAGATAAAAGCAGGAGTATAACTGTATAGAGCTGAACATCAGAAGAGACTGAAAGTCAACATGATGATGAACAAATACTTTTTAGGATTTAGTTTTACCTGAATTGCAAATGTTCCTATTCCCCCCGAAGCACCAATTATTAAAATGCTGCCAGAGAAAAAGAAAAAAGGAATTTGCACACACATATTCAAATATGTACACAGTTCTGTAAAAAAAAAAAAAAAAAAGGAAACTACAGTCAACTTTGGCAAAGAAAATATTGGGTTAATACAGCAAGAAAACAATGTCATTAATATGTAACACGGGTGGGGGAACTTGCCGTTTTCCAGTGCAGTTATCCTTATTCAGCCCTCCTGTGTTCACCACAGCAGACCACACAGTCGCTGCTACGTAGGGAATGGCTGCAGCCTGTGTGTGGCTCAGTGCTTTAGGTTTGTGCGACACCTGGAACACAAACAGACATCCACAGTGATAGCTTCCCCAGAGAAAGCCTGAATGAAAATATTCACCCTATGAGATATCATTTAGATTTGGTTGTGTAAACTCTAAAAGACAATGATGAACACTAAAATATGCTCTTTATTAAGAATGTACAATGCTCAAGTCTCTAGCTGTTCACCTTGAGGAAAATAAATATAACACTTAGGGAACAGACTTTATTTTTACTGATATAAGCTGTTGAATCCAAATAGTACCTCATTATGAACAGCAGGTTAACCTATGGATTATTTGTAACATCTTAAACATAAATAGCTATGACATTTAAAAAAATAAAATATGGAAATCAATTCTGAATCAAATGAGAATCACTTCATTTTCAAGTTCTGTAATGTGTGTTAAAAAAACAACACTTAGTATAGATTGCAAGGACTTAAATATTTTAAAAAGCACTTCAAATATAAGTAGAACAGAAAGTGCATGATAACAATACCTCATTTCCACTTAGTACTACAAACTCCGCTAAACTGCCTTGTTTCCAGGGAGGAATTGCAGCCCACACCTGTAAAGCAATTGCCATCCCATTACTTGACCAGCTAGATAGGACTCACTTATGCACAACCCATCAGAAAGCATGTAAAAAAAAAAAAACACATCTCCATCTAAGAGAATCCCAAAAATAATACCAGTTAGCTTTCACATTTAATTAGCTCAAGAAATAAAGACATTCTAGCCATTTTTAACACTTTCTTGGTTTTATGAGGGTTATGCCATAAAACAAAACAAACATCTATTTAATATTTAAAAAAAACATCAAGGTTGTGAGAACTTCATCATTAATATGTTCTGAATTCCATGAGTCATATGCAGAAACTGGGAAGTGGTCAAGTATGTGAGAAGATAGTGAATAGTGAAGATGTCTTGTTCTGTGTTTCTGAATAAAAGCTGCAATGCAATGAGGGAATCAAGGTAATGATTTTATGATTGTATTCACCAATGTCAATTAAACACGGCCACAAAGAAGAATGCTCTGTCTTTGCCTTATTTGTGGCCAGTTCACACAGGAACGTTATTGGGGACTGTGTTTGTAAAGCAGTGTTCATGCCATTACTCTGGTCTATAAAATAAACCAATTTATGCATGTGCACCACAACATTGCTTTGTGAAAAATTGTCACATTTCCACTTTTTACTAGATCTACTATAACAGCAGATTGTAAAAAATGGCCAAATCAAAGCTGGATCCAAAATTAAACAGTTTAGTGGGTTTGGAATTGTAATTAAGATATCAAATCTAGTCCTGAAACTTTGTGGAGTACAATTAAGGCATGATGCTGGCCTGTCAATAAAAAATTGGAACAGCATTGTTGGTCATATTTGAGTTACTGGATACTGAAGCCACAAAATGTCTTTCAAAATAAGGAACAAACTTTTTTGTGTTGGGCAATCATTCACATTTTATCATCTTGTCATTATAAAACTGGAAGCTGGAAGTAGCTTCAAGTAAATCACATTAGTTTTTTACTTTGTTCATTCTCCCTTTCAAGGTCTTCTATCTCAGCTTTAGTTTGTGACATTACCTCATCTCCAGGTTTGAAATATGACACATTTAATCCACATTCCATAACAACACCGGAGACATCTCGCCCTAAAATTAATGGGAACTCGCTGCCCGTTGCCTTGATATTCAACGGATCACGTCTCATGTTCATTGTAGCTGCACCATAGCCCACTGAAAGAGAGCATAAACAAAAAACAACAGGCTTAAATTACTGACTGAAAGGAGGTCAACAAGAAATGTAGCACAAATATTTCTGATATGTCAAGATTAAATAACCCGGCTATGAAAAATGCAGTCTTTGAAATACTACTCAACTAGCAGTAGCTGGTTGCCCTGTGCCTCCTGCATTGTGGATGGTTTTACTCTGTATAACCTTTTCTGTTTTGCAATTCAATTTTTTGTATTAACATTGGTCCCCTACTATGTTATTCAGCATTCTGTCCAGCCTGGGCTTGATTTCCTCTTTTTTGTCTCTCCATCTGCCCTCGCCTTACATCCTCCTACTCTTCTCTGACCAGCCTGGGCTCAGTTGCATTGAGCTGTTGCCTCTTGTCTACCTTCTCCTCCCACCATAAGCCCTGAATAAGCACTTTCTGTGTCCCACCAGATGCCTTTGCTTCTTCTCTCTTTACCACTACACCCATCTCTGTCTCCCTCCATAGCTGGCTATGAATTGATAATATTGCGACTCATTTCTTCTAGATCCCTGGTCATTACTTTCTTTCTGCTCTCAAAGAGCTCTCTACTATTTTTGGTTGACTTCTGTGTGTATTTTAAAGGGCTCTGGTAATCAAGGATGGGAGGATGTTTTCCAAATACAGTACAGTATAAAAGTTTTTCTGTACCTTTTTCTAACACTTTTCCTACCAAACTAGTAAGAGGTTCATAGAGGTCCACTACGTTCTTTGACAGCCATTAAGTGATATACAACTCAGATGACACAGATCTTTTATTTGGTGTCTGAAGCACTAGCTCTATTTCATGTCACATTCCTTATTTCTCCTAGTACCTATCGACTGTAGGCCACAGCAGTAGACCACTTGCTTTCATCTCTCTCACTCTTACAGCTTGTACTGAAGGGTCTGTAGCAGCAAACTCACAACACAGACAAGGTCATCATCTGACTCCTATATCTTCAGCTTTCACTATATTCATTATAGATTAATTTAGACAGGGACTGAAGGACCAGATTATTGATGCCGTCATGCTCTTGCGATGCCTCACAAAATGCGAATGGCCAAATTGGACCATGAGTTTAATGTTAATATACATACTTTTTCCATGGACAAAAAATGCATTAATATCAAAGTGAGGACGAAATTTGTTTTATGGTACAAAAGATTTGTATATGGAATTACACTATAGTATTTATTCCAGTTCTGAACATTTTGTTTTTCTGGTAAACCTTCTTCCAAACAAATAATCCCTTGGACCTCCCTCTCTCCAGAACTCTTGCCCTCATCTGTAATCCTCTTACACAAGTGGCTCATCACTGAACACACAGCTTGACACTTTCTAGTCTGGATCTGCTTTCTGTAATTAATACTCTACATTCAGCTTGTGTTGCAGTCTCCTTCATCCTTTGCAAAGCTTTCAAAACAGCTGATTCCACCATCCTCTTGTCCCCATTCTCTGACCCTTTACCTTTTTATTTCTATTGTTGTTTGATTGCTTCCTATGTCTCTGCTTCTAGATTTCATGGTTCCTCTGCCATGAGATAACTCTTATATGTAGACCCTTCAGTGGCTACCTATTGCAACCTGCATCTGACTTTAGTATATCCTTGCCCACTGATCTCTCCATCACTTACCCCCCTTTCATGCATCTAGTCTAGTTTCTCTACTGCTAGCTGATTAGATGTACCTTCCCCTCACTCATGTACCATCTCTGACGACCCTCCAGTACCTTCTCAAATACAAATTATGTAACCGCATAAACGATCTACAGTTATATAATGCAATAATTATATACTGGTGTGAACAAATTTGTTTTTTGAATGGAACGCCATTATTTGTGAAACATGTGATGTTGCTCTGTGCAGTGTTAATATTAAAACAAACGTATACTTATAAATAACTTACTTATAAATCGACTTACTTACATCTCATGGTAATGTCAATGGGATTCAAGCTTGCAGCCTGAACTTTGACAATCACTTCATTGGGGTAGTTGATGATGGGAAACATTGCATTTTTAGTAAACCGCAGTACTTCATTGGTGCCATACTTATCGATCACCCACGCTGGCATAATGGTCTGCCGCTTTGCAGAGGTGCTGAATGTGTTGAATGAACTGCCGTACAAATTTCCACCCACTTCCGCAGTCATGCCAATGGGTTTCACATAAGAGAAAGATGCCCATTTTCTACATGCCACCACTCTAATTGGACACAGCATCTTCACTCGGTAATTTCACACTGTGAGTTTTAATATTATAATCAGCAAATATGATTTCCTACGTTACAGCAGTAACAGCAATAGCTAAAATGTCCACTGCTTGGAAATATGTATCAAACCATACGTTTTACTGTGCAGATCACGATAAATATGCATATGCGTTAGCCTATATCGTTATATTGCAATGGACACGCATCAACGCCCTTGCATAGGTTTCTCTACAGACGCTGTGTGCAATTATGAGTGCAGCACGTTGCAAAGGTTTTATTTCAATTTAACGTTAAACTGAAAGTGCTTAAATAAATTAAGATTGAGACTACTTCTTCCTGTTCCTCTGACACCTTTTCTGTTGTAATTATCACTAGAACCCCTCTAGTCCAAACTGCCAGTAACAGAGTTCACTTCTGTAAAATCCCGGTTCAATCGGACCCAAACACCAGCACTTCACTAAAGCAACCTCCTAACCTCTGCCGCTCAGCCAATAGAAATTGTTGAACAACACGCTGTGGTACCGAAACCTCCAATCAGGAAGCTCAATGTTGTGAGGCGCAAAACGAAAACAATATGTCAGCCTCCAGGAACACTTAGTTGTGAAGGTTGTAGAGTTGTCGTTTTAGGTTTATTGTTATCGCTTTGAAATATGTTGGGCTTAACATTGAGAGAAGTAAGTAAGCTCAAGTTCGTCTGCGATTCATGCACACATTTTGACTGTTATGTGGAGTCACGAAAGTATATAAATGTGTATAAAAGCAGATTCCCATTCCTAACGACAGTACTGAAGTCTGAACATGATGGGGATTTCATCATTGACAGGACTGCAGTCTGTGCAGACTTGCTAGTTACGAATTACTTCTCGTTTATCTCAATAGAGTAGATTATTATTATTATTATTATTATTATTATTATTATTATTATTATTAATAATAATAATAATAATAATAACAATATAGTCAATATTATATATAGCCCGATAACATATATAAATATACACACACATGTGTTTGTATCTGTCATTTCAGGGATGTTTCAATTAAAAACGAAAGAATTTTCAGTACAGTACAGTTTAGATAAACGATTTATATTCAAAATGCATGCTAATATTATAACTGATGCAAATATAATACAGTACGAATTGTAAAAATGTGTGCTGAACTAAAATAAATACATAAATTGATTATTTAATTCAATAAAAACATAATCAATATAACACCTCTGTTTTTCAGGTCTCCTTAGCACTCCGTGAAGGTAAAATAAGTCCCAAACAGCTTTGCCAAAGGTGTCTGGACTTTGTAAAGAAAACAAGGTTCCTCAATGCCTATATCACTGTCACCGAAGACCTGGCGCTGGAACAAGCGGAGAAAGCAGAGAAGAGATTCACCAGAGGTACAGTTTGGGGGGAAATGTTGCACAATATGTGAAATAAGTGTAGGAAATAATATATTAATCTGGATAACATAGTTGAGTATTGAGTGTATTGGTTTCAGAACAGGTCTGCCAATCAACAAGAGGCTCTCATATATTATATGTTAACAAAGCATACAAAATTACACATCACTGTTCTACACTAGTCACACACTGGATAATTTTTGCTTTAAGGCGTAATAAGCAAAACTCTCTTTCACATCCCTGTGTAGATCATTTATTTGTTCAGCAAACATAATGATTTTAAGAAGACATTTAAAACATTTTAAAAAGTGGAGATGACACTATATCTCTCTTATTGATTTCTTGTTGCTCCATATAATAAGCAGACATGTCTGTTTTCTTTATTCCAAGGTTTAATTATTAGTCAGATTAATTTCCTAATAAGCATTCTGAAATGTGTTTCTACATTGTCTAATCTATTTTAAATGTACTGGTGTTGAGAGAGTTTTTCCCAAACCTGAATGTCTTTCTTTGCAGGTGAGTCTCTGGGGCCCCTGGATGGGATCCCCATTGCAGTGAAGGATAACTTCTCTACCGCTGGCATTGAAACAACGTGTGCCTCTCACATGTTAAGAGGTATGGCATTGAAATATCATAATATGATCCTTATCCATTTCCAATGAGAATTTTCTCCAGTTTTCATATTTTAAAACCTTTACACACATATAAATATTATTGTAGGTTTCAGTTTTCCTGCATTATTTGGTGTGCCCTTATTACAAATTCCACCCAGTATTGGCATGATGTTTAATTTGCAGTTGCCAGGCTGGTCTAAGAAATGTTAACAACATCCCTCAATGGCAAGCTATAGGTTAACTGTTTATGAAGTATGTGATCTGTGCTTCATTCATAGTAAACCGCTTGTTTCATACAGGAAGTTTAATTTCTCAAATTCAAATGATTTGTAACTTGTGGCTTCTCTAACAACAACTTAATGGTCTATTATGAATTGCATTATGAATTATAAAAACATCTATAAATACAAATATTTTCTGTCATGTGACCAGTAGATTTTGAATTCAACAAACATTGATATAGTATTTTGGTTTTAAGATAATTGTCGTTATGCTCAATATTATGTTATGTAAGCACTAGACAATGTATATTATGAATTGCGCACCTCATTTATAATTATTATTTTTTCATAAGGAAGAACATTAAATTACTAAATGTTAATGTAGACACTGTGCAGATTTATATAGCTAGTTTTCATTTTAATATAGATTTGTAAATTATGTTGTTTTAGGGTATAACCCTCCATTCAATGCAACTGTAGTTCAGAAGCTGTTGGACCAAGGTGCTGTTCTTATTGGCAAAACAAACTTAGATGAATTTGCAATGGGGTAAGAACTTCAGAAATCCATGTCATCTTTTGCATTCACAATGTGATAGTAATGTCTTTTAGTTTTCATGCATGCCTCTATCACACCAATGTTCAGTAACACTGTGACATTTGAATACATGTATTGTCTGCAGCCACCAAGTGTATTTATATCCTAATTTAAGTTTAACTAAAAGTTGTAAGAAAATTCTAAATACCAATTATACCACTGGTACCATCTTTTGTGCTAAGATGGAAAAAACAACAACAACAAAATTACTTGGACAGGCAGGCCAGTGGTATATTAGGCCATCACAGATAAGCATTAGTTGAGGGATACTTTAGAGAACTTTATTGCCCGCCTCTGTCCCTAGGTCTGCAAGCATAGACGGTGTGTTTGGGCCAGTGAGGAATCCCTGGGGTTACTCCACACAGTACAGAGACAAGTGCGCACAGACCTCTGGAGGCAGGAACCCAGACTCTGACTGGGTCATAACAGGGGGAAGTTCTGGTGGCAGTGCGACTGCTGTGGCCTCATTAACATGCTTTGCGTAAGTACTCTCTCTCTCTGCTCAGGTGCAGGAGATCTGCATCCCAGTTTAGTTTAGCAGATTTAATCAGAAGAACCTGCTCTGAAGGTGGTGCTTCTGAAGCAAATTTTCACAAAACCCATCTGGCCTTGCAGGTCCCTTGGCTCAGATACGGGAGGCTCTACGAGAAACCCTGCAGCCCATTGCGGCATCGTTGGCTTGAAACCTACATATGGTCTCCTGTCTCGCCATGGTCTTATCCCGCTTGTGAACTCCATGGATGTACCAGGCATACTAACTAGAAGTGTGGACGATGCTGCTATAGTTCTAGGTATGAGAAATGTACTTGTGACACAAGTATCTTAACCTTTTTTTAAAACATTTTATCATAACAAGCCATCGTGGTTTTAATTATATATTTTACCTATACAAATTGTTCTGTTTTAATGAATAGCTGGAACACTTAAACACTGATCAAGGGGTTTTCAATCAGTGCTGTACTCAGTCTACAAAGCAATCCTGTAGACCAGGGGTTCTCAAACTTTTTCACGAGCAAGCCCCAAAAACAAATGTTTCAAATATTGTGACCCCCCCACACGCATGCACAAATAACATAAGAACTCAGACAATGCGACACAAATTGTGGACATGCTCAGTAGATCATATTAAGATAACTACTAAAAGAACCCTTATCAACTATTTCATATTAATGATCTGTTCTCTCACGTATTTTTATTATTAGTAAGTTACTCACTCATTTAATGAGAAGGGTAGGCCTGCTTTTTGGAGCACAACAGCTGCATCCTGGGTTTGATTGTCAAAAATGGCAACTCGGAGATCATCCTCCACATTGAGACGTGATCTGTATTTGTTTTTGATATATGTCAGTGTGGAAAATGTTGCCTCACATAAGTAGGTTGATCCAAACGGAATCAGTTCATCCATTGCTGCTTTGGATAGTCCTGGGTATTCCTCTGCAACTGAAATCCAGAATTCAGCAAGTGAGGTTGCGGCAAACATTGCCTTTAAGGTCCGATCACTGGACAGCTCCATCAGCGCGTCCTTCAGGTCAGATGACAGGTGATCCCCAGTTGATGTGAACCATTGTCATATCCAGTCATATCGTTATGGACTTCTCCTTTGGGAAGTACTTCATTAAGTGATCCAGAAGGTCTTGGAGATGTGAAGTGATCATTTCCGTCATGTTATCAAGATCCAGTTCATTGTCCTCCACAAATTCTTCCAGCTCGGGAAACATTCCGACATTGCCGCCTTTAGCTCGAACAGCCCATCTCTCCAACTTTTTTGTGAATGCATCAACAAGAAATTTGTATTTGTGCCTTGTAGTGATGAGTTGAGTACATTAAGTTTGTCGAATATGCATGCCAAATAAGCAAGATTTACCAACCATTTGGGGTCTGTCAGGTGGTCAGCGAGTTGGGACCCAGACTCGATCTGGAAAATGTGCACCTCATCACGCAGCTCCAACAAGCGGGTGAGAACTTTCCCCTGTGAAAGCCACCTGACCTCGGTATGACACAGCAGGGCTTCATGTTCCGAGCCCATCTCTTGGCAGAGGGTGGGGAACAGCCTGGTGTTCCTGGGAAGTGATATAATGGAGTTTACTATTTTAATAGAACTTTGGAGATCACGGTTTAACTCTGGATCAAGTGATTTGCTATCCAGAGCTTCTCTGTGTATAATACTGTGCATAAAGTTAACGTGAGTTGCCACTTGTAAAACTCTCACTTTTAGTCCAACATTTTTTTTTTTACCCCAAAAAAATGGTGCTCCTGCACCATCTATGCAGACACCAACACACTTGTCCCAAGAGAGGCTCTCCTCTTGTATTTTGGTATCCAGCTTTGTAAATCTGTCATTGCCTGTCCAGGAACCTTCCAAAGCAAAAGAAAATAGCATGTCCTCTTGAAGTGTCCCATTAAAACTGTATCTGATGCCAGTAACTGGGCACCATTTCCGTTGACTCGTGCCTAGTGCAAAGCATATTTTTCGCCCTTCACTCGTTCAATATGCTGACACTTTATATCAGCAGCAATGTCATTAATTCGCATAGCTATGGTATCATTAGATAGGTTGTATCAAGCTCATGGGCCGCTTTATCACGGCCTGGCACATAGCCACTGCTGCCAGCTTGATAAGGGTCTCCCCTATTGTATGTAGCTTTTTGGCCTGTGCAATTAGGTACATTACCTCATATGATGCAATTTGTGCTTTGGCGGGGACTGTGGCTTGCAGAGTTATCGCTTGCTTTTGACCACGTAGCTCTGCCTCCTTTCAGTGGAAAAAACATGTTGGTTTATCAACATGAGAGGGATGCTTGGTTTGCAAATGTCTTTTCATTTTCACTGGCTTTAAACTTTCGTGTGCAAAAACCTCTGAGCAAAGAACGCATTGGGGATGATGCACACCGTTAATGGTACAGCAAGTGAATCCAAACTGTATGAATTCTTCTTGATATTTTCGATGTTTGGATGGCTTGTCAGGCTGAAGGGCATTGTGTTTCTCATTTCTCGTAGGCTTATTTTCATTGGAAGTTGATTGCTTTTCTGAAGGAATGCTGTCTGAGAGAGACTGTTGTCATTTAATGTCTTCTTGTTTGTAGAGCTACGGATTAGCCACCGATCCATGTTGTAGACAATGTATATTTGCTAGCTAACTAAAAGCGTGCACAGAGCAAGAACTGTTTAAGTGTTGCTCCGTAGATGTTCTGTTAACCCGCGCAACAATTTAAACCAACCAGTTTTCATTCTGTGATATGACGTAAATTAAAAAATATTAAAATGTTATTTAGCCTATTCTAGGTGTATTCCCCCTTATATATAGTATAGCATTTTTCAGGTTAATTAAAAATAGCACTTTTTAATTTTAATTTATTTATTCTAGAAATCATCTTGTCACCCCCACTTTGAGAACCACTGCTGTAGACTAATGCATGTTTTATTGTATTTGTTGGGCTTTTATCTCTGGCTTTCATACAGTTTGTCATTTTGCATGTTAAACAATCCATGACATGCAAAGCGGTCTTCCAGCACGGCTGTTTTGCCTCTCTGAGATCGCACCTTGTGTTGCAGATATTCTTCAAGGTTACGATGCCAAAGACTCGACCACAGTACAGGGTCCGGTCACACAGATAAACCTACCTGCTGATATTGATCTCAAAAATATATGCGTTGGTATTCCAAAGGTAAGATAAGTTTGATTTTCTTTTCCCCCACAGCAGTTTTGATGCCTTTCTTTAATGTACACTCTGAAAATGAATGTATTAAAACACATATGCAAATTCATGGCTACATTATTCATTATCAGTTAGCTAGCTAATGATATGGCTCCATTAAATCTGTTTGCTCCAGGCCACTTCAGGTCATTTAATGTGTTTTCGTAGGAACTGTTTTTCCCATGGATACAGCTAGAAGAAACAGAATAATCATAACACAACTGGGAATCTTCTTTATTCAACATTACCACTGCTACTTTAAAAATGACATTTATATACACATTGCACAGTTTTCTGTAGAATGTCCAAATGTAGAAATATTTCCATAGTTGTGTTAAAACATATGTAATAATACAGAGATGTGTTCATATACTTATAAATAAGTTACACAATTGCATTAGTATAGCTTTACTTTGGGTTTTCTGTAGCTTTATACATCTTTAACTTCTAAATTCAGAAAATACTAACATTTCCTGAAGGACTGGCCTAATGCATATAAAATAAAGCAATATGTAATATCAGTATTGTTTTAACAAGAAGGCCATTTAGGCTATGAAGTCCTGTAGGACTGTATTAATAAAGATAACAAGGCACTGAAGCACGTGGTTGTTTGTAGGAATATCATGCCCCCGGCCTGTCCGGTGAGACGCTGTCCCAGTGGAGCAGAGCAGCAGAGCTCTTTGCGCAGGCAGGGGCTCAGGTGGTGTCCGTGTCCCTCCCTCACACCCAGCACTCCATTGTGTGCTACTCTGTGCTGTGCGCCGCTGAGGTGGCATCCAACATGGCACGGTTTGATGGGCTGGAGTATGGTAAGTAAATCCTGTCCTTCAAGACTCTGAGACTGCTGTTAACCAGTAGCTTTAGTGGATTAAGCCATTCGTCCTGTGAAAGGTTTGTAAAAATAGTCATAGTCTTTTGCTTTTGTATAATGGCCAGTGGTTAACTAAATATTAAACTACACTTTAAAATGTAAGTAATACTGCACCCTGCCAGATTCCTGATCATTATTTTGATTAAATACAGTTTTGAGCTGCAGCAGTGCTTACTTCAAACTAAGCTTGTTGTACATTTTGGAAATAAGCCTTTTTAACTGGGATGGTGTGCAATAGTAACACATGGTATCTTTTCTTCAAATACATGTGTTATGTCACATTATGTTGAAGTTCAGTGAAGTATAAAATAATGTAATGATGGAATTTCTTTGCTTCAACATGGAGGCAGCATTTAAGTCACGATGGGCACTAAACTATCAAACAAGCTGTAAAAGTACATATATGACCAGTCTTTTTTGTTTGTGTAGCCAATAAGAATACCCCTAATAATGTAGTCATATTCAGTGATAAAATTGCAACATTTGCACTTAAACTGTAAACATTAGTTTTACCATGCATTTGTAAATGAACAAAAACAAATGTTACTGATATGCAAATGCAGACTAAAGAAGTTTCAAAGATAATGTGACAACTTTTTCTTTGTTCCTTTTTTTCTAGGTCACTGCAGCAAAATCAACAGCTCAACCGAAGCGATGTTTGCCTCCACCAGGCATGAAGGGTTTAATGATGTCGTGAGAGGCAGAATTCTGTGTGGAAACTACTTCCTGTTAAAAAAGTGAGGAAGTGGTCTATGCTACCCTATTCTTGAAGTCAAAATGGAAAGATGTAGTTGAGTCAGAAAATACACTTTGCCACACTTACTGTTATACACACACACCTGAACTGAAATAACATTAACAGTGTACCCATTTAACATCTAACTGAAAAACTGTGATGACAACATGGATGTTACAGAAAGACAATTCCCCTTCCAAATGTTGATTGGAAATGCATTTCAACATTTTTGTTTTGCAATGAAGAATATAGTAACATTCACAATTGTCTCTTTCTGTAATGCCTATTATTTTGCAGGAATTACGATCAGTACTTTGTAAAGGCACAGAAGGTTAGACGCCTTATAGCGAATGACTTTGCCAAAGTGTTCGACTCAGGGGTGGACGTGCTGCTGACCCCCGTCACGCTGTCAGATGCGGCACGCTACACTGACTTTGTCCAAGAAGACAGCAGGACCCGCAGTGCACAAGAGGACATCTTCACACAACCTATTAATATGGCAGGTGGGGACCTTTAGCCATGTGACACATTTTGGAAAAAATACACTGCACTTCCCGTACCAGGAAGTTATGCTGCAGAGGGAGGTATAACGGATAGAAAACCAGACTGTGGGTATTCCTGCTGTGTCTCTCAATAGATCACTCAATTTGATAGAGTGTGTGAGAATTTCATTAGTATATTTATATTCATACAATCATCATTGTCGTTGTCAAGGATTTGGTTCGACTGATAATAAAGGTGCTGAATCCAGGCTGTTAATCCTCTGGTTAAGCACAGAAAATGGAAACTGTTGATGCTTTATATTCGTTGGTCATTCTACATCATCTGCTTGTGTTATTATTAATAATAATAATCATTAATAACTTTAAATTAGAAAATAACACATTTTCAATACAAACAAACAAGCAAAAAGCTTATTAAAGCTGAGAGTGAGAAACCACCAGAAGGATATTTCAGTCACTCAATCTATAGTTATCACCAAACATAAATCTCGATAAATTATGTGATACTTTTTCTTTTCATTAATACAATTTTACAAATTGTGCTTCACATATAAAGTCAGTCAATGTCTCATCCATTGTTTTGTCCAGATCTTTCAAGTTTGCATATATCTGCTTAAAAAAACAAGCTTGAATACATGTCAGCTGTAATGCAGTAGTATTCTCTGGCAACTATAATGCCTGTGAGAGATGTCTGAAAGACTCTGAGAGAAGAGACAGTGATCAAAGCAGGGGCCTGTTAATTATGATTAATTGAGTTAGTGATGATCTCATAAACCTAGCTGTATGTTGTGAAACATCAAAAGACAAGTCTGCAGTAGCTGTCAGCTGAAAGTCAAAAGTCAGTTAACTGGAGGGGGCTTCTGTTATCAAATTGTTGTGTAAGATGGGCATGATGCCAGAAAATACTATTTTATTTGTGTGGATAAATGTGGTGAGATGGTGGGAGGCAGGGCGGTTGATTTCCATGATCAAATCCATTGTACAAGTTCAATAAACAATATTTGTGATATGAATGGTATAATATATGGAGATGAATGAGAAGCTCACCCTCTCCTTAATTTTTAAACTTCCAGGCCTTCCAGCTGTGAGTGTCCCTGTCGCACTGTCAAGTAAAAGTCTTCCTATCAGCCTGCAGTTGATTGGCCAGGCTTTTCAAGACCAGAAACTTCTCACTGTCGCCAGGTGGTTGGAGCAGCAAGTGAAATTTCCAGCAATTGAGTTCCCACACATGAATGATCATCTCATGGAAGTTCCTACAATGAATACATCAGCCATAGCTGTTTGAAACCCTTAATTTGTATTGAAGGTCATATCAGCCTGGATAGGATTTGGCAAATTATGGAGATATCAAACTTCCTGTTATTATAAGATATCTGGACATGGTTTGGAGAAAATGCAAATAACTACAAGTTCCTTTGGAGGAAGGTTAAGAGCTGGCTACTCATTAAATAATGTTTAAAATACAGACCTCTGAGTAAGTGGTAGTAGGGACCATGTTTAAAAACTGTATTTTCAGTAGGGCAACAAGGGTCTTTCATCAACAGGAAAGTTAATTGCAAAGGGGGCATGCTGCTGAAAAATGTCTTTCTTTAAAACCTCTTCAATTCCATAATTAATAAAGAGATTTATACAAACCATTTTTTGTTATAAAGGTACTGAAGAAAAGTTCCCACTGTGCTGTTCATTTGCAATTCTTTATGAATCATCATCCTTTATTTAAATGGATATAAATAGTACTGTACATTTATAAATGTATATATATAAATAGCACAATCTAGCTTTTGTCTGTGTGTAGGAGTCTATATTCAGGTGATTTTCAGATAACAGTGTTTAAGAGTTTAAATGGCAGATGATGTGATAGTTCTGCAGTAAGATACCAGGGGAATTGTCTCCTAATGAATTGTATGCATGGATAGCCCCCACACCCTTGATGACCTCAAAGATAACACACACCCTGCCTGGTCTTTTATCCAGGTCACGGCTGAGGATATGCAGCTTCCTGGAATGCATTGACATGGATTTGCATGGGTGGAGAGCAGATAGAGCCCATAAATTGACACAAGGGACAATGGCTTTTCAAATCCCCTTTATTCCATTGCTGGTTTACTGTTTTGGTGTGAAACAGGTGATTTTTAATGTCTACTAGTAGGGTGAATCGCAACAGTGCTAATAAAATGTCTTTAACATAGAGCACTAGACATTTTTAACTTTGTATTACACTTTACAAAATACATTATTTGGAAGTAACTGACAGCTAGTGTATTTTTGTATCATATATATGAGTCATTATATACATATATGATAGATTAGATGTGGTAGGATTGGATATGTCATGCTAATTTATTTTCACTGATATTGTTAAAACCCTAACCCTATCTCTGACTACATAGAAAATTATTCATTTGGCATCTATGGCAAAGTTACATTACAACTGTGACCTCACCATCACACTCAGACCAATGGGAAAGTTACTAAAGTGCTAATGTCCGCCTGGGCTCCAGTCTCTTAACTGCAGAGGTGTGTGATTATCATGGGGGCACACTGGGCTGACGAGCTACTTTTGATTCATGAAGCCATTATAAGTCATCAGATGCAACCAACTGTACTGTATATACTGAAAAAAAATGGCCTTAAAGCATTGGGACTGATGACATTATTATCAATAATGACAGCTGGTATTTGATTATTACCTGCCTGCATGCTTGTTCATTTCCAGTTGCTCTGCCATACATGGTAGTGCCAGTAGAAGGTTCCCTAAGCTCTCAATGGGCTTTGCAATGATTATTAGACTTGTGATTGGTGTTGGAGGTCCCTAGAGACAATTAGTGATGTCGCAGCCCTGTAGGTGCAGAACTAAAATTGAAAAGCTCTGAGCGGGTTTCAAAATAACATCATTCTTTTGCGACACACAAAAATACTTGGATGCACCTTGAAACAAGCTCAGAGCCCCCTCTTTCTGTTATATATGTGATCAACATCTGATCTCAAGTTCATGAGATATTCAAGTGTTATGCTTGTGGTATTAGGAATTTGCAGCAATTAGTGTAATTCCTTTTCATTTGCCTTTTTCTGAGAATGATTTTTGAAGCCATTACTATCTAAACACAGAAGAGCTTTGAATGACAACCATGAGTATGAAATTCCTGTGCATGTTTTCTTCCCAGGATCCATTCAATTTGGAAGCCAGATACCAGAAAACGGTCCAGGGAATGAAAACTCATTGAAAACCAATCATCAGCCCAACAAAAGACATTTTACAGGAACTGCAAACGATGCAGTGGGGAAGCACATAACAGCAAGGAATGCAATAAAGAATAATGCACTAACTAATTAGGAATTTGAAAATAGCATTTTGCATTCTCTCTCATCAGCCATAAATAATGGGAAGTAGCTATTTTCTATTTCCAAGTGAAGTAGATTGATTTTATGTCAAAATATTCTGCATGTTATTCTTTCATCACATTCAAGCAACTTTGGGTCCTTGAATCAGATAAGTTTTATTTTAAAAGCACATTACCGTCATGGTCATGTCAGTGACAAATACATTTTGATATATACAAAGATAAGGTATTTCAAGAGGTTATTTTCTTAAGGTGCCTGTGAATAGCAAAGAACCTCCGTCTTTGTTCATGCACACACACACACACACTCGACTAACATACATTTTTCCATTTACTTTTCTTAAGTAATCCAAATATGTACCCACACATTCATCCACAGGCTATACCTTTGTTGTACATGTCAAATAAATTCTGCTAAATGCAAAATTGTACTGACAATATCAATTCAGTCAGAAGAACATATCTGGTAAACCTATTAACTCATACTAACTGCTCACAAGAATCTTAACCTTGACCACTTTCCCTGACTTGATCTGCACTGATGACAGTTAACACATTCAAGCATTGTCTACGCTAGTTCCTCTTGATTGACAATAATGGGCTAAATTATTTCCCTGGCTGATGTATTTGCCATTGCTACTTCCTGTCATGTGTAACAAGCAGCATATTATTTTGAAACAAGCAACATAGATGATGTGGTTTAATTGTCTATAAAAAAACAATTTGAAAAACTTCCCAGCAGATCCCTTCATCTTCCTCCTTTAGATGGAGGGGGTTGAGTAACTTTTCACGTAAGCTACTAGTCAACCCCTTTAAATGAATATAATTACTATTCAAACCTGTTGTAAAGATGCATATAAATACTACCCACAACCATAATTGATCCCTATAGCAGCACTGCATGTGCTTAGCTCTGGGGACTTACAGTACCTTTCTCAGCTACAGCAGCCTTTGGCATTTTGTTATGTGCTTGTGTGAAATTCTGCTCCCCTGTAAGCTCACATTTGGAGCCAGGCTCTTCGTTAAGCTCTGACCCGGGGCTCTTAAAAAGCAAATTCATTACTCAAATGTCACATTTCCATTCCATCCAGAGACAGGAGAGAAAACGTGTTAATGAAATAACAGTCGGCCAAAGGCTTCTGAGCACATATTTCAGCAGTGTATAAAAAAGTGAAAGGCAACATCTGCAATTCCCCTAGATTCCCCTAATATGAGCAAAGTAAGAAATCTTGTAACTGACACACTGTCAATGGTGTGCTATTAGTGTTAATGCCCTCTACATTGAGAAGCACTGGTATTTATTTACACTCCACAGTATTCTCTTTCTTGCATTTCACTACTTTGAAATAAAATGAAATGTGTCAAATCTGTGAAGCATGTTAACAATGTAAATAAAGTACACTAGTCTGCAGCTCATTTGTGAAACCCACACAATTCATACTCATTCATTCATCTTAATATTCTATCAAAAACTTACTCCAGTAAAAGTAAAAAGTCTCCCATTCAAACAGTACTTGAGTAAAAGTAAATAAGTAGCTACTTTCAAGAGTACTCAAGTACCAAAAATAAAAGTAAATTGTGATTTTAGTAATAAAGTGAATGTGCATGTGTTTGTGTGTGAGCCTTTTGAAGAGAGCATGCACAAGATTAATTTGATGTTTCAATCCAACATTTTATTTTTCATAAATTATCAAGGTATTTTATTTTTATGGTTCCTCCATTTTATCTTGAAGAAAACCACATCCAATAAAAATAAATGTTATTTAGACACATATCTGGAAATTACTTTAATTTGTATTCAATATTAACAAAGGGTAACATTGGGGGATTTATATAATAGCCTATTTTGAGTTTTCTTAGCAAACTCACTGTTCTCTCTCTCTCTCTCTCTCACACACACACACACACACACACATCCCAAATAGCTGTATAATAAAACACAAAACAACATAAACAATATAAAATATGTACCCCTGTAGTGATCACATTTGTTATAATGTAATCTATTGCACTGTAGTGCAGGAGACTGGGTTTAAATCTCAAAACTCCCCAGGATGTTACTATATATACTTTATATGAATATAACTTAAAAGCATCCGTGCACTGCAGCGTCTTCACTCCCATGAGATGCTGGCCCAAAGAAGGCAAAAATATAGAGTGAAAAATTGATTTTGTAGCCGCACTCTCACTTATTAAGTATTTAGACAGGACTCTTGTATTACAAAAGTTTCATTTTATTGAATAACAACACTTTTCGACACTACTGTGTCTGGGCTATAAATACCTAATAAGTGAGAGTGTGGATACAAAATCAGTTTTTCATTATATATAATTATGAAATTTGATGTTGTCCTTATGCATGCCATCTTAAAAACTTTTGTTTTATATAAAGTGTAAACATCACCATGGACATGATTTTGTTTTTTCAGTTAATATGTAAAATAAAAATCACATTTAATTATGCATATTATTTATTAATACTGTATATTAACAGCTGTCATTAATGTAAAGCTGTTTTGATATTCACCCACGCATTGTCTTTTTAATCTATTTGTTTGTCTTTAATGTACAGTGATGCAGTAACTTCTCATCCTCCACGCTGTTTGTTATGGGGCGCACGCGTATACTGTGCGTGTTTCCATGTGGGTTTACATCACTTCTGATTGGTCAGATTCTTCCCAGTCGTGGCGAAATAATCTAGATTATAGACCGTTTAAATCTTAGCGATGCTAATTTCATTAAAGCAGTGTGGAGCTCCTCTTGAAATACAGGCAGGTTTTTCTTGCGTCCAGTGTGAACCGCCAACAGACGATGCAGGACGAGCGCTGTAGAAGGATGTGATTCTTACTTATTTTAGGAAAATGTTCAGGTCGGAGACATGAACCAAATTAGGGAGAGTGTAGCTAATCTCTTTCCAGGCCCGGCGGCAGGATTAACTCGCAAGGGGCATGAGAAATGACTGAGGGGGCACAACTGTTTTCGGTCGATGATAACACAGGATGTACAATAATCGATATTACAATCACACACACTGTTTTTGCACAGCTCTCAAGTTTTCAAAACGACAATGCATGAGATTTGTCACATTAAAAATGCGGTGACAGATACTGCTGCCTCCGGCAAAAGCAGGAACCAGAGGGGGGATGGGCAAAATTTTTTTTGGGGCAAATGCTTAAAATTATAGTAGCAATGTGTGAGACTTGAGAGCTATACCTGCCCACTTTACAACATGGACAATTCATAACCGGCTCGAAAACAAACATGACAACTACACAGCTACATGGACAATACCCATGCATCTAATAGGTTGTGGGTATACTACTTTGAAAGTAAACCTAAATGGTCAAATTGACCCCGCCTTTCTAGTGTGTGAGGGCCAATCAAAATAAAAAAAATTCCCCAAATGGTAAAATGTGTGAGTGACGTATGAATGGTGCTATGGAATTGTAGAAGCATATAGCCAGTTTAATATTCATATTAATGACCTACTGGAAATGAGTAACAGTCAGAGTCGTCTCTGGGAAATATAGTGGAGTAAAAAAGTACATTATTTTGTTCATAAATGTAGTGGAGTAAAAGTAGCCACAAATAATAAATACTTAAGTAAAGTACAAATACTCGAACAACATACTTAAGTACGGGAATTAATTGTTACTTTACACCCAACTTCATATATAGATATATATAGAATATAGATTCTTATTAAATGTTGCAAATGGCAAAGTAAACCTTTCCAGAGCATGTGGGTTGTACAAATTTAGTGATTAGGAGTCTTTAGTGAGGGAATGTTAATGCTACAAAATGCTTACAAATGATTAATTATGTGACTGCTTCATTTATATATGACAAATATCACATAACAACCATAGTTTTCCATATTGCAATGAAAGTGTTAGTTATTTCCTGGAGGAGAGAGCTTTGACAAATCTGCATTTCATATCTACAGATGCTTCCACTAATTGCAAGCATTTATTATTGTACCACTTCCTAGTAGTCTTTAACTGTGATGTTTCAAAGGACTGGCCTGAATGAGATACACATCTATGCAAACACCTAAAAAGAGGAAAACTTTGTGTATGGAATTACTTCAATTCCATCCTGCAGAGGGGGAAAAATCTCCACTGGAAAATGTTTCAGGTTTCAGCTTTCTTTCTGCTTGTCCTAAAACATTCTGTACTTGTTTAACTTCTCTGCAAAGGTTACGGAGGTAATGTACAGGGACATGTATCCTCTGCACACACATCCTGTAAGGGAGTACTGTGTAACCAAGCAATGGACTTACAATACTTCAGAGCAAAACACAGTTAACGGATGCCAAATGTATCCTCTCACGTCACACGTTTGCTAGGAAAGATTAACCCTCTGTGTTGAATTACAGCCGCTTTGCACGTGTACTTGAATGAAAAAATGAGCTTGATTGTTTAATGTTGGCAGTATGGATTGCATTAGGAAATGTCATCATGGCTTGAGTTTTGTAAATAGACATAGGTCTTTGTTTTGCTGAGCCTGGGTTAAAACCAGTAAACAAAAATATGACAGTGTAACTAGTATGCCTCATAGTTATGATTGAATTGAAGAAAATACATCCTTATGTCCTCCAGTGAACTAGACAGTGAGTAGAATGTGCTTAATCAAATTGTCACATGTGTACGGTGATGAACATCTTGCTATCTGGCAGCCAAGGCTATCAGGATCAAAGACACTTCATTAGCAAAACAGACAATCATTTCCCTTCTGAGGTATTGATCCCAATGGCATGGGCAGTAACCCCTAATACTTACCAGATTTTACTTGACACAGATTTTAGTAGCACAAGCATATCCCTTTATAATGGCTGATGAGTTTATTATGAGTGCCTGAGCCCAGTAATATTTTACAGATCCCACTGGAAATGAGATAACGCATCTTAATCCAGAGGCTCTGAACACTTCTTCAATTAAGGGACATGCTTTCACCGGCATAAGGAATTCTCCACCAGAAAGCTCACAGGGCTTGTGCAGTGATATTGATAGGTTGTCTCTGAGAAGAACAGCATTTAAGTTGGAACACAAACTTAGTTCTCCAGCAACCTATACACCTGACTACGTACAACCAACCTTCACTAGCATTGTTTTCTATACAGACTTCTAACACATGCATCTTTTAACTGGGATAATTTCTTAGGCAGAATTATTCCCCTTAAATGTTCATTCAGCACCGCAATCTATCCACACCTGGAGATATAAATCTCTGGTCGATTAAATTGTGCACACTAAATTGTTGAACAATGGCAGTTATAGTACTTTATTATCAAACTTGTCAGATTTACATTGTGGATTATGCTGCAGAAATACAATTTGTCCTCAATTTGAATCAATAAACTCTCAATTTGAGCATCTGGCCTCCTCATTGCATGCCAGAATGATTGACTTATTTTAAGCTCATCTTTGCATGCAAGGACTGTAGCATGTTTCTGATTGTGCATTCATGGACAGAGTTGGCGGGGGTTGTCTTGTGGTGATTGTGGAATCAGTACTGTTTGTTTTCAAGAAAGGGGAAAATAAATATTCCCATGTTAAGGTCAAATAAAAAGCTAGGCCTAAATCTGAATATTCTGTTTTATTATGCCGAAATAGGAATGAACAGTGTACTTGGTGGTTATTTCTATCACGTGGTGCATATGTTTCTGCTTCAAAGAAGATTGACAGATATGTTTTACCTGTTGGAGTAGGTTTGCTAAAGGTCTGGATGTTCTGCTTGGTTTTTGACATCCTGGGCCACAACGTCTGAGCAGGCCGGGAGACGGTAGAAGGGCTCCAACCTGCTTGTCCTCCAGAGAAGTCCCCTCGTGTAGAGGGAGGGTACTATGAGGGGTGTGCGTCACCTGACACAGAAAATAAGAGAGTGACACAGCACAGGCATACAGGTGGAGGGAAAGGAAGGCTGGGATCTGGAGGGATATAAAGACAAGGCTTGTGTCCAGGCCTTTTATATCAAAGCTTCTTTTAAAACCACTTCCCTTTCCATGCATTCTGTTTTCATCAAGAACAGTGTAAGTATTGGTATTGGACATGCATGAAGCGTATGTTTTTCAGTCAGAGTTTGACAGAAAAGTCCAAAAGCAGGAAAATGTGAAGGGTTTAATTCTGAGGAGGAGGAGGATTTTGCAGATTCTGTGAGGTACATGGGTAAATAGGTGAGAAATTGGTTTCACTGTCTTGGACTGTTGCTTCCTCTGAGTGAATAAACTAAAGACCTTAGTTAAAGGATTAAAGAAGTTAGTAAGAACTTGGTTTCTAGAGATATAATGACTTGGGGAAGATGCTTAAAAAATGTTCTTTTCACTGAAATACTTGGCTTCGTGCAACTCACCCATGCATAAATACATGATTTTACATGATTAGCACACACCCGTGAAGTTGATTCCTTATTCCTTCATTTTAAGAAAATATGTAATGATTACATATTTTTATATTTGTTCTGTTTCTCAATAAAATAGTAATGGATACTTAGTTCTTGTTACTGTTTTCAGTTTTTCAGCAAAATAAGTAGTTTACTTTTTTTTTAATTCTGATTGATGGTTATCAAAAAACAAGTAATGGTTACTCAGTCCTCACTCCTAAGTAAGCCTAATGGTTACTTATTCATTAATTTTTATTTTTGAAAAATAGGTAATGACTACGTATATTCCTGTTTTTCCAGAAATACGTAATTGATAATCATTCCTTATTCCTTATTTCAGTTCAGTTTTTTTTTTTAAACTAAACTAATTATTTGTATATACATTAAGCACTTCTGGCAGAAAGGTCAGGGGCTTGAGAACTGCACCTGGCACTTCAGTGAATAGGTATATGAGAAGTGTTTTTGTAATTGCTATTTTATCCATCTATGTATTGTTTGCAGACCAGAAAAATAGAAAAATAGAAATAATTAATGATTACTTATTTATGGAGAACCAGGAAACAAAAATAAATAACCATTTCTAATTATTTACAAACCAGAATACAGAAATAGGTAATGATTACTTATTTATTATCAACCTTTTTATAGTATTACAATTCGAGATCCAGCAGATAACATCACAGTCACAACAGCCTTAGTCACTGTTTTGGCAGATGTGTAGTGACCATTTTATATTGTGTAACTTTTTTTTTTACTATTGTTAAAATTGTTTCTATTGTTTGTTTACTATTTGTTTACCATTGATCCATATTCTTATATCCTTTTGCTAATACTCTGTTGAGCTCTGTAATTTATGTCGTTCTTACAGAAAATGCACCACTCTGAGGGTGATCACGATCTTGGCAATAGTTCCATAACAAAACATTAACACATATCTTAACACACATTATTAGAATACATACAAAATAAAGAAATGAAAGTTTCAAAAGTGATATCTTTACTATTTTTGTGTAATTAAAAATTTGATCATGAAAAGGTGCATTTTTGTAGACGTATTTAAAGTATTATTTTTCACTAAAAATAATAGTGAAAAATAAATAACGTATTTTTTCTGCATAACTTACTCATTATAAACTACATTTACACTGATATTATGACACTATTTGATATCAAAATGAAATGTTAATATAGTTATTTAAATGTCTTTAGACTTCCCTCAGCAGAAAAGATTGACTTTAAGATAATTTAAGGTAGTTTTCAGTGGCTGTGAGTCTGTCATATTGCATAAAATCGAATTAAAATGAAAAGGTTTTTGTTTGTGTACGGTAATTGGTATGGTGGTAGATACCAATAGGAAGTTGTCCCCTCAAGGTCTGGTCGCCATATTGCATTAAGTGACAATTATTAGACCATACTGAAACATCTGTATGAAGTTATGTTATGACCTATATTCAGATTTGTTCAACACAAGTCGATCAGTCACATGGATTGGCAGCCATTTTGGATTGGTCAAAAATATGTAATTGTCTTATTCTCTGTGAAGTGACCGTTTGGCGGAGTGAAGTGAAAGTTTGCACACATGTCCTTGGCTAGGTCCTCTATCAAGTTTGTTCAAGGCAGTTGAATCAGAAAACAAGATGCCCACCATGAGCAAATCAAATTACACCTGTTGTCACTTTGCATATATATTTATACTCATCACAAATCACACATCAGTTTTTATTTTAATGTTTAAACTAGCATTACCATATGCCTTATCCATTCAGGTATAATTGCCCCCCTACATTGCTGCTTGCAGATACATTGTATTCTTTATTTCAGGAAGCTCTGCTCTTTGCATAATCACAAATGGGAAGCAGGGGCAACAGGAAGAGGAAAGGAGATAAAACAATGTGCAAAGGGAACTGAACCTGGTGTGGGACTCCCGCTCAGTATCAAAGTGCCTGATTCTCACAGTCCCAACAGAAAGACAAACAAGCTTTGTGATAAGACCTATACCTTTAATCAGGGGGTTTGACCACTCTGTCAAGTTAAGAATGACTGTAACAGGCCCATGCACTATGACCCCTATTACTTAAACATATGTTACAGAGGCCCACACAGAGTGCAGACAGGGAGAGTGAAAGTCCAAAATTCCCATGCACCATGTCCATGCTCTAAGTTCAGGTCTGCATCAGTTTCCTACACACCCCTTTCCTGGATGATGTAAAATAAAGCAATATCCTGATGACACTTTTCTCTGGTAATTAAAGTTTTTGCATGAGAACATGAATTCTACAAGATAGGAACTACAACATGGTAGAACCAGCAGTAAATGGCATTGTGCTTCTTTCTATTTTAATTACATTTATTTGGTTAACCACATGACTACAGGCTTCCAATTCCATATATGGAATTTAGTTGTGTGTGTAATGTATTACTCTATATAGCAAAAACGACATTAACTCAAAGCCTCATTCTTCTAGTCCAGCAAATTGATTGGTGTCTTCAGGGCATGAATATGAATGGGAGGATAAAACCCCTCCTAACTTTGTGGTGATAGATAAGATGTGCATCAGGCATATTGTTAATTCACACATAGCTTTATTAAATGTAATACGAGAACACCACATTCAAGCACAAAACAGTAGGTGTAGGGATATTTTAAATATGTTCACATGTTCTGGTTCTGACTACAAAATGGAGCATTCAACCCTTACAAAAAAATTCTGCAGTAATGAAGTATTAACAAACTGCAGTAGTACTGCAATATAAATACAATATTGTGGACACAGTTATACTGCAGTATTGTTAAGATACTGCAGTATAACTGCGTCCAAAATATTGCATTTATACTGCAGTACTACTGCAGTTTTTTATACGTCATTACTGAAGTATTTTTATTATTAATAGACTAATACTGCAGTTTAACTGCATCCAAAATATTTCTATTGCAGTATGAATGCAGTACCATTGCAGTTTCTCTACTGCAGTCTCTCTATTGCAGTATGAATGCAGTACCATTGCAGTTTCTCTACTGCAGTACTACTGTAGTGTGAATGCAGTAACATTGCAATTTCTTTACTGCAGTACCACTGCAGTTTCCCTACTGCAGTATGAATGCAGTAACATTGTAGTAACATTGCAGTTTTGTCTACTGTATCATGCATAAGTAGCACAGGTTCTTTATTAAAGGATGATTGCAGTACCAGTATTAATTATTAACAATTATGTATGTTTAATTCCATATTTTCAACAATAATTAAAACATAAATTACTGCATTTATTTTTATTTTGTAGAACATGTTCACAAATAATACAATTGGGTTAAATGACCAAAATCATGGTATATTTACAAACAATACTGAGCAATAATAATGACAACATTTCAGGTCTGTTATGTTTTTATTTGGGAGACATCCTGGCTACTTTACACTATTACATTTCCAAGATGGCTTTATGTGAACCCTTCAGAGCTACCATCATACGTGAGCAGGAGGGTGGTGGGCAATGGATGGTATCTCTTAGGTTCTTCTCGGTGGTGTGAAGCCATGTTGGAAACAGAGCACAGTGGACTGCAATTTAAAAGTATTCAAAAAGTGGTCAGGATGTCCAAGATAATCCATATGGCAATATGTGACAGACACACAAAGTAATTGCAGATACACTTTTAATACTTAGGTCTGCATTAATTTCTCTCTGTAATATTTTCTTGGATTTCGTTTCAAGCTGTTGAATGAAATGGTAAAGCTGTGTTAGGAAATGTTCTAGATTATGATACAAACAAATCTATAACTTTACCATTACACATTTATAACAAATCTAATCATGTTTTTATTTGTATATGAAACAGGAACCATTTATATATCTGCAATACCTTTCATTACATTAATCTGAAAGAGGAATCTACTATAACATACTTATATAAACATGTTTACATTATGCCCAATACAAAGTATTGTTACATTTCAGTACTTTTCAGTATATTAGTATTCAGTATATAAACATGCTATGTTTATAGGAGATTCAGTATAATACTTGTGTTTAAGGAAGCATCACAGTTTGCAAGTAACTAAGGCAAACTGGCTAAAAGAACATATCTAAAGTGTTGTTATTTTTAGAAACATTTAAGTATTCAGCAAAGTTATTTTCCCAAATATTGACATGATATTTTGTTCATTTGTCTTATTGTTTTACAAGAAACGCTGAGAATCTCATAACTGACAGAATTAAATCAGTATTACTTTTTTGAATATCATACTTTATTCAATGAAAAAGTTCCTCTTTTTCCAAAGTTTGTCTTCATTGTTTAACTTAGTTCTTACTACAGCTTTAATTGCGCTCTTCTCCACGTTACAATTCTGTCTGATGTACTCTAATATATTCATAGTAAATGAAAAGTGTACTTAAAGTCACATATAGAAAAATTGTTGTAATAAACAGGGAATTTGAACAATATACAGTGGCTCGCAAAAGGATTCACCCCCTTGGAGTTTACAACGTTTCATTGTGTTACAACATTAAATCAGAATGTTTTTATTCAGGAGTTTTTGCCACTGATCAACACAGAACATGTCTAATAATGTCAAAGTAAAAAATATAATCTGAAAATTGTTCAAAATTAATTACAAATACAAAACTGAAAATAATTGAATGCATAAGTAATCACCCCTTTGCTATGACACACCTGATTGAGCTGTGGTGAAACCAATTGTCTTTAGAAGTCACATAATTAGCTGAATGGAGTCCACCTCTGAATTAAGGTGTGTCACATGATTTCAGGTTAAATACACCCGTCTCTGGGAGGTCACAGTTGGTTAGTACAATTCCTAACAAAACTACATCATGAAGATGAAGGAACATTAAATGCGAATCCAGAATAAGGTTCTTCAAAAGCACCAATCAGGGGTAGGATATATGAATTGAATATCCCCCAGAGCACAGTAAAGTCCATTATTAAGAAAGAGAGAATGGCAGAACTGTGAATCTGCCTAGATCAGGTCGTCCTCAAAAACTGATTATACAGGCGAGAAGGGCACTAGTTAGGAAGGCCACCCAGAGGTCTATGGCAATTTTAATGTAGTTACAGTCTTCCACGGCTGAGCTGGGAGACACTGTGCATACTACAACAATAACTTGGGTGCTTTAAAAGTGGCCTTTATGGGAGAGAAAAAAACTCACATCAAATCTCGGCTAAAGTTTGCCAGAAGGCATGTGGGAGACTATGAGACCAATTGGAGGAAGATTCTATGGTCTGATGAGACCAAAATAGATCTTTTTGGCCTCAATGCTAAGCGATACGTTTGGTGCAGCCCTAACACCGCACATCATCCAGAGAACACTATCCCTACTGTGAAGCATGGTGGTGGCAGCATCATGCTATGGGGATGCTTCTCTGCGTCAGGGCCTGGAATCCTTGTAAAGATAGAGGGCAAAATGAATGCAGCAAAGTACAGACAAATCCTGGAAGAAAACCTGCTGAAGTCTGCAAGAGACCTGGGACTTGAGAGAAGATTTATCTTCTAGCAGGACAATGACCCCAAACATATAGCCAAAGCCACACTGGAGTGACTTAAACATAAAGAGGTCAATGTCCTGGAGTGGCCCAGTCAAAGCCTGGACCTCAATCCAATTGAGAATACGTGGAAAGAGTTGGAAAATTGCTGTTCACCAAAGTTCCCCATCCACCTGTTGATCAGTGGCAAAAACTCCTGATTAAATCCATTCTGATTTCATGTTGTAACACAATGAAATGTGGAAAAGTCCAAGGGGAGTTAATACTTTAAATAGACACTGTATATGGCACATACAAATAATGTATATTTTGATACATTTAATTGCCTTTAGATATGCATTAGGTACAGTGTTGTATAAGTACTTTACATTTTAATGTTTTAAAGAGTTAGTTGAATTTATCATCCTTTTGAACTTGGAAGTTGTGGGGTAGGATGTTCAGATAAAAGAAAAAAGGCAATAAGGAAACAGAAGGTGAAAACTTTGAAAGGGGGTGTAGACTTTCCATAGCCACCGCACAAAAATAAATTTATGGAAAATCGTGACTTGAAGGATAATAATTATGAAAGGTATACCTGTATGCATTGCAGTCTACATATGACACAATATCATTTAATAATTGTGTACTTATTACAATGATAATGATACTATATTAAAATATTTAATTCAAGGGCTATATTTACCAATTACCAATTACAGAAGTCCTTAATTTTAAATTGCTGTTATTTTAATCAGACATCAAAAACAATTATAAAACTGATTATTTATTTTGAACTACTAGAGAATGAAAGTATGGTATATTAAAAAGTGTCTACATTGGAATATTGGTTTTATTTATTCAAAAATATTTCAAAATCTATAAAGCCAACTGACAGAACGATATTATATAGAATATAAAAAATATAGATGTTTATACTTACTACATTGTGTTATATGTAGGGGTGTAACCAGGGATGGGCAAAGATACATCAAAATGTATTTTAAAATAAGATACCAAATACCTTAATTTTAAGTGTATCAAAATAAACTACAAAATACAGCAGTCACACCATGTATCAAAATAAACTACTGTATTTTTGTATTTTAAAAATACTAAAAAATACTTGAATGAAATCACTTTGCAAACCTTCCTTCTATCAGCCTATGTTTGATAGCAACAGCTTTCCTCTGCCTAATGAGTCGTGCAATAATTCTGACATATGCAACCAGTTAACATATAAAATATTCAAATATCCCTGTGATCACCTAGATAAAGGTTAGTTTTAAAGTAACCAACAGTTTAATGTTTAACTAACAGTTTGCTAATGACTCATAATTGTATCCTAATTTAGTTACTTGGTGTTTGGTAATGAAGGGCCTACTTTGCATCAGCAACACTGACTCAATGACAAACAAGTCATTCATAAGAAGACAACTGATGGCACCTTTATTCATAGCAACTAGTTTCTAAGTAATGAATCATTTGATTGTTAATCATAAATATAATAAATTATGTGTCAGGCAGTCATTCATGCAATGGTATGCAAAATCATGATCCTACTAAACAGATACTTCAATTAGGGTACAATCATTTAGCATTGAATTATTTATTTATCAATCATTGGACACCTATTTAGATGTTGAAAACAAACATTTTAGCACTTTGTCAACAATTATTAAATGATCAATATGTTTTGATTTTAAATGTAGCCAGAAATGTAATCAGAAAGCAGCAACAGAGCTTGCCAAGGAGTGGCGGATGGGTTGACAACCTGCTCTTTAATGGCGTTGCAGCACAACGTTGTTAAAGACAATAAGACACACACGTGTGTGCATTTAACAAGTTACACCATATCGTGGCATTATAATGTACTAGTGTACAACACTGAAACGCATTTACTTTTTTAGTGCACAAACAACGAAAACTTAACAGGCTGTTAAGTAGCAAGCTAACGTTAACTGTGAGGGCTGCTACTCGGTTCAAATAATTAGCTAGAACATTACGTAAATTGGTAAAAGATTTAGCCTAGGTTACTAAAATGAACACCAAAACTTAACATGAACTGTTAAAAATTTTAGCAATTTATGCTAAAAATCGATGGAAAGCTGGCAACCTACACGTTATGGATCAATTTTCTGTTCTGATCTCAAGAAGTCTGGGCAAGTTGGCACCAATCAAAGGCAGCATTTTTATGATGTCATCATGTAGACTTCTCACAAAGTATTTTACAGTATTTTTAAACTACAAAATACAAAAAACTATTTTGATACAAAATATGAAGCCATTTCCGTCAACCCCATCAAATACATATTACAAAATCCTATTTTGTATTTAAAATACGTATTTTAAATATATGTATCATAAATACTGCCCATCCCTGGGTGTAACGATTCTCCAAATCCTCGATTCGATTTGACTTTCAATTTTTAGGTTACGATTTGACTCGATTTTCGATTATCTACATTTTTTATTTTCAGTTCTAACTACACCGCTGTTAGGCCGTGTGTCCACCAAAGCGTTTTTTCCTGAGGTCGGCATATTTTTTCAATTGTTTGCAATGGCAGCGCCGCGTTTTTTTTTTTCCTGGTCACCGAGAGTTGAAAAATGTTCAACTTTGGGTAAAACGCTGCGCTCGTCACTTTCACTTTTTACCCAGCCGTCCAATCACAGGAGGAGGGGCGGGACAAACACCACACCGCCTGTCGGTCCTCTCTCTCTATGTGCTTCACCCTTCCCTCTACCTTGTGCCGATATTGTACAGTCACTATTTGTTAGCAACACAAACTGCATCTGCAACATTAGGTACTTCAACACAGGACTTCCACGGATATTCCGTATCAAAGCACTGAAACAGCGCTTTAGACCCTATTAAGGGGGGCTATTTTCTTTCAGGCCCCCTAAAAATAATATGATTATTAAGTAACGGCGCGGTCAAATAGTCCGACAAAGCACCATCAGCCACCCCTTTGTATTTTCTCTCAGACCCCCTACAAATAATACAACAAAAGAATCCAAGAATGAAGAAGTAACTCCACAAAACACTGTCAGCAACCGCGGGGTGATTGGCATTCGTATTTAAGCCCAGAAGGGATTTGCCATAGAGAGAAACGGATGTTGGCTTGGGGGTGAGTATGGGGGAATTGGCCCACAAAAGGCATGCTTGCAGTATTTATATTTTTATTGATTACTTTTGTTTTATTTAGAATATTTTTTAATAAGATTGGACTTCGGTCAAAAGGGGGATGTATTGGAAAGTTTAAAATTTCTTTGTAGTTTATTTATTTTCCTTGCTTTTCTCTTGTGTTGCTTTTGGAAATTAATTTATAAAGTTGGCTATTTGTTTTCACTTTTGTACACTGTACCTGTTATTAAGGATTTAAAAGGAAATGTACTCTGGAATTGACTGACATATTTTTGCTGTTAAGATCTGCTGCTATTTACAACTTCTTATTCTTATTTGAGTGCAATATATTCTGTGTTTTAAATAAATGAAACTAGTTTTTCAGTTAGTTTGAAGTCTCTGATGCATTTGCTGCTCAAATACATTGAGTGCCAAGAATCTGCTACATATGAAATCCACTTGTGTCAACCTATTGTGTCTTTTAGAACATGGTGCCAATATAAAAATATACTATTTGTGCTATCAGTCAGATTGAACAATAATGATAGTACTTCAGGTTTCAAGATCATGTTCATGTTGAAATGCAGTTTTTCCAAACCAAGCATATCATAGAAGGTGCTGTTCCACTGACGGTGCTGAAAGGATGGGGAGTTGTTAAACCATACGTGTTCAGTATAAGCCCTGTGATTTTAATATACACTGCTCAGAAAAATTAAGGGAACACTTAAATCACACATCGGATCTTGAATAACGAAATATATTAACAATCAAAATCTTTACTGTACATTGTGTAATTCGTTGAGAACAAAATGACGTAACAACGGTCAATGGAAACCAAAATCACCAACCAACTGAGGGCTGGATTCAAACTCACACCGAAAATCAAAGTAAACAACTGAAATCACAGGCTGTTCCAACTTGCGTGAATTTCATCACGGCAACTCATAATGTGACTCAGTAGTGTGTATGGCCCCCACGTGCCTGTATGCACTCCCGACAACATCTGGGCATGCACCTGATGAGACGGTGGATGGTGTCCTGGGGGATCTCCTCCCAGACCTGGATCAGGGCATCAGTGAGCTCCTGGAATTTCTGTGGCACTTCTTGGTGGCGTCGGATATACCTGTACATAACGTCCCAAAGGTTCTCAATTGGATTCAGGTCTGGGGAACGTGAGGGCCAGTCAATGGCATCAATGCCTTCATCATCCAGGAACTGCCTACATACTCTGGCCACATGAGGCCGGGCATTGTCCTGCACCAGGAGGAAGTCAGGGCCCACTGCACCAGTGTAAGGTCTGATGATAGATCTGAGGATTTCATCCCCGTACCTAACAGCAGTCAGGGTACCATTGGCTAGCACGTGGAGGTCTGTGCGACCCTACAAAGATATGCCTCCCCAGACCATCACTGACCCACCGCCAAACCGGTCATGCTGGATGATGTTGCAGGCAGCATAACGTTCACCACGGCGTCTCCAGACTCTTTCACGTCTGTCACATGTGCTCAGTATGAACCTGCTCTCATCTGTGAAGAGAACGGGGCGCCAATGGCGGACCTGCCAATTCTGGTGTTCTCTGGCGAATGCCAATCGAGCTGCAATCAGCAAGTATTAATCCCCCCACGTGTATATGTATGTATATATATGTGTGTATATACACCGATCAGCCATAACATTATGACCACTGACAGGTGAAGTGAATAACACTGATAATCTCGTTATCATGGCACCTGTCAGTGGGTGGGATATATTAGGCAGCAAGTGAACATTTTGTCTCAAAGTTGATGTGTTAGAAGCAGGAAAAATGGGCAAGCGTAAGGATCTGAGCGACTTTGACCAGGGTCAAATTGTGATGGCTAGACGACTGGGTCAGAGCATCTCCAAAACTGCAGCTTTTGTGGGGTGTTCCCGGTCTGCAGTGGTCAGTACCTATCAAAAGTGGTCCAAGGAAGGAAAAACGGTGAATCGGCTATAGGGTCATGGGCGGCCAAGGCTCATTGATGCATGTGGGGAGCGAAGGCTGGCCCGTGTGGTCCGATCCAACAGACGAGCTACTGTAGCTCAAATTGCTGAAAAAGTTAATGCTGGTTCTGATAGAAAGGTGTCAGAACACACAGTGCATCGCAGTTTGTTGTGTATGGGGCTGCGTAGCCGCAGAGCAGTCAGGGTGCCCATGCTGACCCCTGTCCACTGCCGAAAGCACCTACAATGGGCACGTGAGCATCAGAACTGGACGTGATGAATCACGAGTTCAGGGTGTTGACTTGGCCTCCAAATTCCCCAGATCTCAATCCAATCGAGAATCTGGGTGATGTGCTGGACAAACAAATCCGATCCATGGAGGCCCCACCTTGCAACTTACAGGACTTAAAGGATCTGCTGCTAACGTCTTGGTGCCAGATACCACAGCACACCTTCAGAGGTCTAGTGGAGTCCATGCCTCGACGGGTCAGGGCTGTTATGGCGGCAAAAGGGGGACCTACACAATATTAGGCAGGTGGTCATAATGTTATGGCTGATCGGTGTATATGTATAGTAATACATAATACTGTATGATTTAATAAGAACAAATTAAGGTTATTAGTCAGTTAAGAATGTCATTTTAATTAAATAGGCCTATCTGTAATTACATGGGCAGCACGGTGGCACAGTGGTAACAATGTTGCCTCACAGCTTCAGGGGTCCTGGGTTCAAGTCTTGTCTCAGTGTGTCTGTCTGTGTGGAGTTTGCATGTTCTCCCTGTGTCTGCGTGGGTTTCCTCTGGGTGCTCTGGTTTCCTCCCACTGTCCAAAGACATGCTGATTAGGTTAATTGGCCATGCTAAATTGCCCTGTGTGGGCGTGCCCATCGATGGACTGGTGTCCCATCATGGGTGTGTTCCTATGCTTGCCGGGATCGGCTCCAGTGTCCCCTGCGACCCACATAGATAAGTGGTTTTGAAAATAGATGGATGGATGTATTTACATGATGTGTAATATTCACAACATTTTGATTTATAGTTCAAATTAAATTACTGAAATATTTTTTTGCAATAATGAAATGAAAAGCAATTGCTTCTGTTTTTTTTCACAGCAATTAGACATTCCAGATGGCGACAATCCACTCTATCCAGGTGCAAAAATAACCAAAGGAGTAAGCCTGACGGCACTACTGGCTTTTATGCTTCGCCACCATGTGACTAAAGTGGAGTTTCAGCTCGTTACCTGTATAAAAGACACCTGTCCACAGAAGCAATCAATCAATCAGATTCCAAACTCTCCACCATGGCTAAGACCAAAGAGCTGTCCAAGGATGTCAGGGACAAGACTGTAGACCTACACAAGGCTGGAATGGGCTACAAGACCATCGCCAAGCAGCTTGGTGAGAAGGTGACAACAGTTGGTGCGATTATTCGCAAATGGAAGAAACACAAAATAACTGTCAGTCTCCCTCGGTCTGGGGTTTCATGCAAGATCTCACCTCGTGGAGTTTCAATGATCATGAGAACAGTGAGGAATCAGCCCAGAACTACACGGGAGGATCTTGTTAATGATCTCAAGGCAGCTGGGACCATAGTCACCAAGAAAACAATTGGTAACACTACGCTGTGAAGGACTGAAATCCTGCAGCGCCTGCAAGGTCCCCCTGCTCAAGAAAGCACATGTACAGGCCCGTCTGAAGTTTGGCAACGAACATCTGAATGATTCAGAGGAGAACAGGGTGAAAGTGTTGTGGTCAGATGAGACCAAAATCGAGCTCTTTGGCATCAACTCAACTTGCCGTGTTTGGAGGAGGAGGAATGACCCCAAGAACACCATCCCCACCGTCAAACATGGAGGTGGAAACATTATGCTTTGGGGGTGTTTTTCTGCTAAGGGGACAGGACAACTGCACCGCATCAAAGGGACGATGGACGGGGCCATGTACCGTCAAATCTTGGGTGAGAACCTCCTTCCCTCAGCCAGGGCATTGAAAATGGGTCGTGGATGGGTATTCCAGCATGACAAAGACCCAAAACACACAGCCAAGGCAACAAAGGAGTGGCTCAAGAAGAAGCACATTAAGGTCCTGGAGTGGCCTAGCCAGTCTCCAGACCTTAATCCCATAGAAAATCTGTGGAGGGAGCTGAAGGTTCGAGTTGCCAAACGTCAGCCTCGAAACCTTAATGACTTGGAGAGGATCTGCAAAGAGGAGTGGGACAAAATCCCTCCTGAGATGTGTGCAAACCTGGTGGCCAACTACAAGAAACGTCTGACCTCTGTGATTGCCAACAAGGGTTTTGCCACCAAGTACTAAGTCAAAGGGGTCAAATACTTATTTCCCTCATTAACATGCAAATCAATGTATAACTTTTTTGAAATGCGTTTTTCTGGATTTTTTTGTTGTTATTCTGTCTCTCACTGTTAAAATACACCTACCATTAAAATTATAGACTGATCATTTCTTTGTCAGTGGGCAAATGTACAAAATCAGCAAGGGATCAAATACTAATTTCCCTCACTGTATATAAACATGTTAAGCTGATTTTTAATTGTTACTGTTATTGTTAAGATTGAACAATAAGACTCATTTATATTCTTGACTATGAAATTAATTGATGTATAATTAACAAAACAAAAAACGTGTACAGTTTTAACTTGGGTTTTGATTCATGTGGTTCTCTAAACAGATGGATTCCAAAGTTTCCAAAGGGACACATTTTCCTTTTGTTCTTTTGTTCTTTTTGATGTATGTCATACAGTGATATACCTGGGTTTGTTACTGTACATGTCCATAAAGATTTGAAATTAAATTATAAAGCACTTGTGTATTGTAATGTAACGATACAGAAATTGAATAATTATAAAACATACAGAACACAAAGTAAACATTAAGTATTTCCATAGTAGCACATATTTCACACTCACAGTAGCCTACACAAAATAGCATTACTTTAACAAAATGGCATTCATGTCAAATTATGTATGTAACCTACTCAATGTACACAACATACATAATGCATTTATACAGCACTTGTAATGTGTACAAATAAATAACTGTATTAGTACTGCAGTTCATTTTTGTTAAGGAAAGTATGAAGATGCCTTATTTACTGTCAGATTTTTATATATAATGTAAAATCAATTACAGCGATTTCCCAAAATATAATATGAATCATTGTTATATGTATGTCTGTACTGTATTTATTTATTGTCACAACATTTTATCATGCCTTGGTATGCATTTTCTGCTTGAAAATCCTATGAGTGCCATTTATTTTTTTCTTCGGCATGTGGGTTGAATTAAACAATGCTTTTCCTCTTTGCTACGTCAACAGGGCTTTTTCAGGTATCATTCTGAGTCAATACGTGAGTCACACTCTGGGGGGAATCTTCTTAATGAAAATTAGAGTAGACAAATCGTCTTCATCTGCATTCTCATATCTTGAGGGGAAAAAGGCTGCAACTGCATGCTCTCTGAAGAATTGAAATAAATATGACTGCATATGAACAGATATTTCAGGGTCTGTTTAATTTTCTTCTCTCTCTTTTTTCTGGTACTTTTATGTGTCCAGACCTCTTTCTTGTACTGCTCATCTGCTGCAACACGGAGGGCTGGAGTGAGAAGGATAAAGACGTATTTCTTGTGCTATCCTGTTGTCATAGTAACGAGCGGATGGTAGCAGGTAATAAGGCTCTTTAAAGGTCTTATACCTAGCAAAAGTAATTAAGAAATCATTGCCTATAAATGCACTGGACTTTGTTCAATGCACTCTCCTCCTGGTCATTGCATGCATTTTTTAAATTATTTGATTCTGATGCATGAAATAGAAGCGTAAATTATAAATATTGATTGAATTTAGTTCAAACAGGGGGTGTATAAGTATTTGACTGCCACTCCATTGATTTCTATAGAGCGCCATGCAAAAGCTGATACACATCCTTTGCTAGCAGGTTTGTTTATTGAATGACATTTGATATACACTCACCTAAAGGATTATTAGGAACACCTGTTCAATTTCTCATTAATGCAATTATCTAACCAACCAATCACATGGCAGTTGCTTCAATGCATTTAGGGGTGTGGTCCTGGTCAAGACAATCTCCTGAACTCCAAACTGAATGTCTGAATGGGAAAGAAAGGTGATTTAAGCAATTTTGAGCGTGGCATGGTTGTTGGTGCCAGACGGGCCGGTCTGAGTATTTCACAATCTGCTCAGTTACTGGGATTTTCACGCACAACCATTTCTAGGGTTTACAAAGAATGGTGTGAAAAGGGAAAAACATCCAGTATGCGGCAGTCCTGTGGGCGAAAATGCCTTGTTGATGCTAGAGGTCAGAGGAGAATGGGCCGACTGATTCAAGCTGATAGAAGAGCAACTTTGACTGAAATAACCACTCGTTACAACCGAGGTATGCAGCAAAGCATTTGTAAAGCATTTGTAAAGCCACAACACGTACAACCTTGAGGCGGATGGGCTACAACAGCAGAAGACCCCACCGGGTACCACTCATCTCCACTACAAATAGGAAAAAGAGGCTACAATTTGCACAAGCTCACCAAAATTGGACAGTTGAAGACTGGAAAAATGTTGCCTGGTCTGATGAGTCTCGATTTCTGTTGAGACATTCAGATGGTAGAGTCAGAATTTGGCGTAAACAGAATGAGAACATGGATCCATCATGCCTTGTTACCACTGTGCAGGCTGGTGGTGGTGGTGTAATGGTGTGGGGGATGTTTTCTTGGCACACTTTAGGCCCCTTAGTGCCAATTGGGCATCGTTTAAATGCCACGGCCTACCTGAGCATTGTTTCTGACCATGTCCATCCCTTTATGACCACCATGTACCCATCCTCTGATGGCTACTTCCAGCAGGATAATGCACCATGTCACAAAGGTCGAATCATTTCAAATTGGTTTCTTGAACATGACAATGAGTTCACTGTGCTAAACTGGCCCCCACAGTCACCAGATCTCAACCCAATAGAGCATTTTGGGATGTGATGGAACGGGAGCTTCATGCCCTGGATGTGAATCCCACAAATCTCCATCAACTGCAAGATGCTATCCTATCAATATGGGCCAACATTTCTAAAGAATGCTTTCAGCACCTTGTTGAATCAATGCCACGTAGAATTAAGGCAGTTCTGAAGGCGAAAGGGGGTCAAACACAGTATTAGTATGGTGTTCCTAATAATCCTTTAGGTGAGTGTATATGATTGTTATCTTATTTAATTCACATCCATCTTTTAAAGTTTGAATGAAATCTTGGCATAAAAAGAGGCTGGTGACAGGTGAGGGCAGGGGAATGGTGGGTTGGTGGCAACTTGGAGTTACTTCCTGTAGACATTGCGCTACATCTTCCACAATAGGGAAACACACACACTTACACATACAGAAAGATGAAGGGTCATGCCTTCTCCAGGTCAGAAAACCTGCTGGTTCATCCCTTATATTATTCAGATTTCATTTAATTTCCAGCTGAAGAAGACCCCATTCCAGTCTACCGCTTTGTCCACACAAGCACAGCCAACACGGGTTGTGCAGACTCCAGTAAAAGGTCTGGTCTCCTGAACTAATTACAGTTAATGGTTCTGCAGGAAAACACTGTACTGTTTACAGCTTTGGGCAGAAACAGTGTTCTCCTGACACCATGTAAGCAGGGTACTTAAAAGAAAAACAGTTTAATGTTTACTGTGGAATCAATATAGAGGCCTTTTAGCTGTCCCTCGTGTGATACTCCTGCCTAAAGCAAACATCTTGTTGATGTCATCTCTGTGGCTGCATGTCTGCTCAGGAGCATTTATAAGGCCGTGTTTAAGTCTATGCCTGTGTGGCATGTGTTACATTACCAGTCCAGGGCTTGTATTTAACCAAACTAACTTCCTCCTTATTTGTCACCATAAATGTTTAAGACATCTTTTACCACACTGGGAAAATAATCTGAGTTGTTACCATCAGATCAACTGAAAAATATACTTATCAGAAATTAAGCAGAGCCCCAATTAATTATATCCTCAGCTGTCAATAAAATATTAAGCATTTCATTTCCATATCGACTTGCCATGTCTTTGTGTGATGTAATCTGTAATCATTGAGTTTTTTCGGATTGATTCGTCTCCACATATGGAAATAAGATCAGATCAGAGTATGAAATGGTGTTATGTGCATCAAAATGTTTTCAAAAGTCAGTAAAAGACAAATGTAAATGAAGCCTATGATAAACTTAATGCCAGTGAGACCATCTGGACAAATCTCACTCATTGAGCCCCAAATTGGACTCATAGGGGCTTAAGATCTCACTCATCAGGCTGGCTGACCCTTGGCAGCTCTGCTGGGGGCTAAAATACCAGGCTTTGTTGTTAAGTCAGTATAACTTAATACAAAATCAAATGACTGAGAAATTAAAACTTAAATCTACAAGAATGAGCAACTAATTCACATTCAAAGGTGCATAAGGGAGTAGAGATTTATAGAGTTATTTCCCCTGTGCTTTGGAAGGAGTTCTCATCTTCTTGCATTAATACAATGCCATTGTGATACCCTGCGAGCCAAGAGCAAACCTGACTTCATTCTGTCAATACTGGAACAATCAATAAAGGGCTCAATGGAAACCCTATCTGACACAGACAGAGAGATAGAGAGTTCAAAACAAAGGGATGGCCGGCCGCAGTCGATAAACAATGAAATAAGATTGTTATCCTGGTGTGACACACATATTTCTGTTTTTCCAAATAATGGCCTTTAAAAGCAAAGTGACCTAGCTATTTGTGAAATGAGTGGTGGCTCAGTAAAGCCATGACTAATTAAGAAACAAGACCTTGGTTATGTTCTGATCATTATAACTTGCTAAACAGAAGGTCCTTCTGAGAAGAAAATGAGAAGTGATGCAATAGAGGTTTAAAGTTGCTTCCCCTAATGAAGAAATATTAAAAAACAACAAACAAAACAACAACATTAAGACATCTTAAAATTACTTGGTGGTAGAAGAATTTGTTACATTTTGACTTAATAATATTGTCCATACTTACTGGACTCCTGGTAGACATCTTAATAGCCACCACCTTAATCCAGTAACAATAAATATAGAACATGTGATTAATGAACAGCTATAAAAAAACACCTTTCTTCTCATTTACAGAGAGAGGGGGGAAGAGAGAGTTTTACAGCTCCTTATAAATGGATTAACCATATTTGTGTGCTGGGTCATACATCCTTTTAGATTATCTTTCTTTTCCTTATGTTTAAATACTTTATATCCTATGATGCTCGAGGTCTATTTGATTTCCAGTCTATTCCATTAAAAACATACGGTTTACTGAGACCTATATCCTCTTGCACTGTTAGGCCTTTGCATCGAATCTCCTTTTCAGTCTAAACCCATACAACAACACAATCATTAATGACACACACAAAAGGAAATAAACAGGTAAGACATTAAGAAAAACAGGTGTCAGAGAAGGCCCCTTTTAAAATGAAATATTATGATTTGTAATGAACTAAAATAAACATTGCCCTAAGGAACTCATCTTTTCCACTCTTACAACAGTGCTTTCTGAGCCCTGCTGTCACTCAGCAGCTGTGTTTCTATTGTTGTTTAGGGCGCCCACGCGGCTTTGATCTCACGCTCCATCGAGGGAAAGGAAATTCACCTTCTGCTGACCTCATGTCCAGGCCTGTTTATTAAACTGCTAATATTACAACACCCAGCGCCGCCTCAAGGTGCTAGGCAACAGTCTAGCTGCTTGCGAGGGAGGATATACATTTCTTCTCCAGGTACTGCTGTCTGATATATTATTCATGAGCAGACCAAGCTTCAGGATCTAATGAGTAAATAGAGTGCCATTTAGAGAAAGCAAAAAAAAATAAGACCCAAGTTTACAAATATTGAGTGGTAACATTAACAAAATCAATTGGGAGTTCATGTCTTTCTGAGGCCAGAGTTCTACTTAGTTTTGAATTATTAATTATATTACTTTTACAGTGACTTTTTTATGATATCATAATCTATTTCGATGTATTGTGTAAACATGTTCTATACCAGGTTAATATGGGTGCATACATATACATACAAACATACAGACAAACAGCAGATAGACCCACTGAAGGAAAGTTAGAAAAGGAAACTAAACTAAAAATAAATGTCTGATGGTTTACCTGTATCACCCAGGGATAGAAAATAGAGATTGCAATAGAAATTACATAATCATGTTGGCAAATTGCACTGGAATATATTCATTAGGGAGGCAATTAATAAAGAATGAAGAAGCCCAACTCATTCTCTCTGCACAATGAGTGTTCATGACATTAATTGATTTTAGTTTTTCACAAGCAGAAGTCTTTCTCAGAAAAATACTTAACTTGTATCACTTGTAATTGTAATTCGTTAATTGAATCAAGACTGTGAAAACCATATATAATTATAATTAAATATTTAAAATCTGCTTGCATTTGACGCCAGCAATGAACGGTGCTAACACCTCAATAAAAATCAACTGTTAAGAGTTTGCCACAGACAGAATGAAGCAATATAACATTTTCTAGTGCAGAACCGGTGTAGAGCCACAAACAGAGAATACTGTGAATTATGTGTGGATTTATATACAACATCTTTGAACATTCGGAAGGAAAATGGGCATCCAAATTAGCTTCTTCAGCCAATCACAGATTTGTTATGATTTTGCTAAAATGGCCTCTGCTCATCCCTGTGAGAAGGATATGAAGGAAAAATCAACACATTTGCATAGTATGGATGTGTTAATTAAGTATGAATGAGAAGTGTCTGATAAGGTTCAGTACTGGCATTTCCATATGAGCCATGTTCAGTTAGATAAAGGACGCCTATTAAGCATATTTTCTGTACATGATTTGTAGCATTGTGTGGGGGTGGAACCCTTGAGATCAGGTGACCTCAACATGTTTGGTGCAGTGCAGTGTCCAACACTAAGCTAAAAAATTTCAAAAACAATATTCGGTCACTGAGCATTCATAAGACCAGCTGTCCATTTGACATAGCATCCATGACACAAAGTTCCTTGGAGCCTCCAAAACCGAAGAACCCTGCAGCAGATGTGTGTGTTTTTATGAAAGCGTTTCATTACATCAAGTTATATGTGACCCCACCCTCCCAAAAAGCTTAAACTAACATGGTAGTGTATGAAAAACAGTATAATAATCTCTGAAAGAATACATAAGAATTAGTAAAAGACAACGGGAGACTGATTGATATAACAAATGACACCGAGAACAACAAAAGGAATAATTGTTATGGGAGAGATGAAGTGTGTAAAGATCTGTATGAGAGGCATTGTTTGGCAGTATGTAACCTATTAGCAAAACTGATGTAATGTGCCCGATGTATATGCCTGTCTTCTGACAATTGCTGCTGCAGAGAGCAGCATTTGCATATAACAAAAACATTACAAAGTGAGCCCAAACGCTTTAGAGATTTAGGAGGCCTGCACACACATAAAATGCAGCAGTTTGCCAGTTATATTTTGGGAATGGGTTAGTTCTAGCTCCGGGCACCGTAAACAGTGACCTGTTTATTGTTTGAATCAGCAAAAGCAGAGGTTTATCAGCTTTAAAAGGTAGGAGAGCATCTTTGTTGTAGAGTGCCAATGGAAACAGTAAACCAAAGACCATTGTATTGCGTTTCAGTCACGAATGACAGCTTCTGATTATTCAAAGTGTGCTCATAAGAGCTGGAGACTGATGTGAGATAACAATAATGGCAGTAGTGTCAATCAGCATGTATGCACAATAAGGCCTTATTCTGAAAGCAGTAACATGTGGGTTGGGTTAGAGTTAGTGCCAGAACAGTGGGCATTGCATAACCAGCATTTGAATTTTTTGTCATTTGCAATGGTTTGCAAAGGTGTTTTTGTTGTGACCAAGGGGAAGTACATTTAAAATGAATGTTCATTCATCTTGTGTAATATACTTTTATAACAGGGCAGTAACTGCAACCACAAAGAAAAATAATACCCATATTCAAATCGCTCCAAAAGCTTCCTGATACAGTGAGGGAAAAAAGTATTTGATCCCCTGCTGATTTTGTACGTTTGCCCACTGACAAAGAAATGATCAGTCTATAATTTTAATGGTAGGTGTATTTTAACAGTGAGGGACAGAATAACAGCAAAAAAATCCAGAAAAACGCATTTCAAAAAAGTTATAAATTGATTTGCATGTTAATGAGGGAAATAAGTATTTGATCCCCTATCAATCAGCAAGATTTCTGGCTCCCAGGTGTCTTTTATACAGGTAATGAGCTGAGATTAGGAGCACTCTCTTAAAGGGAGTGCTCCTAATCTCAGCTCGTTACCTGTATAAAAGACACCTGTCCACAGAAGCAATCAATCAATCAGATTCCAAACTCTCCACCATGGCCAAGACCAAAGAGCTGTCCAAGGATGTCAGGGACAAGACTGTAGACCTACACAAGGCTGGAATGGGCTACAAGACCATCGCCAAGCAGCTTGGTGAGAAGGTGACAACAGTTGGTGCGATTATTCGCAAATGGAAGAAACACAAAATAACTGTCAGTCTCCCTCGGTCTGGGGCTCCATGCAAGAACTCACCTCGTGGAGTTTCAATGATCATGAGAACGGTGAGGAATCATCCCAGAACTACACGGGAGGATCTTGTTAATGATCTCAAGGCAGCTGGGACCATAGTCACCAAGAAAACAATTGGTAACACACTACGCCGTGAAGGACTGAAATCCTGCAGCGCCCGCAAGGTCCCCCTGCTCAAGAAAGCACATGTACAGGCCCGTCTGAAGTTTGCCAACATCTGAATGATTCAGAGGAGAACTAGATGAAAGTGTTGTGGTCAGATGAGACCAAAATCAAGCTCTTTGGCATCAACTCAACTCGCCGTTTTTGGAGGAGGAGGAATGACCCCAAGAACACCATCCCCACCGTCAAACATGGAGGTGGAAACATTATGCTTTGGGGGTGTTTTTCTGCTAAGGGGACGGGACAACTGCACCGCATCAAAGGGACGATGGATGGGGCCATGTACCGTCAAATCTTGGGTGAGAACCTCCTTCCCTCAGCCAGGGCATTGAAAATGGGTCGTGGATGGGTATTCCAGCATGACAATAACCCAAAACACACAGCCAAGGCAACAAAGGAGTGGCTCAAGAAGAAGCACATTAAGGTCCTGGAGTGGCCTAGCCAGTCTCCAGACCTTAATCCCATAGAAAATCTGTGGAGGGAGCTGAAGGTTCGAGTTGCCAAACGTCAGCCTCGAAACCTTAATGACTTGGAGAGGATCTGCAAAGAGTAGTGGGCCAAAATCCCTCCTGAGATGTGTGCAAACCTGGTGGCCAACTACAAGAAACGTCTGACCTCTGTGATTGCCAACAAGGGTTTTGCCACCAAAGGGGTCAAATACTTATTTCCCTCATTAACATGCAAATCAATGTATAACTTTTTTGAAATGCATTTTTCTGGATTTTTTTGTTGTTATTCTAGTTAAAATACACCTACCATTAAAATTATAGACTGATCATTTCTTTGTCAGTGGGAAAACATACAAAATCAGCAGGGGATCAAATACTTTTTTCCCTCACTGTATGCAACTCTGGTGGCTTGCTGATTTAGTGATGCTCCAGATCACTCTTGCATACCACCTATGCCCACACTGAACTGCTGGCCCATACGGCTCCCTCTGTCCCTAAGGCTGTGCCCATCAATCCTGCAGTGACCAATCTCTAGCCCATTGGCAAATTTGGTACCAGCTGGTGACAGGATTGAATAAGAAGCTCTAGTGTGGGCGTCACTATCAGGCAATGCACTTACTGCCCCTTAATTCAGGGAAAGCAGCTCAGTGAAATCCTACTATGCAAACAGCAGAGCAAAGGTAAAGGTTGGAGGACTGACTTTGCACTCACTGATGGCACTCACAGGGGTCCATATAACTACAAGGGTTAGTGCTGCAGTATCACAAATGCACAGGGGTGATGGGCAATGATTAAGTCATTGTATTACCCCTATTATGACATGCAAAGGACCATCTAATAATGATAGTGGCCTTACAGGTGGGGTGATTGCATGTCTTTGGAAACTGAAGTGCAGACTGTTTGGAAGGCAGAAGCAAGAGAGATGAAAAGTGAAATGGCTAATTTGTAGAACAGTCAACCTTAAAGACTATTTTAAACCAATCAGATACCAATCAATTTAAACCAACTTCATACTGAAGTACAGCAATCTGATCACCTTACTGCTACTGCATATTTAATTTTTTCAGGCACATTCAAAATTATTTGTGTTAGTATTTAGTTATACTTTCCTATTATACCCCTCCTGTAAGGTTGTAGTATTGGAACATCTGTCTCGGTCTCCTGGGTTATTTCTTCATCTGGTAGTGAAGTTTTTCATAACGAAGTGACATCATGGAATGCATCCCCTTTGGTATCAGAGATATTACTGTACAGTCATAATGTGGTTTACCCTATAGTTAGACAAATAATGGATCTTTGCGTCTGCCTCATGTCTGAAATATATAGCTATTGAAAAACATTGAATTTGCTGGGAGAAGATGCGTTTTCCAAGCAGACTCTGAACTTGCCCTATAGTTGACACAATCCCGATTGTCAGATTACCACTCTAAAGGTATTAGATGTCTACTGTGCAACCTGTCATGAAATGTATAAAAAGTCTCGTGTGCAAGTGGCTCTTGTGCTGGAATGGATATTAAGAAAAGCTCTCTAGCAGAATCGACTCTGGGCAGGGTTTTTGTCAATGTGTTCACAGAAGGAGACAGCTTGTATGTACTGTATGTGAAGCACACCTGGCTGTTTGATGTGTTCATGCCAGAGTGCCTTCAAACAAACAACTTCCTTAACCCTTCCCTCAGACCTTCCCCCTTCAGCCTCTGGAACAATTGATTGCGTCTGAACAGAGACATGCTCAGGATTGAGACGTGGGGGTGAGACCCTTAAGAAGACCTGCTCAGTCACACATCATTCATCTACCATTGATGGAAAGGCAGACAATGGCCTCCTTGTCATGCCTGTGGAGTCATGGAGAGGCAGTGAAGCAATATTTTCCCATAGTGTGTGTGTGTGTGTGTGTGTGTGTGTGTGTGTGTGTGTGTGGAAGAGGGGTGTAGGAAGGGAGGAATTCCTTTCCATCCTTTCTATTTTATCCATTTTGAAAGTCTACCTCCAAAAGCTCTGTAACACAGACATGGGCATGTTATCCATTATATATGAGCCTGGTCAATAATTAAAATGCCTGCCACTTTGTATGTAAATGTAAACACACTGTTGGCCTTGCTCTACCTGCTGTAATAAGGGGCAGGGAAAGGGGATAGAAAACAAACGTCTACATGCTGTGCTACAACATGCAACAACACATATAGGTTTTAATGAGATCGCAGCCGTCCTAAAAGTCACTCTCGCTATGAGAGGCACACAGCTCCACTGGCTTCCATTTCATTAAGTTGAAATGTCTAATCAACACTTGTCTGCAAAATATTCAGCTAAGCATTCTTGGCCTTTATTTGAGACCCACAAATGCTCCTGTAAGTCTTGGGCTTTCTAGTGGATTAGCATGGATCAGTGCTCGAAATCAGGATCAGTATTACATCTGTGATTTTTAATAAGACAAATAAGACCCAGAATTATATGACTAGATATTCAAACACTACACCCTTCCATTTTTTCTTTTTTATTTCAATTGCTTCCAAAATAGTTTGCTAAGAGCCATTTCTGAGGCTTATGAATATGCATTGCTCAGGCTGAATTGAAGAGTTCATAGGAAACAAAATGGTAATGGATGAAAAGAACAGACTAGCATCACTTTAGATTGGGGAACATGAATCTCCTTCATCAGTTCTTTATCAACAGGAATATATGAAAAGGGTATTAATAGAATATCAAACATCTAGTTGTAACTGGTCTTAATGATGTGTATGAAAAACACAGATTAACCAGGGTATTAAACAAACCTTAAACAAATTTAATTTAATGTAAGACTTGATCAAAAAGTCATGATATGATCATGTTCTTGCCTTTGATGATGGTCTCCAATTAGTCTGCATGCAAGACAGAGCACGCTGTTGATTACTCCAATGTGGCAGCAATATGGGTTGGTAATTAATGCATCAAGTCAGCTTGCTCTCAGTTTTTTTTTCTGTTTATATCATGATCAGATCTATAAGTCTGTGTGGAAGTCATATGAGCCTAGAAACAAGCAATATGATATAACACAAAATGGCCATGTTTATAGTGAGGACTTTAAAAAAAGATCATTACAGATCAGCTAGGGAAGAACAGTGTAGTAGAAATAAACATTTATTTGTATTCAAAATATTTAAAAATGAAAATTAACTAAAATAAGGAATTTGTGAAGACTACAAAGACTGAGGTACAGCAAAAGGGACTTGAATAAGTCAATGGTATGGATTGCATGGAAGTAATTGTAATGTTTTATTTTAAGATAACAGTATTTGACCAATGTATAGTACCATGGTTCACTTATGGCTCTAAAACCTGGTCATTAAGCACCAAAAAGTTAATGAAAGCACAGACATCCATGGGAAGATGCATGCTTGGAATAACCAAAAGAGAAACAAAAGAAATATATGTTGATCTCATGGAAAGAGTGACCATGGCAAAATGGCAATAGTTGGACACATTGTGAGATGAGATCTGGAGAGAAGCTATGGAATGGATCCCAATAGATGACATAAAGGAAGATGGGAGGATGAGATCAGGTGTTTTGATGGCAAACCCTTGAAAAGAGGCACTGTCAAGCAGAACAAAGGGAAAAAAATGGGTTTTGGAGTAATGATGATAGGCCTACAGAAAATGCCATGGACAACCTCAAACCTTGGAAAATATATTTAGGATCAACTCTCTCTCACTCTCAGTCAAGACTAAAGTTCATAGTGATTTCTCTGTCAAGGATGGTCAGATACACTGGCTACATTTCAGCATCTCTGCACTCACCCAAACACCCAAAACAAAGACACCCCCCACTGGCCTCCTCCCTCTGGTTATATACCTTAAGCCCCTCCCTTAAGAGGTGCAGTAATTTAGCCCAGGCAATTTAACAACCCACACCCCTCCATTCTGTACCCCCCCCATTTAGTTTACAGTACTCACCCACACCCACACCCACACACCTACCTACCTACCTACCTACCTACCTACCAGCAGGTAACAACCATAAAACAGCAATATGAAATAACCACCACAACAACAACAACAATAATAATAATATAGTCAATAGTTCTCCCCTTCTCCACAGATTAACACACATGGATTAAAGTAATAAACTTTACAATGCCATCACTAATCTGCAGTGTTCGTTATTGTCTCACTCCTCATGACTGTTGGTGCACACTGATGTTCCGATCCTATAGCCAATCTTCCACCTGGCCAGGCAAATCCAATTTCCCATTAACAGTCCATAGTCCCAGACCAAAGTCAATAGTCAATAAAAGCCTAATGACCAGGCCTAGGAAAGGCCTAGTGACATTCTCGTCACATCTCTATTTAAACTAATGAAATTATGAATGATGTGTTTTTGAACAAAAGTAGGAAATAACTGTGAATATTTGGCATATTTCCCAGCACCTATAATGGTATGATACCTGTGTTTTTTTCTATATCCTTAAAAACCTTAAATAAGATTAGCAAAGTGAATATTGTGTATTAATTAAAAGACTAGTCATCACAGGACGAAAACTTTTCTGACGCTATATTGTTTTAATTATATATATATATATATATATATATATATATATATATATATATATAGTATATAATGCAGCCTCCACATTTATTCACACACTTGTTGGTTTTACAAAAAGATTGAGGTGTAAACTCAAACAATTCAATACAAATAAAGTAAAGAAACACACTGAGATTGAAGAGTGCATTTGAAATTGAGCCATTAGAGGCGTCAATTTGTGTTTTAGCAGGAGTGTGAATAATTGCATGTTACATTTAATCTGTACTCTGGGTTTGTGGGTGTTCTCCTGACGGTCAATTACTAAGGATAACTTTGAGGACCCAGAAGTACAGATTTCCATAGTCATACCCAAATGGGTAATTAGGCCATAAATAAAGGAGTATTTGCCTGCAATTGTCATATGTTATTTATGACTTTTTCCATTACACCAGCTAAAGTTCAGTGCCTTGTTATTCTTCCTTTGCAGTTAATATTGCTGCCTTTCCGCTGCAATATTTAAAGCTATTGTGCCAAAAATGGTCCCACTTCATATACCATTTAGTCTGAAAGTAAGTCAAACTACTTAGTCATGGAATGCAGTGGCTTTAATTTAAGATCATGGCTAATTGTCCCAACAAAAAAGAGTAAAATATATATCAGAACCCAAAGCCCATGGTAGTTTAGAGCTCATTAGAGAGGAGGCACATGTGCTTAAAAGCATGTTGTTGCCTTATTAAAGCTCAGAGTAGTTTGGCGTTTGAAGTTGTTCTTGTCTCGTTTATGTGGGATGGTTTTCCTAGATTAAAGACAGGTCCCAAGATCGAACTGGTCTGTGTGTATGGCAGTGATTAAGATGTGGTTTAAATATCATTTGGCTTTATCTGATTTTAACTAGCAGTCTTAGTTCTCATACGCGCTACAGTACAGAATGGAATACATTAACCTTTAATGCATCAATGCAGGTCATTTACATATGCTGGACTTTAAACACATTAAGAATGATATATTTGAATTGCTTTTCTTCAGATCCCGGTGATAAAGCACATTAGTCAAGAATGAGTAAATTAGTTAGTCTTTTAAATACTTTAAAATATGATATGAAATGAAGGGGGAAACAGGAACAGGAACAGGTCATATGTAGGAAGTATTGTATATCAATTAAAACACAAACATTTTTCATATGCAGTATGTATGGTATAAAACTATATTACATAATTTCCTTATACACAGGGGCAGTCTTTTATTATACCATCAAAATTTGGAATTGCAGCTCAGCTCTACCTCCCCGATAGGCAGGGGAAACTCAAAGGAAACACATACATCTGCTTTTCTACACAGAATTAGAGCATCATTGACACACCCAACAAGCATCGATTTTGTACGACAAGCTGGGGAAACTCTGACTGTGAGCCAACCCCACCCCGGCAACACTCATCTCAAAATCCTCCTTTGTGAGCATTTAGTCATTCAAGAGCCTTCAAAAGTCATGAACATGGGGTGGTGGGATAAAAAACAAGTACTTAAATGCTGAGCAGAACTAATTTTAGAAGTCATCCTGCATGAGTCTTTGCCACAGCAGGATAATATGGGTATTACATTGTGACTAAATAAGGTCCAGGGCGTGTGTATGTCGCTTTTTGTATCGTATCTTAGAACACCATTCGCTTCTTTGCCATATTTGGACTGGCAGGTCATAAGGCATAACCGATTACACTCATCAGATTTCCCTATAGCCTCAGCACTGCCTAAAACAGTAACTATACTAGCTTTCTGTTATGTACATCCCAGTAGCTTTACTTAGTTTTTCTATTCTATTTTTTATAATAATAATCCATCAATGGGTTTGTGTCCTTCTAATAACTCCTTTTTGATTGTATTTTGGGACAACTATTCTTCACTGGATAGCTGTTTGAGAATCTGTGTGTGTTGTATCACTTACACATTTGTCTTTCAGCACGAGTAATTTTATCTTTACACCATTATAAGGCATGAATTATAAAAAGGTGTTAGTGCGGATGCTTTGTTGTAGTTTTTTTGTCTTTTTTGACCTGCAGTACTGATTCTTTGCTATGTGTGAGATAACTGTGTAAGATTGAGATGAGATATACATGTACCTGAGAAAAACATACAGCTTAGCAGTACATGGGTTGCCTTCCAATGACTTTGCTGAGGAGAGAGATAAGATTACATCCCAAAGGCTGATACTTGATACTTCTACACAAGCAGTCTGAAGCCTCATGTCATACTCCTGCCATTACACTGCGTATCAGTTTATTTTCCTTCAGTGTAATTAAGTACCTCTCACAGCTTTCAGACTAAGGAGCTGTGTAAAAACTTTGTCATCTTGTGCTGATTGAACAAGGAACACTATTTTCGCAATGGGTGTGTGTGTGTGTGTATTAAGAAAGAAGATAAGAACATAAGAAAGTTTACAAACGAGAGGAGGCCATTTGACCCATCGTGCTCGTTTGGTGTCCATTAATAACTAAGTGATCCAAGGATCCTATGAAGTCTGTTTTTAAATGTTCCCAAATTTTCAGGTTCAACCACATCGTTGGGGAGTTTGTTCCAGATTGTGACGCCTCTCTATGTGAAGAAGTGTCTCCTGTTTTCTGTCTTGACTTAAGTTTAATCAGATTGTCTTATGCAGCGATAAAGGCTTTCTTACTCTACCTCAGCATTTTGAGGATAGCAGTCTGCCTGGATGTTTAGAAAATGACTCAAGTTAAAATGAACCAATGAAGCAAATCTGAACTATGCTTCTAAATAAAAAATGACTTTCCTGTGATGCTTATCTGTGGATTTCAATAAATGGCACGTAGGGCAATCGATTCAGACATAGGAAACCTGCTGTGTTTCAGTAGCATAGTGTTCTCATGTTCTGATGGCAAATCTTTGTATCATTTTACCTATTCGAGCGGGTACTTTGATGTGTACTGCAAAAAGGGTTTCTTTTATGTCTTACATGAAATACTTTCCACCGCAATGAAAAGATACATTCAATACCTTTCTGCGGTAATAGCTCAGAAATATATTCCTCATTGCCAGTTTTTTCTTCTGGATTTCACTCGAACAAAGGGAAAGCGACTTTAAGATCGAAGATAGGAGGAAGGTCAAGGGAGGGTCATTCAACCCCCTCCTATGTTCACTTAAAAACACTTTGTATGTTTTACCAAAATTCAACCAAGCACTAGTAAGAAGACACTTGATAAGTGCTATCCTGTTGAATAAATACCCTCAGTCCAATAGGTGACCTACCACAGAATTAAAAGCCTCTTTAAAACATAGCAGGCAAACAAATCTCACAGTCACAGCTTTCCTTCTACATTAAAGAGCGAAACAGGAAGAAAATGTGATGGACTCATTTTGCAGCACTTCAAACATTGGCCTAGAACAACTGAATCCAATTCTTCTCTGTTGAATAAAAAAAAAAACTCACCATAACAATCAGCATTTTTATTTTGTGTTGTTGCAGATGCCAATTTCACATCAGTCAAGTCTCACCATTATTTTGAGACTGTAATGGTAAAGAAGCAACATGAATGACAATAAACACACTAAAGATGTTTTTTCCCAATAATTTATTCATTTACATTAAAGTCAGCTTTTACTCCCTGATCATTCAAACTCAATTACAGAATCACATTTATTAATAAACAATGCAATTTATACAAAAAAAATAAAATAAACCATGGGAAAAGATTAAATCACACCAATTTAACATCTGACCTGTTGCAAAATCTTATCCAGTACAGTGTAACTGTTTTTTTACTATAAAGTTCAAAATAGAAAAGGGAGGAAGATTAATATGGTAAATTAACCATAGCTTTGAAATTAGCCATTCATTCTTGACGTTTCAAATCATATCTATATACTTGTACTGCATTTAACTGTATGTGTGTGAATATGTGGATGTATATTTATATGTACATACATGTGTGTACATACACACATTATGTGTACATACATACACACACACACACACACACATATATATACACACACACACACACACACACATATATATACACACACACACACACGTGTGTGTACACATACATTTATATATATATATATATATATATAAAGTCAAAGCTTGGTCTTTTTGTATTTCTATATCCCATTTAAATGTATCCATTGTGTTTATAATGGGTACCAATGTATTCCCAATTAGCTGTTTATTAACTGCCTAAACAAAACTGATAACAAGAGGACTTTTGTACATTAAAGCAAAATGGACAGCATCCTTTTCTTGAAACAAACACAAATCAAGACAGCAAAACGAGCCAAGTTTGTACATCCTTACTCCATGTCCTGACTCCACTGGCAACAAATTGAGGACTTTGATGTTAACTGGTAATGTGTTGTTGCTGATAATGAAAATGTCTCATTGATGGGGAAGAGAACAGTTTTAAAAAGCTGGCAGAGCTGAGATTTCCTGGAAGTGGTGACCCTCATGTTCTCTTGGTAGATATGGGGCGGGGCGGGGGGGGTTGCTTCGTTCCGTTTCTTCCATTTTCTTCCTTTCCTTCAGACGGCCCCACTCAGACATCATTGTTACAACTGCATTTCTCTTTGAATGACACCATTTCCATCTTCACCACAGGATGTTAGAGTTTTGGTTGTCTATTGTGGTTTTAACAGCAGAGGCGCAGGATGGAGGCAGAGACGGTCAGAGGGAGGAGGAGGACGATGGTGCTGGACTGCAGGGGGTGTGCTGCTCCCTTTGGGTTGGTGGTGGAGTTCCCTGAGCCCATACTGCTGTAGGTGTTTGCTGTGGTTGTCACGGTACTTACATTCTGGGTGGCGTAGGTCTGGTTGGTTGCTATTGTGGCATTCTGGGAGTTAACCTGCAACCGACCAAGGGAAAGAGAACGTGTTTTAAGATATTGAAATTCTGCTTCATCCACCATAGCTTTCAATTGCCATACATTATGAATGTGTGCGAGGGCTCGTTTGGGGTTCAAATAGAGTTGTATCATGTACAATGTCAGTTGTGAAGAGAGGGAAGACAATTTACAATGCAATGATTAAGCATTAGGCTTTCCAGCTATCATCCCAATTATCTGATATCTTCCAAGATCCATCTTGATACTGCTCTTCAATCAATAAACTATTAAAAGATTATTAAAAACCCAATGGAATAATTATCCCCCTGTCCTCTTCAACTTTAGTTATGCTCTTATAACTTGCTGTAACACATTGCTGCAAATGTCCTTTGTCTCTATCCAAGTGGGAGACAAACAAGGTTGGGGTACAACAAGTGTTTTGGCTTTTTCAGTTAACAGTCTAATGTGAGATGTACAATCTTTTCAGCATATCAGCAGGAAATGGCAGAGTGAGATTGTAGGATTGTTAAGTAGCTAGCAACCAAATAAGCGACCAGGATCGAATGGTCTTCTCTTAGTTGTAATGGTTTGTATTTGAAATGCAGGAGTATGGAATGAGGCCACACAGAGTTTTGTTAGTTTTCATAACTCTTTAAAAATACATGGAAACACAAACAATGGAATAATCTACATCATAAAAAACATTATTGTGCACCAACCAAAACAGGGCAACGGTATCTACTGCTTCACCATAAAACTCACCACCAACCATCCATCTGATTAAAGATTTAAATATGAATGATGTGGTAGATGCTGTCCCTTGTCATGTCTACTACACAATCAGTTAAACAATAGAAGGCTTGTTGTCTTTTATTTTTTTAACACATTTGCCACACTAAAGTCTCTGCTAAGGTGGGGAGGGAGCTTTTTCACATCTCTGATCACGCATTTACAGAGAAAATCCCCATCGGGAAAAGAGCTCTCTTCAAGTAAGTTATGGTAATTGAATACACAGAGATTGCCCTGCACTATACCATGTGGCCAACACTTCGGTATGGCTTCTGTCAGAGAAATAATACACTGATGGATAATTGAGGTTTTCAAACTGGTCAAAGTCAGAAAATTACCTGTAGCCGCCTAAAGTCAGTATATAAAGTGAAATGAAGCACCTCTTTGAACGAATGCAATTATGTAATTGACAGCAGTAGAAATTCAATCGTGAATAAACGAAATAAAAATGTGGATAATAAACAGCACATCCCTGTAAACAAAAACCACTCCCAATAAAAGCTGATATCCCATCCTTCTTTATTTAACACCAGAAAGTATAATTATAAGATGGAATTTCAGAGTAATATAATAATAATAATAATAATAATAATAATAATAATGTCCAGGAACTGAATTTAATATGTCAGTACTGAAGGCAAATTAGATATCGTTTAATTAATTAGATATAAGGAGGCTTGAACCGCAGACGAGCTGGGGTGTGTTTTTGGTTTTCATTTTCAATCCGGATCCAACAAAATAGGAACATATTTTTGCAAGAGGGCTACTGTGAACAGATTATTTTCTCGTTGTTTTACAAACATATCGCAGCGCAGGATTAAATATATGAACAACAAAGCCAAAAATACGCGGTAGACGGATGATAAAACATAAGAAATTAGTTGTTTGTTTAATTGTGGTTTTTTTTTTTTGGGACATGCGTTTATTTAGGGGAACTTTCTTGATTCCCGGCTAGGTTTGTTTTACAATTATGATCAGATTTGGATTGACGGGGTTTGTGTGCATGTATGGATGTAAAGATCGCAGTGGCCATTATTTTATTGAAGTCTTACAAAGGTGTCATTCAACACCACCGACGTGTCAAAGGGCTGATATAGCGGTTGGATCCGCACTCAGGTTTCTGTGAGCCGCTTTACTCAGGCTAAGTGTTGATCCAGGCGTGTTTACACACATTTATTAACTACATTTAAACTACATTTATTCGCTGCATGAGGTCTTGTAAAAAAGTTAATGTTTGCAAAGTTTAAAAGGTTTTTCTTTCCCCCCCCCCCTAAGACTACACACAGAATAACTGCACAACCAGATCATACCGATGGATTGATTTTAACATGCAGTGACTGGCATATGATTGACTTTTTGATTGATTGACAGGCTAGACTGAGACTACATTTTGTACGTTTTGTACAGAAACCACCTGTTTCATGAAGATACGTTTACATTTGCAAAAGTCAACGAGGAATCTCAAGCAAAGTGCAATCATTTGTAGTCAAGTTAAATGCGGGAGCTGTGTAGGTATGCCAATCCCATTAACAGGATGCCCAAATCTATAGAACATATATATGGAAATGTTTAGATTTGGTTTAGATAGCAAATACAAGTGATAGGAGCAATGCAGATTTAAAATATCTCCACTAACACATCAGCCACACCTTTATTTATGTACCCATTTCTTTATTCTGCTAGTTTAGTGATTAATCACATTGTCAAGGATGAATTAATAATCAAATGTCTTATGAATAAATTAATGACTTGTGGATGATACCTGCATGGAAAAATACATCATTACAATTCTCTACTGATGAAGTTAAATAGCACAGACAAGCAACACACACAATGGATCAAGTACTTATTGGAATTAGCATGTTTGGAAGAAAAATGCAAAATATAATACATATAATGATTAAAAAAAACAAACAACAACAACAGCAAAAACAAGCATACCTGTGTAGATAAATATATGGCTATCACGACCACTCCAAGACACGCAGCTGTCATTTTAATCATGGTGTCACTACTTTTGGCCCCCAAAACTACTGCAGCGCGGCGCTCTGCTCTACCGCTGCCCGGGTCCGGACGCCGGGCTTTTATAGCGCTGCGCTATGACGTCACGGCGTGCCGGCCTGCCGGGGGATCGCAGGGTCGGGCGGGTGGATGCGCAGAGGCTTCAGCTGGGCAAAGAAATACAACATTGCAGCCCAACAATAGACGGTTATGTGACCTAATCTGTGATCAGTGAAGCCCCACACATATCATTAGGAGTTATTAATCCCCTGGCTTTCAAACAGCACACTGTACTTGTGATGCGTGCGGGGCTGTGTGAGGGGTGCAGTGTGCTGGGTGGGGGATATACATAATGAAGACATTATAGTGTCCACTCACTTCTCAATAGCAAGTAAAATCCCCCCATGCCTACTATTATTATTATTATTATTATTATTATTATTATTATTATAAGAAGAAGAAGTAATAGGAGGAGGACTAGGGTGCCTATAAATTACCGTGAATAATAAACCTTTTTTTAAGGCTTTATTATACGGCCGCATTTCCCAATCAAATAGCGACATCGTGTGGTCATTATAAGTAGTGTCGTGCAAATTGTTCATGAAGGAGCGCCTTTTAGATCACTTTACAACGTTTACTGATACAGTCACCCAACGAAAATGCTGAAATGCGTCATTAAGAGAGTGTATCTCAGTATATACAGTTACATGAAGAGAAAAGCCACAGTTCATAGTCATTGGAATTACTCACATAACCTACAGACAAAATATTGTATTTTAATCTACAAAAGAGGGTTAACAAACTAGAGCATCGGCTCTCATATGATTAATGAAACGTATTCGAGAGGAAACTGTCTTTTTTTACTGATTCATTTGCCACCCAGCACAGCATGCCATCACAGCAAATCCTCAGTGCCCATCAGTAGCATCAGCAGTGTCTGACTCTGTGGTCTCATATGCGTCTGATGTATTCAATGAAGTACTTTCTACCACAAAGCAGAAAATGTGTAGTGACTCAAGTGTCAGTTATTTGATTTTAGTATTTGCAAGTAAAGGTGTGTTTGCTTTTCATGTGCTAAGACATTACTATAAGGTCACTTAATCTTGGTACATGAATACATCCTACAGCAGGCTAGAAAATTAATGCGTGGCATACTTCTGTATTATTATTATTATTATTATTATTATTATTATTATTATTATTATTATTATTATTATTATTATTGACGTAATAGTAGCGCTTGTGCCAGTCTGTCCCTAGGGGGCGCTGCACGTCTGGCCGCGGTGTGATTGGCGTGTGTGGCGCTTGTCTTGTCTGCTCTCGTTGTCTGCGGGCGAGCGAGGTGGAAGCGCAGAGCGGCGGAGACACGTACAGGTACGCGTTGGTGGCAGTTGCTGTACATCCATTTCGGCACAAATGAGCACAGCGAGCAGTAATCTCTAATATGTGTCACACAGTGGCTGCAGTACAGTTCAGTGCTCTGTCTGGGGAGATGTCTGTGCCAACTTCCCACGACTAGCCAGCACGGTGCCATGGTCCTCCCGGTTCAGTAGCGTGGACGGGAAGTTGATGAGCTGAGCTCTTTGCTGGTGTTCGTGCAAGACGCATGTCAGTCCAGCGCCATGTGAGTGTGCAGTGCTTTTCACATTGCTTCAGTGAGCACAACACACAACCAAAGCAATGGTCATGTCTGCGTCCACTCGATGTATTTGAATGTGCAGATGCGTGGGGACAACTGGGGAACTGAGGAGCTCTGGGCTAATAACATCAAGTTCATTTATTGTCGGCTGTATGTCGGGGTTTTGTATGGCAATGATTTGCGCACGCATTCGTTATTATTATTATTGTTGTTATTTGTATTATTTCTTTCTTTCTTAGCAGACGTCCTTGTCCAGGGCGACTTACAAAATATAAGAGCAATACAGTGCAGTTCAGGCATTACATTGTACATATTCACAATTTACACAGTAAACAGTATATAAGGTCTTGCATGCTAGAAAGAAAAAGCTGATCAGTGCAGACAAGATGTTAAGTCAAAGTTAAGAGCTGAGGGAGAGGGGGAGCAGGGGAAATCAGAATAAGCAATGCTTAGACGTGCTAGTAATGCAAAGGCAAGTGTATGGCAAAAAGTGAAATCTTACAGGAGAATTAATGAGTACATTACAAGTACTGTCTGAAAAGATGAGTCTTGAGTAAGTGCCAGAAGGAGGTCAGGGACTCTGCTGTTTTGACTTCAGTCTACTCCGGCGGGTAGTAGTTGCAGGCAGGCCGGCCAGGAGGGAGTTGCAGTATCCAGGTGGGAGAGGACCAGGGACTGGACGAGCAGCTGAGTCGAGTAGTCGGTGAGGAAGGGATGGATTCGGCGTATGTTGCTCAGGAAGAATCTGCAGGTGCCAGTCAGCGTGGTGATGTGCTGGGTGTAGGAGAGCGCAGGATCGAGGGTGACTCCTAGATTTGTAGCGGAAGGAGAAGGAGAGAGTGTGGTGGATTCCAAGGGGATCGAGATGGAGACGTCAGCAGAAGGTGAGGAAGAGGGGGGGGGAAAGAGGAGATCAGATTTGGAGAGGTTGACCTTGAGGTGGTGCGAGTGCATCCAGGCAGAGATGGCAGACAAGCAGGAAGAGATGCGAGAGGGAATGAGAGGGTCAGAGGAGGGAAAAGACAGGAAGATCTGGGCATCATCTGCGTAAAATTGTGCCCAGGGAGAGCGTGTAGAGAGAGAACAGGAGGGGGCGCAGGACGGATCCTTGGGGTACGCCTGTGAGGAGAAGTTGGGGGTGGATGAGGAACCTCGCCATGTCACTTGGTAGGTCCGGTCACTGAGGTAGGAGGAGAACCAGGTGAGAGCAGTCCCAGAGATACCGTTAGACTGTGTATCTGTCAGTCTGAATCACTGCACTGCTCACTCCTTAATAATAAAGTTGTCGATCTCAGCATATGTAGATGTCATGCTGAATGTAGTGATACATTTTACTTAAGTTAGTTAAGCAATGTGTAGGTTATACTCCTCACACAATGCATTGTTCTCTCCACATTTCTGTACAGGTATGTGTTCGCGGTTTGAGCATTATGAATAGGAATAATACAATTTGATCAAATTCTCTGTTCTTAATAAAGTGCCTTTGGATATTAGATTACTTCATTGCATTATTATTATTGGTTTAATTGATTAAGTGCCTTATCAAAAGCCCAGATTAAATCAAACATTTGTCCCACCACAGCTTCCATTCTTTTTTTAATTCACACTCCAATCCCAGAGATGTAGGGTTTTGTGAATAACTTGTAAACACTGTCTGCCTGCCTGCCTGTCTTTCTCCTCTCTCAGGGCTGGCCATGAGGGGGTTGTTGCAGGTGCAGACCCTCAGGAAGCTGTCAGTGCTGTCCTCACTCTGGGAGGGGACTTTGTGGCATTTTCTACCCAGGACAAGATGGAGCCACAGGACAGTATATACACACCAGATCTCAAGCTCAAGATCTCCACCCGTTTTGGGAAAAAAAAGTATCCCCCCCTTTGAATGTCATCCTCCGAGTTTGTTGCTGCTCCTAGTGAGGTTCAAAGGCAGCAAGAGCTCCAAAATGCGAGGGAAAAAGACTCAGCACGATGAGGAGGAGGAGGTGGACGATGACCCAGAGAACAGTGACCATGAGGAAGAGCTTCAGGACGACGATGGGCTGCCCAAGGACTACAAGGACCTGGAGAAGGCAGTGCAGTCCTTTCGCTATGACCTCGTCCTGAAGTCTGGATTGGATGTGGCGCGCAAGTACGTTTTCATCACATTGAAAAAGAAAACATCTACCAAATGTTTTTATTAACATATTGAAGGTTGGACTGTTGCGTATGTGTATTGATAACTATTACACATCCTTAAAATATCATAGAAATGACTGTGTCCAATAATTGTACCTTTATTGGTAATGATAATGAAGCCAATTTATTTTTTTATGTCATAAGTTTGAATGTCAATCTATTTATTCGCTTTTTTGATCGTGTACCATTGACCAGAATAACTCCCCATCACCGCTGGTCTCCAGGGAAATATAATCCTGCACTGAGTGATTATTTACATTCTGTGTCATTTCTTTCCCTGCTTTTTCAGCAAAATTGAAGATGCTTTCTACAATAACAAGCTGAGGCTCAATGGACAAAAGCTTATTAAAAAAAGCAAAACAGTAAGTGGTTACTTAATATCAATAAACAGCTGTTACCATTTTAATAATATTGTAAAGAAGATACTGTACTGTGGATACTTTATTTGAAACCCACATTCAACCTTTCAGATTATGTGTGGTTTATTTTTCTGATAGGGTACTTTATTCTAGAAAATACTTTTATACTTTTCTAAAAAGCTATTTGAAGGCTTTATTAACTTAAATATTAAGCAGTAATCTCAACATACTCACTAAATATTTTCACATGTTTTTATTTTTTTGCAGGTGAAGGTAGGCGATACACTGGATCTTGTTGTTGGAGAAGACAAAGATACAAACACTGTCACAGTTATGAGAGTCATTTTCAAGAAGATAGCAGGAGAAACCAAAGACGCTGAAAAATATAAGGTTGTGTTAAGGCGCTGGAAACACCTAACACTTCCTAAGGATGAGGCCTACAAGAATTAGAGGTAATATAGTTATGTGAAGGTGCTGAAAATGGTGTCATTAGACTTGCCAAGAAAAAAAGATCTCTTGTGATTTTTTGGATTCACAAAGATGTGCTTATGGATTTTGGGGAAGGAGAAAAAATAGCACAGATTGCAAAGCTATGAATGAATTGCTGGCCATATTACAAAGTTTACCTGCTGGAGTATGTGCTAAATGAATGAGTTTTTTAATAGAAATGTTTGGAAATAACACCTGTATCCTCTATTTATGTACAAAACTTGTCATCTGTGTAAAGAGTAAAATTATTTAAGTAATTGGCAATTCATTCATTCATGTTATGTTCAAGATACAAATATTTAAACATTGTTATTCATATGTGTATACAGTACACTGAGCATGGATGCACAAATAGTACAATTTCTGCTGTTCAACAGAGATGATGATACATCAGTACAACATCATTTGTTTTTCACTTGTTTTTCTGTGTATGTGAATATTGAGGTATGCTTCAACAAACCAGTTATATTTGAGAAGAAAAAAGTAACTCTTGTGAAGTGATAGTTCATATTGAATACCAAACCAAGGATGCAGTTGATTTACTCATCCTGAAGATATCTCATAAAAGTGTTTGTATTGACGTACAAACATGTAGATTTAAGAGAAATGTAGTATTGATGTCTTGCAGTATGGCACTTCTTTATTTTTATTTGTATTATGAGACTGCACTCTAATTGGAGGAACTCATTACAATTAACTTGGTGAAACTGACATCACATTGGAGCATATGAGGATCAACCTTTTGTGCCATTCTCTCAGTTATGCATGTGTTGCAATGGGAAATGAAAGGAATACATATAGAACTGTATTTTATTAGTTTCACTGTTATAATACATTGAATATGCTGTATTCATACAAGGCTGGTATCATTTGACATCGTGGGAATGGAATATTGGTGAAGGTTTTTATGTATTCTATAAAAAAATATATATTTATCAACATGTTTTCTGTTTTTTATTGTATACAGTATGTTTTCAAAGACAGATGTTCATGGATTTCACATATGTACTTTTCAAAGGACACAGCTACCAGGTTCAGTTACATGTAGGTTTAGCAACAGAAAAAAAAACATGTAAAACTGCCTATTTTTAACTTAATGTTAAAAAAATGAATTAGATTGCTCAGGATCTGAGCTGAGTTGTCTTTTTTTTTCTTCTAATTTTCCAATATTAAACATTGTTATAAAATAAGAATATAAACTGCAGAATAGAAGATTTATATGAGCTTAGATGTTCTAAACAGGCACCTCAGAAAAATCTTAACATTGACTTAAATTTAATATGGTGTAAAAGTAAAATACAAAATTATGCTTTAGTTATGCTTTTATTGTATATTGGAAAACATTCCCTCATTTACTTTTTCTACAAAATGTACCTCACACTAGAAAACCCCGAGCTGTAAATATCTAATGATGCTTCATCATTCTTACATTGTTACACACTACAGCGTTTTGTAAAAGATACTCATAATACTGCTGCTTGTGAGTTTATGTAAATTTGAATCAAACTAAATTATTAATATGTAAACACTAGGCATGGAAACTCAGTGCTGAGATTCTCTAAGGCTACCTTTAAATTCAGATCTAGAGCAAAATGTCTAAACTGCATTTAAGTTGATGAAAATGTGCAAAATGATTTACATTTACATGAAGGGTATTGGTCACATTTTAAAGTAGTACCTAGAAGGCTAGATGAACTTCAAGTTACAAAATAAAAACAATTTGCTTCAAGACAAATTCACAACCTCCCAGTCCATTCCAGTACAAGGTAATGCTTCAGCTGTTCCTCAGTCACATTGGGTGCTTAATCCTCAATGGGATCATCACTGACATTTACCAGAAAGCTCTGCAATGAAATGGACTGCAAAATCCACTTGTTTACAACCCATGTTCCAACACGCCTGGTACATTTGTCATGTCTTAAACCTCACATATTTCTGTTCCAATTACTGTATTTTCCCAACAGACACTGAATCGTCATCCAATTAAATCCCAAAACACAAGATGCATCTTAATACATATTTAAATAGGAACAGTTGGCCCATATGCTGGTGAGAGAGTCCTATTTGTGGCCGAATTAGAGCTGCAGGTTCTACACAATCATACTGTTCAGAGAGACTAAAGACGACCATAACAATTATAATGTACATAGAGTTTTTGTTAACAAAATCATCATCATAATGTAGCTATAAAACACAATTATAAAGATTCTATATAATTACTTCATTCCAGGAGAGGACATATGCTGAAGGAACATCAGAAATATACACTCCTGAAGCTTTAGTCATTTTTGTAAATGTGTGTTTAGCTACTATAGTTTTATGCATATTATCTTCTAGACATGCCTCAAATGAGAGGAGCTAGCAAATACCAAGGCTTTACTGAAGAAAGGGTCTAGAAAAGCAAAGAGGCCAATAATCTACAAGTTTCCAAAAATACTGACAACAAATAATGGGTTTCCAGCCTGCTGTGTTTACATGTCAAACAAAGCAGTAGAGTTCTGGCTTTGACAAAAAACAACACTGGATGCAGTTGGAATTTGTGGATCACATTTATGCACTCCTACCCACAGAATACTTCTAACATGACAACTTTTTCTTTAGCATTTTTTCTCCACAGGGGAAAGTCGTTTCAATGAGAAACAGAAAGGCGGGTCAATGGAGTTCAGTCTGTCTCTCTAGGTTTGTCCTGGAGACACCCAGTGATATCCTATAACTGTAATGAATCTGCACCTTAATAGGCAAGGACAAAATCTTACATCATCTTTATTAGAAGTAATAAAAATCAGTTTGGGCCAATGTTGAACATTTGATACATGCTATGGAACAATTGTAAAGACCTCTAGTTTAATAAATTAGTGGTGTAAGGTTTTCTTTCCCCTCTATGCTAGCATGTAGCAAATCACTTATCAGGTTATGGAGAGGTGGTTACTGCTCACCTGATGTCAAAGTTATATATGTGAGTGTGTGGTCAATGTAACTATGGATAACTAGTCCATTATCTAGTTTAAATCTATATAATTGTCTAATATAAAACTATATTGCCGCAGTAGGATATATCTTATATTCAACAGCAATAATTGTCACCGTTTTTTTTCCTTGATAGATTTATGGATACTTTAGCTTTAAGTCTGACAATAGCTTAAAACACAAACACATAAAATACTACAGAGATCAAGATAAAAAGTTAGAATCAGCCTAACCAATATTAATTTGGCATATTTAAATAAAATTTCTACCCTAGATTAAAGTTATAGTTCTCAACATTAGCTACAATTGGGCTATAACTTTAATGTAATTCTCACTTAAGCTTATGTATGTGTGGATTTGATACCTGTGCAAATGATACATTGTTATATAAATATATTAACATTTTTATAAATATGATACAGTATTGGCTCTCTTAGCTTTCTTGAGAATGTCACACTTTTTCCGATTAGGCCTCCTGCACCTCTCGTCGATGCTGGGTATGCACTCGTAATGCCAGACCTCCTCCATCTTGTCCACCGGGTACACGGCCTCCACATAGTGGCGGATCAGCCTCAATCGGATTGGGTCCAGCTGTTTCTTGTTACAGGCACCAGAGTGGTTGTATTGGAGTCTGAGGTTCTCTTGAGTGAACAGCTCTGGGAACAGTCTGACTAGAAGACGAGCTGCGAAATTCCCAACCGAGAGACTCTGCTGAACGATTTCTCTGATCTCCGAATCTGAGAGCAGGTAAACCGAAGGCACGGGGAAATCAGGAGAGGGTACGGCCAGCTCCTCTAGAGGGATCTTACAGAAGTCTTTCGAGCTCCTTTCCGGGGGCAATGGAGGGATCTCAAATTCTTCGCGAAGTCGCTCTGGGTTCAACGGGCAGGTGACAAAATCTCGCTGTTCGGATTCAGGAATGTACACCTTACGCTGCTGCTGATAGGAGCGCCGCTGCTCAGTGTCTCTGCGCCGGCATCTTTCATCCAGTTTGCCCACAAACTCCAAGGTCCAAACCCTGTCGTTCTTGGCCCGCGGGTAAAGGAGCTGCACGTAATGTCTAATCAGTTTAATACGCATGGGATCCAGTTGCTTCTTGCCCAGAGAGCCACTGCAGTTGTAGTGTTTCCTCAGGTTCTCGTAAGTAAAGAGCTCAGGAAACATCAGAACCAACAAGCGCGAGGCGAAGTTTCCGATAGACAAACTGCACTCGTAGTTATTCTTGAGTTGTTCTTTTGTAAGCAAATACTCCGGAGGGACCTCAAAATCCGGAACTGGGATTTCAATTTTATCGAAGTCGATGGGCACCAACCAAATTTTTTTCGACCTGCGCCCAGGTTTCTCAAAGTCACAGAAATCCCCGATTTTTACAACAGACACGTCGTCGGGGAGGCTGGCCGAGTCATAGCTTTCATCCCTGGCGTTTTCAGACTCACTGCCGTTACCGTGCACATTTTCCAGCTCCTCTTCCATTCTCTGAACACACAGCTGAAGCCAGCTCTCTTCCTGGAAGTCAGGGAAGTAGGCCTCCATGTACTTCCGGATTATCTCTAGCCTCTCCGAGTCGAGGATCTGCTTCCCCATCCCGCCGTAGCAGCTGTAGCCTTCGCTGCTCTTGCCTTGCTCGAAGACTTCGGGGAAAAGGCGATGCATTAAGAACACGGCAAAATCTCCAGGGGAAGACACATCGTCAAGATACTCAACAATGTCCTGAGCGTCTAACACCAGGTCAGGGACGGCGTTGTTGTTGCTGGACTCCAACGACAGGCTCTCATCCTGCCCCTCGTCATCAATGTAGTGGCAGCTCGGTGTCTGATCTGGCTCATACCCATGTGCCAATGGAGTCCCTTTTTTCCCCACCTGCCCACTCTCCATGTCCTTCTGCGCCCAGAACCGGTTAAAAAAGTCATTGATTTGGGGCAGGCACTCCACCTGCCAAGAACTGCCATTCTTGACTAAAGGGTAGCAGACTTCCACGTAATTGCGAATGAGTTGCAAGTGAAGAGAGTCCAGTTTCTTCTTGCTCACAATCTCACAGGCGTTGCAGTTCGTGTTGATGTCCTCCACTGTGAAAAGCTCGGGGAAGAGTTGGACAAGCAGCCTGCAGGCCAGTTCGCCCGGCGCAGAGGTCTGGTCCAGGATTTGCTTCAGCTCTTCCGTGTTCAGCTGATACTCGGGAGGAGGCTGGAACTCTGCGACCAGCTCGGTGGGACTGATGCGCTTCTTAATGCGAGTGACCTCCAGGGAGAGCAAGTCCACTTTGCTGTGAAGCTGCGTCATGCTGGAGTTCAGCGTGTTGAGGATGAAAAACATCTTTTCAATCAGAGAGTAAATGTTGGAGTCGCTCTCTGCAGCTGTGGTGGCCATCGCTGTGTTGGCCTCCCTCCTGCCCAGCTCCCCGAGGCTTTTGGGAAATAAGAGGCTGTTGTAGTTCAGTCTGTCCCCGGCTTCGTGCAGAGAGTGCTGATCGAGACCCAGAGTGGTTTTCTTTTCTGTGATCTTGTGTGAAATGCTGTACAGCGGCTTCCTGTAAGAGGCTATTGTCTTCTCATTAGAAGGGTCTTTGTTCTCATTGGATGACATCACACTCGAAAGCCTCGATCTGCTCGTGTTGCCTGCGTTTCTCTGAAAAAAAAGGTTCAGGAATCAAGTAAACTGACTTCAAAAATCAAATACAGACCTCAACCAAGCTCTTTGAATAAGACACTGTAGTTGTATAAGTGTATCTAGTGCTGCAGTCTTGTTATAACAACAAAACAGTTCATTTATACGGTTTATTTCCAGATTTTAAAACTGAAGCGTGAAAAGTTTCATTTACTGAAATCATTTACTGGCAGGTACAGAGGATTTATGCCTATGACCGTTTTTTTTTTTTATCAACTCTGAGGCTATTCTTTCAACCATGATAAGCACAAAAACAATAAAAATATCCTAACAAATACTGAAACAAAATACTGTGACATACCCTGCATAATTATATATTTATTTGTTGACAGCAAAAGATAAAGGGAAATGACTGAAGGATAAAGCTGGGGGAGGCCTACAATTCAGAAAGAAAGAACTGTCCCGTTATACTTCACCTCTGCTGACACTTTCACTCTTTTTATGTCGGTGGGCTGGTCCTGTTCATTGCCTGGACTGTCTGCAACAATCTGTGTGTTGGTGCGTTTGCTGCTAGCCTCCACACTGCTGATTAGCACCCTCCCTCTGTTGCTTTCAGTTATATTGCAGCCTGTCGAGCAGTCAATAGCTGGGTCTTCCATTTCTCTTTCTATTTTAACACAGTGCGATGGTCTTCTTTCTAGCAGGGACACACAAAGATATCGATTTCTTCAATGTATAACAACAGAAGACATTTCAGCCTGCTGCTACTTTATATTGGCAAAAATGGTTCGAGACTGTTGCACTCTCTCTCAGTCCTCCCTCCTCACTTAGCAAGTGGGTTTGAATAGAACACATCAGCTACAGAACTAGCTTTTTAATTTCCCGAAAATACTTGTAGCACTGTATGGAGCATTTTTCTTCACAAAAGTAAAATCCCCAAAAAGTGGAAACAGAATATGAAACCTGATCTACAACTTTCCTTTTTTTAAATAGGCAATTTTCAAAAGCAACAAAACCTTTCTTACCTCTTTCTTCACCGTCTGATTCCTCGCCATACTCGGAATAATTCATATCCTGAAATTATACCAAATGTAAACACAACAAAACAATGAAACCAAGGACAGAGGCTAGAAGTAATACATGGGGGGAAATCTTAAAGTGATCTACTTTCATACGAAAAGCATCTGTACAGCCTTGCTTTGTTTCAACCTCTACAGGAGAATATGACCATTGTAGTAGGTCTACACTACACAAATATGTCTAAAGTAACTAAGTTTGTATTGTACAACCCCAATTCCGAAAAAGTTGGGACAGTATGGAAAATGCTAATAAAAACAAAGAGGAGTGATTTGTAAATGTACTTTGACTTTAATTCAAACAAAAAACGTATAAAGACAAGGTATTTGATGTTTTACCTAATCAACTGCATAGTTTTTTTAATGTAAATGTTTATTTTGAAATTGATGCATGCAACACGTTCCAAAAAAGTTGGGACTGGGGCAATTTAGGACTAATAGCGATGTGACAAGTTGAAATAAGAAGGTGATGTGAAACAGGTGAGGCAATCGTGCAATCATAGTATATAAGGAGCCTCCAAAAAAGGCCTGGTCCTTCAACAGCAAGCATGGGTGAGGCTCGCCAACCTGCCAACAGATGCGTCAGCGAATAATCCAACACTTTGAGAACAACATTCCCCAAAGACAAATTGGTAGGATTTTGGGCATTTCACCTCCTACAGTGCACAATATGACTAAAGATTCAAGGAATCCGGTCATATCTCGGTGCGTAAAGGGCAAGGATGAAAACCACTTCTGAATGCACGTGATCTCCGATCCCTCAGACGTCACGGTCTTAAAAACCGGCATGAGTCTGTAATGGATATCCTGACATGGGCTCGGGAATACTTTGGTAAACCTTTGTCAGTCAACACCATTCGCTGCTGCATCCACAGCGTCAGGTCCAAAAGCCAGCGTCTGTCATGGTATGGGGGTGTGTCAGTGCCCATGGCATGGGTAACTTTCGCATCTGTGAGGGCACCATTAATGCAGAAAGATTTGTACACATGTTGGAGCAACATATGCTGCCACCCAGACATCGTCTTTTCCAGGGACGTCCCTGCATTTTCCAGCAGGACAACGCCAAACCACATTCTGCCTGGATTACAAGCGCACGGTTGCGTAAGCAGAGAGTGCGGGTGCTAGCGTGGCCTGCCTGCAGCCCTGACCTGTCTCCGATTGAGAATGTGTGGTGCATTATGAAGCGCAAAATAAGGCAATGAAGGTCATGTACAGTTGCGCAGCTGAAGAAATGCATCATGGATGAAAGGGGGAAAATTCCACTTGCTAAACTTAACCAACTGGTGTTTTCAGTGCCCAAACGCTTAATAAGTGTTATTAAAAGAAAAGGTGATGTTACACAGTGGTAAGCAGTCGACTGTCCCAACCTTTTTGGAGTGTGTTGCAGTCATCAGATTTGAAATGAGTGTATATTTTCAAAAATAAATTAAATTCACAAAGTAAAACATCAAATAATGTGTTAATAATGTGTTTTCAATATAGTACAGGGTGAATTGAACTTTCAAATGACTCTTTTTGTTAGTTTTTTTGCATTTTCCATACCGTCCCAACTTTTTTGGAATTGGGGTTGTAGGAATATGGTTCTTGTAACAATCTAATATTATTATTATTATTATTATTATTATTATTATTAATAATAATAATAATAATAATAATAATAATGTGTTAGATATCAATCAATGCCTAAAACAGCCTCTTGGAGACAGCCCTGCAGTATTCAATTAGACTAATCCAACAGGGGTTATTTTGCATAGTGTTAAAGACTGTTAGCTTTTTGGCACTGCAACTGTAAAACATAGCGGTGCATTAAGTGGCCCACATCATCCTCACCTCTAACAACTGTTACAAATTGACTTCATTTACATCAGTTTATACTGTCACATTTTAATTAGCTACTCACCCTTCTGTACCAAAACAGATGTATAGTGTCTAAATTACGAGCTATTATGGGCAGACTATTAACACCGTGCGTTTGCGGACTATACAAACCGCACCATATGCGCTCTTTTATAAATATATGATTATTAAACATGACAACAAAACTTTAAGCTGCACCCCAACGGCCTGGTATCTCTAAAGCAGTGTCTTAAGCATGAGCATCTATAAATACCCCCTTTTGCGCCCAGCGCCCAGCGCCCAGCGCCCAGCTCCTGCTCCAGCTCCTGCTCCAGCGGCGCTGCAGTGAGCGGCTCTGCCTGCAGGGCCGGGGGGCGCTGTCGCTCCACTCTCCCAGACACGCACGCAAACGAAACTCGCCAGCCTGCAGCCACTCCACTTCCTCATTCTTCCACTAGCAACCCACGAACCACAACCCCCCCGAGAGCGATCCCCGCAGATGGCGCCCCCTCCGAGCCCCGCACCCCGCACCGGCGCGGCACCCGCCACGCAGCGCGGCCAAAACCCGCGGCGTGGCCCGATCCCCGACCCCCGATCCCCGACCCACGGCCACGGTCTCGCTCCGCGTCGGGCTTTTAATGATGGGATTGTAATTGCGTGACGCGGCAGGAAAGCACGGATCCGCGGAAAGCTCGGTCTCTGGCGCCGCACAGTCAGCGCAGCGGGTCGTTGTGAACTCACCGTCCACACCCGAAGGGATCCCGGAAAGTTGGCATCGCGGGCGGCGTCCCGAGTGTCCACGGCGCCGCGGTCGTGCTCCTGTCCGCCGTGTTTCTCCTGCCTGTGCCCTCTCGCGTGACGTGACGCGGCTCGCCTGCTGTGTCATTTCCGCACAGCTGTGGGCTGCTGTGGGCAGCCGGGGTCCGGCCGCAGCGGCGTGGGGGAGGAGGGAAGGCTGTTGATGCTTAGTCCAACATAATAATAATAATAATAATAATAATAATAATAGTAGTAGTAGTACCGATACAACACTGCTAACGATCATACACGCTGTCGTTCCTGTTCGGTGACACTAGAACTCGAAGCTGTGGCGAAGTCGCGAGGCCGTGTGCCACCTTGACAGGTACGCAGTGCGCGCCCGCAGGGTGCTGGGTCGTGCTGGGTCATGCTGGGTCATGCTGGGTCGTGCTGTGCGCTGGCATTTCTCATTAGAGGGCATGTGTTGGCATTAGGGGATGCGCCCGCGGTTGCATCAATACATCGACTTCCACAGGTGTTTCGCCCGCTTGATTGGGGTGTCATATTTGAGTTGAGCTTTATGTCAGGTTTGGATATACATGCTTAATCTATTTGGTTTCGTTGATGCTTCATTCTAGAAAATGTTCAGACACGAGAAGTGATTCAATGCATGGGTTTCCCGAGACTAATGCACTTTAATTGCACGCTGATTGAAATACAAATAATAACCCATTTCGAGCGCTTTTCAACAGGAGTAGCAGGCTACATTCATTGGGCCGGGCCGATTCTCAGTCAGCCTGATCCGAAACACACACACACACACACACACACACACACACACACACACACACACACACACACACACACACACACACACACACACACACACACACACATGTGCCAGATTGCACAGCTTTCAAGTGAAGTGGAATGCATGCGGTTGATCAGATCTGCAGAAAACAAAGCAACGTGTGTGTGTTTGTTTGATTTTATGAGTGTGTTTGTTTCATTTGGAGCCCATGCAGTCAAAGGTGGGGCTCTGTCAGACTTCACACCCTGCTCCCCTTTCTGAGGGAGAAGTGCTGCTGCATTGTGTATGCTTGACTGGCATGGGAACTGCTGTACAGGATGTGGTCATCTGACGTTAATAACACTCTGAGATGACACTACAGAGCCATTGTTGTACCTGCTAGTTCATGGTTTCCATAAACAGTACTCCACACACACAACATATGTAAGCAGGTGTGTGCTTATTTGTAAGGCAAGTTATTTCTCTTTGGTGAAAATAAACTGTGCAGTAATTGTCAATATGGATTCAGTAAATCGTCCCAAGCACCCTCTGTTCAGTGACAAGCTTTCCCCATTGCATCAGTCACTGTTCATGACTAAATCTATATGAAGCTGAAGGGTTTCACAAGTGATAATGGTATTAGAGTAAACCCTGAAAGTGCAAAGAACAAGATCTTGCTTTTATCTTATTTTCAGTCTCACTGGAAGGTTCATCCCATGCTGTTTGCACTACAGAGTGAACGAGAGGGGCTCTGTATTGTTATATGTCTGCAATGTTCCCTTGGTGGTGTCTGTTCACTTGGTGTTACTCTGACAGCCTGCAGTTCAGACAAAGAAGCGACAGCAGAGTCCAGGTGGGCTAACAATGGATGAGGGGCAACACATATGTGATGCTATTTATTTGGATGCAATTCCTCAAAAAACAGCTTTCTTCTACTCAATTAAACAGTTTTTATTTAGTTCACGCATAATCCAAAATGACTAAACTGACTGACTGCTAAACAAAAAGTGAAAGCTGTGTTTATTGTCATAGTAATATAAAGAGAAGAGAAGTTTTAATAACCCTCATGCAATTTGTATGACTACCTCTCACGGTTTTGTCCCGCGGGCCATAAGGCAGAATAAACACAACAGTGTTCCCCCAGACAAATGTAGTTTTCCCTTCGTCCCACATTTCCTTGTGATGATCTTGAGAAGAAGCAGCAATATTGCACACAGACTATAAATATGTTCATTTCTCTGTGGTTTCTTGAAATCCCAGGGCTACGCATAGTCAGTCATCCACACTGATGGACTCTTCTTCCACTTCATTTGCTATTGCTGTCTATGTTTCGTTTAGCGCTTGCCATGTTTTGGGTGGCATGCGACTTCCAGTGCGGAGCTTTGTTCCTGACAAACAAAGTGATGTCAGTCCATTTTTAACTCTTTGCAACTCAGTGTGACATATATGTGTCATACAGTGGTCTGGTACACTGGGGTTATATTTGGGATTATATACTTGTTTCAAAATGTTTGTGACAAATATATCTCACTGGGTTATTAGGGGTTGCATGTAAAAAAAACTATTCATTGTATTTAAAGCTTTCACAACCTTTTAAACATTACATACAAGTAAACTTCTATTTATTTGTATTTGTGTTTCCTTTTTTCCAGCTGTAAATACCATGGCTCTGATTGTATTTTGAAGTATCTGACTTTCAAAGTGTCATTTTATTTTACTTTTTAGTAACTGTGAATCATGAACTTCTCTATTAAGTAAATGTTTTAAGTACTTTGCCTTACTGTCAATACGCTCCTCTTCTTTCTGTAGGCATTCTACTGCCAAACATGTTCTAGGATTTACACCAGAATTGATCTCCCACATTACCTTTCCAGAAGAGTTTCCCACTGATATTGTTGCCACTCTTGGATGGATAACAATGTATTATTGGTCCACATTCTACAAACCCATCCCATTGTGTGGTGAGTCAAGCGTATTTCCCCAGCATGGATTACTGAAAATCCTCAGGAGGATTTAAGCTAAACCATACTTTAATGTGGCTGGAAGTGAATTTGGGAAAAATCAATCCCAGTATTCTTACTTCATGAAGACGTTCTGCACATTATTTTCTGTACAGTTATTATATTGAGCTAAGCTATTTTTTTTATACTATATTTCAGACCAGATGACACATACTTGTTTCATTTAGGGCTTGGAAGCATCTAAATCCACAATGCATTGTAATAGTTTTGTATATGTCAAAAAGCAAATTAGATTCAAAAAGTGACAGTGCTGTGGCTAGGCCAGTAACAGATCAGTCTTTTGATTGACTCCATGGAAGGATAGATAAGACCATGACTATGTTTCATTGTTTTTGTCACTACACACTACAAAGGCAACCTAACAAATTTATGAGAAGTCTAAAAATGTTGTCACCTGCAAACCTTCTTATTAAGTACCAGGTAGCGGATATCAGTTGCAGTTAAACATAATCTAAAAGCCAAGAACACATGCATCAGAAAACATTTGATTTTAATTGAACTATTTTAGAATTAATCAGAGTCATTTGGATTCTTTGGCAAAGAGAGACTCTTGTGTTTAGTTATTTCTTTGATGTTTTGTAGGGATAGATTGGAAGCCATGAATACTAAACAGGGGCCTGAACAGTGGAGGGAGAAAGTTGACTGATGTTACTTGTGTGAGTGGAAGGCAAGTGTCGCCCTCCAGTGGAGGGAAAGTTAACTGGCAAAAGTAAGAACAGGAACATGTATAATTTGGCAGGGGAACAATAGGAATCTATTCAGAGAAATACAAACATTATGTCGTGATAATGCTAATTACAGTTTATAAAAACAACAACAGTTCTACATCTCTCTTTTGCATACTGCTTTACTGAGCATTTTCTTAAGAGGATGTGCTCTTGGCATGGACTGTAATTTCTAGATTTAGAGTAAATTGTGTAAGTAGGATCAGGATTGACTTGAATGTGATTACCTCCAGTGTTTTCCCACTGGAATGGTTTGATCCACCATGAAAGTGTAAGCACCTCTCTTCCAGATGTCTAGGGATCCTGCAGCATTTTGCAACAACAATAATAACGTGGCTGGACCAGCAATCTTCCAGTATTCGGAGACTTTTTATTTATTTCGTTTTTCTGTGGGGACTGAAATCAGCACACCGCATTGAACCACCCCTGACCACGTGAGGGAGAATTAGGAAGGAAGGTCATTTCCATTAATGAATTGGTTGGAAAATGGGTTCACACTTATTTTCTCACAGCACTTCTAAGAGGAGTGTAAATACATTACGCCCACAATTGAAAGTGTAAGCAGACCTATTGATAAAGCTGCTGCAGTGGTCTTTGATACACTCTGCATTAATGAACTCCCCCCCCCCCCCTCTCTAAGCAATAGCAGTTTTATTAATTATGCAAGGCTGACTTTAATTAAACATTGACTACGGGGAGTAAGCCTAACAGGTAGTTAATAAATTGTTCTTGTGATTAGCAACAGTTGATCTTCATCAGTAAGCCAGTGCAGTGCGCATAGCAATTTATGTACCATGATTCTTGGCCCATCCAGCTAATTATTCCCACAATATGCAACACAGGAAGAAGGTATATCAATTGTGGATGCCTTAGAAATTTACTTTTGAGAATGTCTAATGACAAAAGTATACTGGAAAGCTATAAACAATTAAATGTGTAATTGATGTAAATATACTTCATTTTTGCAAAGTACTATCATTTTGGGGCAACAAAAAAATCACAATTTCAATGAACAATTAAATAATTTCTCATGCTATAGGAAATGTTCACAAGTCTATCAATACATTATTTCTATATGTATTAAGTGTGAAAGCAAAACTAAATAGTGATTAAATGCTGGCAACAAATACAATAATTATTTGTTTTTAGGGTAGTTAAATATCAAAGTCTGTGAGTGTAATGTAAAGACTATCTTCTCATTCTAGCTACTCTGTTAAAAGTGACACAGCCATTATTCAGTTAATGGACTGTTTCAATGACAGCAGAGGAATCAGCAACAAGATATTTCAGCTGATGAGGCATGAGACAGCTCAGGTACAGGGATATTACACTGATGAAAGCAGATGTTGAAACACTTGTCATCAACAATAGTTAATATTCACTAAAAAGGATTTGTACATTTTAGGAAGAACAAGTGCTTAGAGCGGATTGAGCTCATTGCTTAAGTCCGCCTGAGCCAATAGAAAAACATATCAATTTCCTCTCGATCACTTGTTACTGCAACCAAACAATGGCTCAGAACACAATGTTTTTTACAACAGGAATGCAAGGCACCCATTTTCACATTATGCAAATTCAAATAAAGGGGGGCACTTAATTGAGCCACGCATGGGGCACAACTCAAATTCTTGTGCTGTTTTCCAGAAAATTTCCCCCAAGGGGTATTTCCATGCATAGACCAAATATGTTTGATCTACCCCCCCCCCCCACTCCTCTTGACACGATAAAGCAAACAATTAGTTGAATTAAGTTATTAAGGACTCGTGTGAAATGAAAACCAGAAAACCCCATTGCCCTGGAGAAGACAGGAGTGGAGATCCCAGTATTCACAGCACTTTATTGCACACATTTGATACTTATTAGTTGCATCCCATCAACAGTTAAAACACATGACTTTATTTCCCTCTCCTTCTGCTAATCATTCCGTGTAGTAAGAGTGGAAGACAGTTAAGGAACAATGCATCCCTATGACGCCCTGCTCCTCTGTTACAAAGAAAGTAACCCCTCAAAGTGTTTGAAGGAATAGTGTAATAAAATCTGTTTGCTGTGCTAGCTGTCTCCAGATTGGGCTGTAATTACACCACAGAAGGAAGAAAGGTAGCTGAATCCCAATCTAGATCATTTATGTAAACTCAGCCTTCTTGTCAACGTTGCTCTCGGGTTGCATGCATGCAAACCACAAAAATCATCTCTATGAACAAAATAGAGACCGTGTCGAGTTGCAAGACTCATGATACACCTTATAGTCTTTCTGTCATTGGCGCTCTATTGTTCGAGACTTTTAAGTCTGCATCCTAACATTGACTGGATTGTGTGTAACAAAATCATAACTGTCACGAAGCAAAAACATTTAAATATAAATACAAACAAAACTACAAAGACAAATCTTGATTTTAAGATACATTTAATATACATTGGTTTATAATTTGAATGCAATGAAATGACTAATTTGTAAGAGTTTGATGCAAAATAAATTAGTTTGTGACTTTTTTATTCCTCCCATGTTTCTTGTCTTTTATTGTACCTTTTTCCTTTTCATTTACATTTCCTATGTGCCCTTATGTCAGTGCATTAATATTGCAGTAAGTGCTCGAGGCTCCTTTTAAGCAATGCAAAACGGCTCATCTTAGCTGTTGACTAAGAGCACTGTAGCATACCCGATACAACATTGGGGACACACAGGCACACAAAGTCACTTCTCCAGAAAGTTGTAACAAGTGAAGAGAAGTTTGATGCAAACAATTGTATTTGAGTAACTATTTGCTGCATCCCTCCATTGAATTGCCCTTCATATTGACGAATGCAGCGATTCCTGCCTGCCAGTGGAAGTGCAGAAGGCAGGTTAGCAAGTGTTTCCAGTGACACCTGCAGCTTCACACCCCCTCTGTCCTCACGAGTGCAAGAAAACCACAGGCCACCACACTGGCGCCATCCCGGGCTGTGTCCAATCAATAAGGACTTATTTCCTGTCCATTTGCTGAGGTCACAGCAGCGAGTCTCATTAATTATTTCTGCCAGTGCAGCTTCAAGTGTGCTTCTGGCATCACAAGTGAAAGCTGTTTGACCTTTTTTGTGATTTTGTTTGCTGCCACAGAAAATAACAGCCATATTGCGGCATGGTCTATTGTTTAGCGGATTTACAAAACAAAACAAAAGGATACATTTGTCAATTTCAATAAAAAATATAGTGCATTTATTTTCAACTTCCACTGACACAGATATACACAGTATACATTGCATTTTTATATTTTGTGTCGTCTTCATCAGAATTTGGTGACAGCATAGGCAATATTTTCCAAAGCCGATCTGGCCTCTGAGGGAGGGAAGCACTTTATGGCCTCAAGTGCTTTGTTTCCATGGTAACAGCACAAGTCGATCGCAGAGCTCACACCTTTGCCAGCCTTGATTGCTCCCCACAACTGTGAAGACAACAAAAGCAGGACATGGTCACCTGGATAAACGCATAGCTGTTGTGCAGAGAACACCAGTTCTGAAAGCAGTGTACAAAATGTAAAACTGTACTTCACATACAGGGAAAAGAGCAGGTATTCTCAGGTTTAACTTGCTTTTCATTTAAGAAAAATGCCTTAATATTTGGGTCTGCTTTGAAAAGTCAGTTTGATCCTTCAAACGTTTTACCTAACACTCACTCACTCTGGGTGAAAGCATCAGAATAAATAAGGCCATTTTTAACAATGATGAATTTGTTTAGATCACACAGGGCGTGCATAATCCTGCAATGATAAAACAAATTGCCTTCACACACATCATATTGAATCGTTCTTCTATGTGATTTTCAGCTAACCTGAAACTTTATCAAATCACTTGTTCTTCACCTTCCTTCTGTAAGATTGAGAAAGTGCACCAATATTCCAGAGTGCCATTGATTTATTAGCTGGAGGGAAGCAATGAGGTAAACACTGATTCACTGAGATGCTGGATTTAACCAAATGAAATACCTCTACAGTATATTTTTAGGCTTACTGATTGTCATGGAAGAAGATTAACTATGTACAGGACTTTAGTCCTCTTGCTACACAACACACAGCTCCCCAGATGCACCCCCAGTCGTCAGTAGAAGGCAAAGGCACTAAAACTAGTTTGCTCAAGGCAACAGTTTAATGGATTCATGGACAGCTTCCCTTTAACAATCACTCCAGGGCAAAGCTCAAAAACATGAGCTAGTGTACTTTGCACCACATTAAGGCGGTCAATTTCTCATTTGGAGGCACCATTCACAACAACCACCTGAGCACAAGAACCTGAGCTTTCGCCATCTCTATTTGTCTAATCACAACTGCATTCATTTTTTCCTTCAATCTAAGGTTTCTATTTACTGAAATGGACAAAATAATAAGTGAACAAAGGTGTCCAAACAGTTTAATACACTGCAGTATTATGATATATACAACTCTGGAAAAAATTAAAAGACCACTGCAATATTATCAGTTTCTCTGGTTTTACTATTTATAGGTATGTGTTGGGTAAAATTAACATTTTTGTTTTATTCTATAAACTACTGACAATATTTCTCACAAATTCCAAATAAAAGGATGAATGGAATGGAATGGCTGCCGTACATGTAGAGATGCTGATTTAAGAAACATTTGCAGTGGTCTAAATTTTTTCTTTAGCTGTATATACACTCACCTAAAGGATTATTAGGAACACCAGACTAATACTGTGTTTGACCCCCTTTCGCCTTCAGAACTGCCTTAATTCTACGTGGCATTGATTCAACAAGGTGCTGAAAGCATTCTTTAGAAATGTTGGCCCATATTGATAGGATAGCATCTTGCAGTTGATGGAGATTTGTGGGATGCACATCCAGGGCACGAAGCTCCCGTTCCACCACATCCCAAAGATGCTCTATTGGGTTGAGATCTGGTGACTGTGGGGGCCAGTTTAGTACAGTGAACTCATTGTCATGTTCAAGAAACCAATTTGAAATGATTCGACCTTTGTGACATGGTGCATTATCCTGCTGGAAGTAGCCATCAGAGGATGGGTACATGGTGGTCATAAAGGGATGGACATGGTCAGAAACAATGCTCAGGTAAGCCGTGGCATTTAAACGATGCCCAATTGGCACTAAGGGGCCTAAAGTGTGCCAAGAAAACATCCCCCACACCATTACACCACCACCACCAGCCTGCACAGTGGTAACAAGGCATGATGGATCCATGTTCTCATTCTGTTTACGCCAAATTCTGACTCTACCATCTGAATGTCTCAACAGAAATCGAGACTCATCAGACCAGGCAACATTTTTCCAGTCTTCAACTGTCCAATTTTGGTGAGCTTGTGCAAATTGTAGCCTCTTTTTCCTATTTGTAGTGGAGATGAGTGGTACCCGGTGGGGTCTTCTGCTGTTGTAGCCCATCCGCCTCAAGGTTGTACGTGTTGTGGCTTCACAAATGCTTTGCTGCATACCTCGGTTGTAACGAGTGGTTATTTCAGTCAAAGTTGCTCTTCTATCAGCTTGAATCAGTCGGCCCATTCTCCTCTGACCTCTAGCATCAACAAGGCATTTTCGCCCACAGGACTGCCGCATACTGGACGTTTTTCCCTTTTCACACCATTCTTTGTAAACCCTAGAAATGGTTGTGCGTGAAAATCCCAGTAACTGAGCAGATTGTGAAATACTCAGACCGGCCCGTCTGGCACCAACAACCATGCCACGCTCAAAATTGCTTAAATCACCTTTCTTTCCCATTCAGACATTCAGTTTGGAGTTCAGGAGATTGTCTTGACCAGGACCACACCCCTAAATGCATTGAAGCAACTGCCATGTGATTGGTTGGTTAGATAATTGCATTAATGAGAAATTGAACAGGTGTTCCTAATAATCCTTTAGGTGAGTGTATATATATACATATATATATATACATATATATATACATATATATATATACATATATATATATACATATATATATATATATACACACACACACTTTCTATGGGATAGAACACCATTTTAACAATGCAAATAATTGTACAATTGAAAACACGTCCAGAGAACAAAGTGTGTATTCACTTTTGTAATCTACATGCCGATTTCCAAACAAGTGTCTCTCTTTTGACTACAGTTCCCGTCTCCGATCCCAGCGGCTCTCCCTCCCTGCAGGCACGCCACTGAAGGAGGTCTCTAATGCATTCATTCAGTGCCTCTCTGTCTCATCCAGAAATAGGTTCAGAGCTGTATAACCAATGATCCAATTTCAGATGCTATACTATATCAAACCATTCGTTTATATTCTTCCTGCCTATCAGTCCCCCCCCCTTTTTTTTTGAAGAGCATAGACATATCTGACTTTGGAAACCAGGTTCTCTTTCAAATATCAGTTACACTGTGCACATTCTACCCCCCCAGATATGAGTGGAGAAGGCCAGCTGAGAGACCCAAAATGATATTCACTGAGAGACAGGTGAGTTGGAGCGGTGCAACGTACAATTGCATGTTCTCTTCATGCAAAACGTTTGTTCGTCACTACATATTTGGAAATCAATGCTTTATTTATCTTTCAAGGCATCAAGTGTGCAAGTGACTTTGCAGTATGAAGATGCAGATCTTTTCTGTTAATGTATTGAAAAGTTATTCCTTGACCAGAATTCACTGTTGTTTTCCTCCATTTCCACTCATTGCCTTTGTACATTTATTTATTTTTTTCACTCTCAGAGTTTAACAATGGAAATTCAATACAAAACAGACTGCAAACAATGCGGTACTTAACAAAAGCCACTAAGCATGCCATTGCTCTGCAGTGGTAAACATCAATCAATAAGAGATCTTGAAGCATTTTACTCACCTTTGTATAGTCCACTTGTCTCCCCTGGGGTTTGGCCTTTAGATTGACAGAGACAGAAATATGGAATATAGTGTCACCAATACAGTCCAACCATATTCTGTCCAGCTTACACATACACACCATCTCTGGGCTCTAACTGTGTAATTTAATGTATGTGGCTGCTCATACATGTCACACACAGCAGAGCAGGAGACAGTCAGATGAGAAGAAAAGCTAGTGCTTCCACTATGCAGACATTCACAAAGCCACACTCTTCTTTTATATTTTGAGTTGATAAAGAATGTGTGTCTGGGTGCAAGCAAGGGAGTGAGACTTTGTGCTGAGCTTTCCAGAAAATCACATCAATGATTCGAGATGGTGAGATGGGATGGAGGCAGCGAAAGCAAGCAGGTATAGGAAGAATGGAGGGTGGGGATGATATTGTTTCATACTGAGAAAGGCCCAATTTCTTTTATTTATATTTGATATGCCTTTATGTCTTTTTGTGTGTATAAGTAATTGAATAGACAACAACAACAGAAAAGCAAGTACTGGTGAATAAAAATGAATAAATAAATAAATAAAGTGTCAGAGCAGGCCTCAGGTATGGCGCTGTACCTGCTTGAGCTCGTAGATCCAGCCCTCTCGGCCAATCAGCTCCTGATGGAAAACCACAGGAGCGGAGTTCAAACTGAAGGCCAGCGGCTCCTCAGCACTCCCCTTCAAGAACGGCTGCAGATCTGAATTCATCTACAGAGTAAAAAGCAGCATTTAAAATGGCAGTCTCTGGGAGTTATGAAAGACAAGAAAATAATGAATGGAACTACAGGAATGCTTAAAAGTGAATCTTCCCTAGTTGCTTTTATGAAGATAATTAAAGCCTGAGGTTTCATCTATGGTTTTTCATATCCTGAAATCAACTCCCTGACTCGGTTTAGAGAAAGGGGTGATGAACCACTTATTTGCAATTATATTTCCAATATCATCTTACTGTATACTTATGTTTTCCACCAATAGTGGTGCACATCGTGTTGGACACTGATCTGGCTAAAGCAGCATTTGAGATATGGTGTCTGAAAATATGAGAAAGGTACAGTATAATGCTGGTTTAATTCAAAACATGACTGAGCTCAGTATGGCTCCTCACCTCCTTAGTGCTGAGCACATGATCACCAATTTCAATGCATTACAATTTTAAGTGAAATTAATATGCGCTATTGGTCTCTGATCAAGGTACGAGTATTCCTTGTTTTCTAAATGGAATCAGGTTTAATTGGCTCTAGTGAAGTGAGCATCGCTGCTGTTCACACAATTCAACACAATGAAACGAATGTGCAGAATGTCACGTTCATCAAATTCAGAAAAAATAAACAAAGACGTAACTGCACTGTAATTGATCCATTATAGGAACTCTATGCTAGACTTAAACAAACACAGATATACAGAATATATATTGTAACTGTAGTCGGGCCTTGGCACACCTCCATGATTGTAACGGCAAAATCCAATTTAAACAATAAGAACTGGAACCAAGACTGCCACTCTTTAAAACCAACTATTCGGTTCTTTCTATCAGTAGTAACACTTAAGGAAACACTCGAACTGTTCGAAAGACCAGTACTAACCTTGTGTCCCAGAGACATGTGTTTGCCGTACTGGAAGGCCAGGGCCTGAGCCTCCTCATCGTGTCTCGCCAGCTCCATCGCTGCCTGACAGCTCTTAGCCAGCAGAGCACCATGGGACAGGAATGTCTGCTCCTCCCAGCAAGCAACTGTGATGTCATCCGTCACATCGTTGTCCTAAACAATCAGGATTCAAAATGTTCAGAGAGAAAGACAGTATCATGTGCAGTAAGATACCCTTCAAATAATTACATTTACACTGCAAGAAATAATAATAATAAAGTACACACCCACACCCATACAAAACTAGTCTTGTATACTCAGTATGCATCAGGAAAGTATCTATTAAAAGCAACCAAAACAATATGCAAAAGAAGACTGATATAAAGTTTATACAAGATCTGTACACATTTTGTATACTCGTTTCTTCTTAAGACACCAAGATAGAAAATAGAAAGACATGAAACTAAACTCCCAGACAAGTAAAACAATGCAGCTCCCTGCTCGGAATTAGTTTGCAAGGAGAAACCTGAATAGTAACTCTATTCCATAAAACAACTCGCTCCAAGTCAGAAATAGTACAAAAAGAAAGAAAAACAACTTGATTCACTAAGACCTACTCTCCCACTCGCGGTGTAAAAATTAAAGAACAACTAAGACGTATTACAATAAAAACACTATCACAACAGCTTCAAAATTATAAGCCTGTATTTATTTTAGTGTATTTTAATAGCTACTCTAGAACAGCATGAAAAAATGAAACCATCGCTCTTCTTATACTTTTTTCTCTTCAAACTGTATGATTTTCGAGTCATTTAGCAGAGAGGGGGTTTGAGATGGGCTCAGTCACAGCAGCCTGGCCAGCGCAGGCTTATTGCAGTAGGTCATCAGAATGAAAAGAGATGCTTCATTTAATGCAGTTATATAAAGAGCTATGTGGGACCACATGCTGGAGGAGCGCTTTGCCCACTGATCACTCACCCATTGAACGTCTCCTCTTTTTTATTAGCATTTCCTCCACCTCCAGAAACATTAGCATAATATATCGGGTTAACTACATTCAGGAAACTCTACCTGGCTGCTGGACAACCAGAGGCCGCCCAGGAAAAGGATGGAGTAGATAGTAACTTTACAACAAGAGTATGAGTTTATTTAGCTTCTGCAGAAATGGTTTGTTTTCTGGGCATGTTGAAACCTGTGGAGGCTAATACAGCCAGATGGTTAGGAGTGCACTCCTTGTGGAAGAGAAAAGTTTTTTCTTGCACTCCGAAAGTGATTCATTAAAACTTTTAATATACAGTGTAGAGGAAAAGAGAAATACAAATCCTTTTTTTTATTAATCTCTTTAGTATCCAAAGTCAAGTATTTGTTTTTATATATATATATATATATATATATATATATATATATATAAAATTATATAAATACGGATTTTATTTTATTGATGACAAATAATACATAAAAATTACATGTTTTCAATCTCTGGTGATTGGAGTATTGTTACTGTTTTATTAACTGCTTTTCTGGTTGAATAACTGTTTGAAAACAAAGTCAGTTGGACATTTCCAAATCCCAAGCCTGAGCTTTCCTCTTTCAAGCATGACACTCCTATTTTAAGGCCTGTAAAAGGCTCTCGAAACCGTGTTTTGTTTTATTTTTTCCCATTCTACATCTTACCTTGACTGCAGTGGAGTTCTCGTAGTAGATGCCTTGTACCAAGTCACCAATGGCACTGGAGATGACCTCAACAACCTAGAGAAGAGCACAAAGACTGAACTGTTACTGGCATCTTCAAAAATGCTAAGGCAGAAAGTGGTTTTCATGCCCACTCCCCCAACTCATTTTCAGGTTTACCTTCCTGCTGTAGCTTTCACATGATCAATGGAGATTGAAAGTACTCAAGAGGGCCCACTCATCTCTCTGCCCAAATGTGTCCCAGTTCCACCAACAAGCCTAACCTGCTGAGCCATTTGCTGCTATATTGACCTGAACAGTTGACCTGACCAGATACAGTACACATATAAACTGGTACATACTGAAGTTGGCCAACTCTAGGCAGCAACTCCAGACAAACATCACCAACTTAGTTCTGGCTGGACTTAAAACAATGAATCCTGGTTAAACTGCAATACTTTATTTAAGAGAAGTGCTGTCTGGAGCAGCCCTCTTACTTTCCTTTATAAAAACAGGTTCTTAAACGTGCTTAGAGGCAAGAGTTCAATAATACGCAATGAACCCTTTTCTAAGAGTACTAAAGAACAGCAAAGATATGCAGAGTTCACGTATGGCATGCACAAAATCATGTTGATTTGGCTAATTGCAATGTAGAGTGCTTAGTATAAGACTGGCCGGGGTATGCTGTTCAATTACCCAGCCTGCTCAGATTGCCAGTTAATTTTCACAGCTATACAGACCATCTGATGTTTTTATAAAACATATTTAGTTAACGCTTTAATTTTCTGTCTTATTTATAGTCATGTAATTGTACTGCATTATACACGTATCAAGTTGCAGGTTTGCAATGTGGCACATGCTGAGGCAGATGGTGACTTCAAACAGTGAAATGCCAAGAGTCAAAGGGTTAAGCAGAGTCTTGTGGAGAGAAATATAGACTGCTCTCCCCACCCCCTTCCCCCTCCTCTGGGTCTGGCAGATTATGAGGATCGTTGTTATGTAATCTATTTTACTAGACGAACTTTCCATATAGAAAAGCTTACAGTTACATGAAACTGCTTTAATTTGACCGAATTCTCCCAAACGAAGACTCCCATGTGAGAACGCCGAGTTTGGTGACCATGAAGACCGTGAACAATAGTGCTCTAACCAGGTTTACAAGTCACTCCTACTACCCTGCCCTTAACAAACCCAGCATGCACCTGCTACTCTGATGGACCACAATGCATTTCTATTTTTAACTGAAAGTTAGAGAAAGTCCACAATGTCCAGCTGCAGCCACCGAGACCTCACATTTTGTTTAATTTGAAGAAGAGCAAACCAATAAAGTGAACTAAATATAACAGGTCTACCTTCCAAAAATGTGTTACTAGGTTACCGGATTCAGAAACCACCAGGCAGGGATGTGGCTTGCAGAGACCTCTCATCGGTGACTCACGCAATTCATGGCGTCAAATATGACAGTGCTGTCAAGAAAAACCGTGGGAAAGACGTGATGTTTTAATCGGCAAGGGAACTCTACCGCCTCCAAGTGCACAAGCTCTGTGTATATTCACAAAAAACTAAGCACTACCCAAACCTTAATACAGCAACAGAACTGTGTGAAAATCTAAACAGTCAATTTAAACTTTGACTCCACTATTAACTTAGGGTTGACTATAAAGCCTTTAGGTTTTTTTGTACTTCAAATGTAATCTAATGCTATGCAAGCCAATAGCCCACCTAAGAGGAAAAAAATAATACACGGCTTTTATCCGAATTTCTCAAGGGACAGGAAAGAACTCTGCATGAGGGTTTTGATAAAAGGCGTCGTTACAGAAACTTCAAAACATCTTTCTCATGAAAAGCTGCTGTCTACCAAATGGCAATAGCAGCGAGCACTCTTTATTTTTAGATTCTTGTTTCTTCTCCCCCTCCCCTGTTTATCTGCAAGCCTGGGGGCAGGTTGGGCATAAAAGCAAAATAACTATTCCGCTCCTGTCTTCCAGAGGTGCTGAGAAAACGTTAAAAACCCCTTACCAACTCCATGGCTTGACTACCAATTTCATAGGCAATATGCAGCGGTCCTCTAGGTGATGTATTTTAACAGCAAGGAAATATTAATCTCCATATAGCAGGAGGTGGCCAGATCTGCTCCTGAAGAGAGACAATCCTGCATGCTACACTGTCCTCTCAAACCCCTAATGACAAATAAGTGATCATTTAAGACCAATTAAGCACAATTCCCAGGCCAATTGATTTATTAACAATGTGGATAAAACGAAAACCACCCGCACTGGGGCTCTGCAGGATAAGGGTTGGTGAACACGGTTGAGTTAGACATAAATCAGTATCCCTGACAATACCAGGACAGCCTACTGAACAAATACAGCATATGAGGACATCGTAGGGATGTCACAGAATTCAGCACTCAAACGTAATTGTGTGTGTTTTATAAAAAGCATGAACATTTGCTCAGTTCATTAGTAATTACATAGTCATACATAAGGCCTGTTCAGGAACAAGAGCCACAGTCAACTTTGTGATGGTCTTTGTGTGCTGTAAATGCCAACACAACTTGTCCAAATTAGTTTTTTTCCCTCTGTACTGAAATACAAGCACTGATATTAACTCTTCTTTGCAGACTGATGGACCTAAACCAGCCAGAAAGTTGGGCTCCAGTATTGATTTTCAAGCTGTACACACCCCTTTTCCCAGTGTCCTGTTCACCCAGAGAAGCTGTGGTTTGTCCTGCGGAGCCCTTTGATGACGCGGCATAGATTTGATTTCATCTCCTATTATTCCTACACTGTAATTAAAAACATTAAGCTGAAAGACTTAAATAACTTAAATAACTACATACATCTCATTATCTTAAATAGCCTGGCTAACTGCTCAGCCATACAGAGGATGCCTAATTAGCCCAGTCCTGCTATTTTAAATGGTTTCCAATTATTTTCTATACCAGTAATAGGAGTATACTTATTAATCTTCCTAAAACTGCAGTGGGAAGCAGTAAAATAAGAATATATTATATAGTTAAAAAAAACAAAAAAAAAAAACACCCTTTTTCATTAAATCCAGAAGGTTTTTATTTGAAAGCCTGGTATAAACACAGTTCTTTCTGAGTCCCCTTGCCCTTTGGGTAACCAGATCCTTGAGGAAATATTGAAGCAATCTGAGCTCTTGCAGAAACCAAAAGGACAATGCTCCTACAGTGTTACCAGATGTGCTGTCTTAGTTAACTTGGGAATAGAGAAAATGAGGGGCTTTTTTTGGAAAGTATCAGATAAGCCCCATTCCCAAATCCAGGCGGATTGAGTATCGCCAACAGGTCTATGAAGGATTGAAACCCGAGCCGCGCCTCCAGATTGTATTACAGTTTATACAAGCAACATCCCAGGATTCCTCTGATGGCTGGGACACATAATACAGATCAATCACTCACTAAAAAATGTTATGGTTTGTGAAGAGGTCTGAGACAGGAGACCAGCAGCCTTGGTAATACGAAGAGGAATGCACGAAGACACCGGCTCTTGTGCTAAATGTCAAAGTCAGGGCTTCAACTTTTCATTCTTCTGCCTCTGTGTGGATAACTATAGCAGCCACTGCCCCCTTTCAACACTCCCTTGTCTAAGATCACATTTAAACTCACCTTGGTTCATTTGCTTTGTTTCACTCATTTTTTATTATGAAATAGAGGCCTTGAGCTGATTAACTGCACCATAAAATGTAAGCTTTTTCCCCACAACAGACAATGGAGAAGTATACAGAAACCCCCCACGTCATCCTTTCTCCTCACTGACGTTTGCGGTTATATCAACAAGAAGCTGTCAGAAGGCATCTCACAGGGCTGGTTAGCACATCTGCCAAGGGTGTCAATTGTACGTTGATTGATTCAAGTCAAAACTGCACATAATGAATTTGCAAGTCACACTGCATTAAAATACAGGGGTTCCTGTTTAATTTAAGGTAGAAACGTCTTTTTTTTTTAAATCTTGAGATGCTGTTTTGCCTTATTAAAAAAAAAAAAAAAGCTTAGGACTTTGAAGTAAACTGAAAAATATAAATGTACTTTATTTCACTGAAAATAAACAGTTTAACAATGACTTTTAGAGAAGCATTCTTTAATGTTGGTAAACATTTCAAGTGTAGGTGTCTAAAATTGGCAATTTACATTAAATATGGAACTATTTACCAGTTTTAAAATATAAAGGCTAAAATGGTATAAAATGTCACTGCTTTGTAACACTCTAGACAGGAGCTCACTGTAGCTTAAGGATCTCCTTCAGCAGATTTTTGTAAAACTTTCATTCTGATGTAACAAAGAAAGTAGTGCAGTATACATGCATATAAGGAAGCATACTCTACATCAACTGCAACTCCCCTACCAGCTTTCCTCAGGCAGAGAGCTTGCTCTGTGGTAGGCTTCGCTAATTAACCCAGTCACAGGCCCACGTCAACTGAACCTTATCTCTCGGCGAATGTATGTCTACACTGGGGTCATACACTCTGGGCTTTACCTGAATCCTTACAAATAACTCTCCAGGGAAGGGCACTGGGCTGCTTCCACTGCACTTTATTAAAGGCTTTCGCATAGAAACATGCATCTGCTTTTGTTAAACAGTCAAACAAAGCCACAAAAGCAAAACAAAAAATAAAATAAAAAGGGTTGCTATGAAGAAAAACACACATTAATAACTATATATTCAAATAGACACCAAACAGGGGGTTGTGGAGCATTTCATACACAGTACATCAAAATAAATGTATGTCTACTGTATATTTATTTCACACATACACGATTTAATAATGGCGGTTACCTTGTTAGAGCTATCCCACAAATCTCAGACAAATCAGTACGTTTGATGATGAAGCAGTTTTTTGGTTGACTATACTGCTAATTTAGTGACACTAGCAGTCAAGGGATACTAAACAAGTCTGTAAGCAAGCCACACAGTGTGATATTTCATTGTCCCACCTCAGTTTATTTCTTTCTTTTCTTCTGCCCCTCAGAGCACCTTAATACAAGTACCCCAAGACTCTCTCTTCATGGCTGGGGATGTGCCATCTCCCATAAAGGTCGGACCTATTCTTGCCAGCCGCTTCCCACCCTACCGCAACCAAAAAGCATCAGCCACTAAATTAAACTCATAAATAACCCGTCTCGTAGGCTTGCTCACTCCATGGTCCTGTTTTGATAAATTAAGTCCTTGTGAAACAGGGTGAATTAATGGTGCTCAAGAAAAAAGCTATATATCCACTCTCACATCAAACACAGCAGGGCAGACATAGTGCGGGCTTCCCAAATGCCCTCTCTCTCTCTCTCTCTCTCTCTCTCTCTCTCTCTCTCTCTCTCTCTCTCTCTCTCTCTCTCTCTCTCTCTCTCTCTCTCTCTCTCTCTCTCTCTCTCTCTCTCTCTCTCTCTCTCTCCCTCCCTCCAGCACACACACTGCACTATGGAGAAAGGCTCACTGAAGCGCTTATTAGGTGGTTCATTGTCATCTCCAATCAACCTCCTGTAGACGGCATCTACGAGGCCTAGTTTACATTGCTTTGGGCATCTGGACTTGGACAATCCAGCTGACTTTGAATGAAGAGAACTGGGAATGCTGGCTAGGCTACAAAGTACAATGTGTGGCAGGAATAAGATGCGCATGAGATTTAGGACAAAAATAAATACATTACATGTTAATAAAGCTGTTGTCTATGTAAAGACACACATATGCAGAACTTGTTTCCAAATTCCGGAATGTTCAGTTGGGGATAAATTATGTAAAGATCAAGAAATATGGATTGGCACTACTTGAATGCAATATATTTTGCATGGTATAACTTTTAAAATCATTATCTGTCCTAGATCTCGCCATACCCTGGATTTCCTTCGTGCCAGACGTTTTCTGGGAGGTTATTGTGGTATGTGATGCCTACAGAAAGAACAACATTCTCCCACGTTCTCTGCTAGTTTTCACCAGCAGGGGGAGCTTGAGAATGAAAGGACAACTTAAACCTAAACTTCAACAAGAATTCTAATTTAACAAGAACAAACCCTTGTCAAGTTCTGACTAGAGCGCACATTTATGACACGTGTTAGATCATTGTCAAGTTGCTTTGAAACTCAGGATTGCTTTAATGTTCACATTTATAAAAAACAACATGTCTACATAAAGTATATTGAAATAGCACATAATGGTGTCATCTCATCCCAGGGCAGATTTGGATCCCAATGAAGTCCATTGGCAATCAGATTATTTTCATTTATTGAATTTACATGAAATGAGAATCTGAATGCATTGTACCTAAAACAACAGTAAGTTGATCACAGGGGGATTCATAGTGTAACTGGAAGAATTCAGTGAAAATATTTAAATGAAGTGAAGCAAATGTATTATTGATATAATATGTTATTGTTATATAATATATTTTACACTGTTTAATATATTTTCCATATTCTGCTGATATTATAAGACATATGGCCATATAAATCAACAGCCCTGATGGTAAATATTGAAAGTACACACACAAGGGCTAGGCGCAATGGGATTAACAAGTTTGAGAAATCATGCGATGTCTCCTAAACCATAAATGTACATGCAGATAGAACTCCACTCAATTTAACCATTCAGTAAGTAGAATATTTGTACTCTAAATTTATATTTATTTGTTTTGGAAAATTGCAAATATTAGTCTATTTACTCAGAAGTGCCCTAAATGGTGGAGAAATGTTGTGTATGACAGATCCTAGTGCTACACAGGGGTGCTACACATGGAAGAGTTTTCAAAATTTAAGAGCATATAAAAGTCCTTATTAATACCTTTTGGGAAAACTTCCCAGATCAGATCATTAAAGACTAAACGGACTAAAAAAAATACAGTTGCTTGTGAATATTGAGTGTAAAGCCAACAATATTTTCTGTAACAGGCAGAAGCAAGTTTAAAAAGGGGGCCCAACATGGGGGGGTATTTGGGGGTTGAGCTGCCTGCTTCTGTTAGGGGACCTGCCAAGTTGGCTGTTCTACTTGTCTGTTTTAACATTCTGTGTAATTGCTTCCAATTTCACTCCATTCTTCTGTCCTCGGATCTTTTTCCATTAGGATATGTGGAGAGTGCACATGCCCCCAATGCAATCAAACCCACAATTAGACTGCAAACAAGAAATACTTTAATGATGTACTTTTTCTGTCTTTCACTTCCTCGTCTCCCTCCCTCCCACCGTCTTTCGCTTTTGCTTTTGTTTGGGGAGGATCTGCCAGTAGACTCAAAGCTCAAGAATCGATCTGTTGATTTAATCAATCAGCTCTGGTCAGGGCCAAATTGACATGGATTGCATCTGTAAGTGGTGTTTAACTATTCTGTATAGACTGTTTCTGCTTTCATCGATATCTGTGCGCACATTGCCAGCTGTCACTGGAAGTTCGCAGACAGGGTGGTCATCTGTTAAGTGACAGCCTCTTGCTTAGGGGCCGCAAGGTCCAATAAAAATTGACACATTTGCACTGAGATCTTCAGCCTCTGACCTGGCTTTAAGAATGACAAATAACATACAGTATTTCACGATTAAAGAGATAGCATAGTTTCCATTATGTCATCTCTTTGAGTAAACAAATAAATACGTAGATAATTCTGCAATTATACAAATTAAACTTGCTATGCAAAATCACATTTTGTTCCTCAATCTGTGTAGCCCCTCTATGAAATAAACACTGGCCTTATCCCTTGGGAATCTAGTACAATTATTTAGCATAAACACAGAACTCTTTCCACATTGAGATTAATGATATTCGGTGGTTCATTGCCAATGTGGAAAACAATGTGATTCAAAAGAAGAAGGAGAAAGCAGAAAAGCACCCTTTTCAGATTCCTGCTTAAAGTTAATTCTTTACACTTACTGAGGTTAGCTCTTGCTTCTGTGCTAGGGCTATTTTATTGATATGGCTGGCAGCCTATATGCAGTAGAGGAGCTAATTGACAAACTTATTCAGCGGTAAAATTAGTTACTTGTTCAGTAAATGTAGACTACCTGCATCTTGGCATATCTGTGCCAGCCAGTGGATTAAATACATTGTCTCGTTTGGTACCTGCATTAGATTGATAAATGTGGGGTCCCATATGGAGAGTACTGAAGATCAATAACAAATATTTATTAATACAATCAACAGCTGAATTATGCAATTTAAGAAGCATATTTCACAGATAATGGGGGAAACAATCTAAAAGTGTAGACATCAGTTCTATGTCAGTTCAGGACCTTCAAATCAGGTTTTATGAACAATTACGCAAATTATAACATGTAAATCATACAGTTTCCTTAATCCAGGGAAAGAAAAGAAAGAAAGCAATTATAATAGAGACACCTTGCTTATTTCCGTAGTATTTTTATAAAATTGAATGTCTCCTATTCAGTTTTTTTTTTGTACCCTTTCAGTTTGGAATCAGCATGGTAATTCCATCCAATCAGTGCATGCCCCCAAGTACTCACACTAACTCTTCAATTGATTGGGTGTAAGTGATATGTTTTTAGGTAAGTGCATGGGAGTTTCCAAAAAAGTGATTGCAAGCCTATATTATAAACTTTACTGTGACACTGGGAGGCAGTGGAAGTAGCCTGGTTTGGCCCACTTTTGGAGAATGCTGCTCTGCCATGTCCTGAACTAGAACCAATTGGTACAGCATGCTACTTTACTGAGGCAAAATAAAAAACAAACATCTGCATAACCTTGCTAGGAAAAGTATCTACATGCGAGCATCCACTGAAAGCAATATGTCTTATACACACCGAGACTGATGCAACAATGATGTGAAGTCTCAATGAAACCCAATATTTGCAATTGATTTGTAAGTTACGTGCATTTCATGAAGTGATTTCAACACCAGGCCATTCTGAAATTCAAACCAGCAGGCTCTGTTCCACAAAAAATGTCTAACCCTTGCTAAAGTGGCTGGATAAAAGTTGCCGCACACAAAAAGCCACACATTTTTGTTCACAGAAGAAAGACTCGGACGAACCTGTAAGCCTGATGGTACATTACAAGGGATAAGCAACAGCTTTAATGATTAGTATATTGTAAGTAGATAGGGTCTTAAGTTTCCACTATATCCGCCAGTGCTCTAGATCAGACTAGGATGTATGCTCATTGTATTTTGTATTGATTGTAGTACTGTAGTTTGAAATGTTTTCAAATGTTTCTTATGTAAACCGTAAGTCACACCGGGATAAGGGCATCTGCTAATAAATAAATGATGATGATAATAATAACAACAAATACAGGGCATATCAGCATTGAATGAAGGAGCACTCCCTCGTGTGAGTTTTAACACAGTTGTCCCATAGCAAAATAAAATATCTCAGGTGGAAAAAACTAAACAAAACAAGAACAAACAAAAAACAACACACACACACATAGTCTTTATATATATATATATATATATATATATATATATATATATATATATATATATATATATATATATAAAGACTATGTAAATATGTATATATATCAAATGAAAAAGAAAAAAAAAACAGCAACAACTGAAACACTTTAAATTACTATGGCTGACTGGAACAGTCATTTTAATTTTAATCGGAAGTGTAAATCTTTGCCAGTAATAAACAGTACAAAGAATGTTTAAAAATCAAAGTGCTGCACAGGGCAATTAGTCTGCAGTCCTTTAATATCTACAGGGAAATGCCTCCGGAAAAATAATTGACTTTGCTAATATTACCCTTGGCAATAAGAAAACAGATTTGCATTTCATTATCAGTGCCGAATCCCTCATCTAATTGTTAGCCCCAAATGTGTGCAAAAATAAATTATGAGCACAGAGGCCCTGATCAAAGAATCTCAAATAATTCATCATGAGACTGAGAATTATTTACTTACTAAAAGAGACGTATCTTCCAAACTTCCAACTTATTGCAAAAATGACACGCTCGTTCCAAGGCATGTCCCATCGCTGAAGTAACACAATTACAGGCTGATTTTCTTTATTATTGCACATAAGTTACAGCAAAGCCTCTGCTTTCCTCTTAAAAGCTTGTCATTGGAAGAGCCTGACATTAATGGAAACTTCCAGCGTTAAAAGCTGGAAAGCTTCGATTTCTTCTATTATGTAAAAATGTCTTAATGGATTAATAAACATATGTAGGCTATAGTTCATAACATTGTATTATTCAAAAGCTTTTCCTGAGGGTTTTTATGTCCTCTTTTCAACAATCCTGACTCATCTACTAGAGCACAGCAGCACACCTGGACCATGAGTACAGAGAGGGTTCTTATGAAGGCCAGTGTTGGCTTAAAGACTGTGCTTATTAAAGTAGGATTTCCCTAATGTATTTAGGGTGAAGGCAGTGTTGAAGGTTTGGCTGAGGATGAGGGTTTCAGAGAGCTTTAAGGCTCAGGTTAAATCCCAATGAACCAAATCAGAGTTAACGACAAATTTGCTGAATTCAGGAGAAATTAAATGAATCCTGGCCAGCCTGCCATGAATTGCCATGTGCCCGTTTGACAGAGAAGTCATCTCAGAATAATCCTACATCATTTTTGGAGGGAAGAAAAAGAAAAAGGAATAAAAAAGAAAAAAAGCAGCACGATAAGAATCATGTAACCAAAGGGTAATAAATCAAGATTATCTATATCTATTATCAATTTTCTAATCATCAACATTATTTTCTCAAAATTAAATTCCCATTTAGCAAAATAATATATAACAATGTCTCAATAACTACCTTTCTTTTTAGCTTCACTTCATATTGAACATCTCGGATTACAGATTAGTTTCTGTCACTGCACACGAAAAACAGAGAGCGTGGAATTTAGTCAAATACCTTTGTATTATTAAGCTGAGCCAGACCAGTACAGGCATTGGCCAAAAGGAAGTCGCCACTTAAAACCGCCATTTTGTTTCCAAACTGCAGGTCCTTCAGGGGGCCATCGGAATTCGTCCAGTCTTTCAGGTTCACTATCCCACGATGCACCAGGAAGGCAGTGTGGATGAGTTCAGTGATCTCTGCCAGGTTCCGCTGACTGCAAGACAAATTGGTTACAATAAATCAGGAGATGGAACACAGAATATATCCCAACATTCTCCTAATGGTGGTACTAAAGTGCTTGTGAAAGTTATCTAAGTAGGGTGCTGCTTTATTAGAGCTAATACAAATAATTAAATGGGCTATAGGTTTTGTTTTGTACCCCTGGAAAGAACCTCTCAGTAGATTCTAATTTAAAATAAAATAAAACACATTTATTTAAATACAAGTAGCAGAGAGACGTTATGTGTACAAGCCCAGAAGAGAGAGTGACAGGCTGTTCTTGGGGCCCAGAGCGGATGGGGGATTCCTGCCTTGGCTGCAGCCCCACTCTGCCAGTCTGGCCAGTCCTCTCCAGGAAGGTTTATCTTAATTCTGCTCCTCTGACAGGCGGCACATCAGCATTGGAGGCTCTTGGCAGCTGAAATGAGTAGTGTGACCAGAATACCAATGAGAAGTGGTTCTGGACTGTAGGGTTGGGGTGGGGGTGGAGAGAGAGGGAGAAAGAGAGAGAGGAAAAAAAGGGCTAGGTGTTTTACTGCAGCAGACGATGCTGTGGCACACAGGGATTCCAAGCGATAAGTAGCGAAAAGAGCCGCTAAGTTCAGCGCCGGCTCATTTCCCCAGCTGAAGGCAGCCATTAATATTCTGAGGATATCAGCTCCACCTCTCTGACCTCTGCTAGTCAAGTGTGCTGATGACAGTTCTGTCTCTTCATTGAGCACGCTATGGCTTTCGATAGCGCAGTCCAATCAGTCGTATGTGCAATTCCCACCCCAAAAGAAAGTCTGTGAATCTTTAACTCATTCTACATTCAAATGACAGCCATTTTTCATTCATTTTCTATTAATTTGCTCTAAAATTATTTTTTTTATCCTTCTGTCAAAAAAGAAGAATTAGAAATAGAAGCTATTCTTGATTATCAGGAAGAGAGAAGAAATTGATCTTCCAGGGCTGCTTTTCGGAGCTGTGGCAAGCTATAATCACGTGTTGATTCAACCATTACATGAATAATCAGGTGTCTTTGTCAATGGCTGAAGTATTACAAAGAGAAATGAAAGATTCTAACAATCAAGGGGAGTAGATACAGAAAGCTACTCAAATACTACGTCTTTCAAAGGAAAGACAGAAAATAAATTTCTGATGAGACAATTATACTCCCATCACTTGTCACCCCAGGGATTTTATTTGATTAATTATATACTGTATAATGTATTAAAACTTTATGAAGTTAATGTCCAGGTGCCACGTTGAATTTTTTTTGCCTGTCCTGAAGAACAAAAACTGTGCCACATCGTTGGTCCTTGTCTCTAAAGCATGTTCAGTTAATTCCTCACGTTAAAAATCTGAGTATATCCGAGGCCTAAACGAGTAGTTTTGCACAAAAAATACTCTTTCCACTCACTCTTTCTCTTTCCACATCGTATTTTAGACTTTTTGTAAATTGCCCCCCAGGGAATGTGGAGTATTCACAGATGAGAAAGGGCCCCAATATCTCTGTGAGGGGTTATAATTCAAACCTAAACATCCCTGCGATTAAGCCTTGGTGCACAATGTCTTTTAAGCTTGGCTTGCAATTCAATTCAAACGCTCAGCTGTTGTTACCCTGTGACAGGATTGATCTTGGTGAATGTCTGACAGTCTGAGACTACACACGTTAAACCCAGCACATCCAGCCACCCCACTTCCCCATTCCACACCAAAAGGGTCTGAAAAGGGTGCCTCCTATAAATAGCACCTGCTTCTAGTTGCATAGCAACACACTAGCTCCAGATGCCATCTTTATGAACGATTTAGTGTATTGACATACCAGTTCTCTAACAGTAGGTTCACATCTCATTTTTCCAAAAGAAGCTTTAACATTTCTCAGAGTACAGTGTTAAAAAAAAAAACATACCAAAAAACAGGGTTATAAGTGTGTCCTGAGGGCCCAGATTAAGACTACTAGGTTTTGAGCATTTTCTTATTATCAGGATGTCCCTATGACTTTGGCCTTGGCCGATAAGATTTGCTGAAACATGTTCAGTCCACTCTGCCTCGTTTCCCCACTGAAGGCAAGCTGCAATTTCTTCATACAGTTTTGGGTGATATTTTATTGGCCGAGGTAGAGGCATCAATGCTGCTTTCCAAGATCCCTGTATCTGCTCTTTGCATAATTAAAATGCAAATGGAACAAAACAAAACCAAAAAAGTTAAAAGTTAACAGACTGTTCGTTACATTGACTAAATGAAAGATGTATTCACAATATATACAAACAGAAGGGATATGTTGTGGAAAAACGATTTAATAAACCATTTTGAGAGATTGCGTGGCCGCCAACAGTTAGGTATTTTGTTGTGAAATTATGAATTTCCTTTACCAACAAATGTTCACATGTATGAAGCTTATTATGAGAAAGTCAAAACTAACTGCACAGTACATTAAACCAGGGCTTCCCACTTACATTGTAAATTACCAATACTTTCATTTTTTCCACCCTTTCCACATTTAGAAAAAGAATAAAGGAAAGATTATGTGAAGAATGCTGTCAAAGAATGAAGGAGTATTTCCCCCCCCCATCTACAATTACATCTACATAAAAACTAGTTGAGAAAGATGGTAGTTGGGTAGACACGGTTGATAATTTATAAAATGCTGTGCACGTTGTTGCACCTCAATCTGGAGAAAAACAATTGCTCAAAATTCAGCAAAGCACTGAACTTAAAGAATAAATAATGAGCTGTTATGCCCCAGTTCCACAGAGAATGTTCTGCACATCACATGGAACTCCTGTATGAGATCTAGAACACTCTGAGCATGAAAATGAAACCTGAGACCAATTTCATTTCAGCTGCCTTGGCCAAAGTAAAACAGTTAGAAGTTTTTAAAGTACAGTTGTACATTAATCTGTGAAGCATGTACGAGCTGCACACAGGATTTCAAATGAAAACCGCTGAAGAACATATGAATTTAAAACCCTTATCTATATGTCCATGAAACCCCCTATCTCTGAAGTGGATATAAACTTGTCAATAACACAGCACTATAATGGAGTTAGGAAAAGAGTTACAGCTAAATGAAAATACAATTCTGGTGAAACTAGCAACTAAATTACAGCAATATAGACAGATGAATTAAGAGGACTTAGGCTTCACATAAATCTTTTGTAGACAAGGAGGCATTCTGCTGAATAATACTGCTTAATGAAAGAAATGGATGAATTGAATTACAAACATTTTTCACAGTTTACTTTCACTCTCTTCAACAATATATAACATAAATCCATTCGATATAAACTAGGACAGACTGCCCATTTACGAAATACTGGATCTTATTAAACTGTCCTATTTTCTCTTTCTGGAAGATGTGGCTTCTTAATATAATATAGGTGTCAGGTGCACTTATGGGCTCTGCTAAGTACTAAATAAATAGAGCTCAGTGTTTAGCCCTGAAGTGTTTAGACCAGGTTTAACCCTGTAGTCCCGTTTTCAATCTGGGCTACATAATATAGGCAAATGTAACAAGGATTCCTCCACAGGGTGGCGAACAATTGTTGGGAGTGCTGCTGGGACTGGGTACGCTAGAATTCAGCTTTTTTAGCATGCCACAAAATGCAGTGGAGTCCTCCGGGGAAAGCTATATCACCATTGCATGCACTATGGACTCGCAGTGTGAGTAGGAGCTATGAGAGGTATGAGAGGGTAATAGCTGTTAGTCACACTGATTAACAACTGTGCAGATTGGGGGGAAACAAAAGGTTAAATTGACTGCAGAGAAATATATATATTTACATTACATTAATCATAAATAAAGCTTAAAAACTAAACTACAGGCATGACCCTCAGGAATACTTTGGTTCTTCTAATGTAGGCTGTAAAACGCAAAATGGCTGCTGTATGAGGAATACAGAGTATCGAAATCCATGTGTTGTGTTTTTAATTTTTTTAAGGCAACTCTCTTCTGAATGCTAAATAGCTTAACTGAATGGTCATAACCTGTGAATGAAGCAGTTTACACATGGACAGTTCTGATAAAACAGTATACATTATTTAGCAGTCATCTCAATGTAGTATGAAGCCTATTTGCTAGCTGATTACCATATCCCAGCCAACTATTAGCAGGCTCTAGTCAAGCACGATACATTTTACAAATGCTGCATGTCAAATGGGAGGTGACAATTACAGAGGATATCAATACACATCATACCAAATGGTAATGAGCCATACTCAGAGGGCTAGCAGTCACAAAGAGAGTGCCAGTTTAAATGAGTGTGGAAGAGGTAATGGGAAATGGGAAATTACTCAGTGCTCATTAGGAAGCCATGGACAGCCAGAGCAGGGGATTGGGGTGTGTGTGTGTGTATGTGTGTGTATGTATGTGTGTGTGTGTGTGTGTGTGTGTGTGTGTGTGTGTGTGAGTGTGTGTGTGTGTGTGTGTGTGTGTGTGTGTGTGTGTGTCTATTCTAAAGCCAGTGAATCTGTTGGAAAACACTGCAATTGAAAGCTTAAAATTGTATAGTTCAAACCAGGTGAAAATAAGCAAGACAAAATAGGACATTTTATTGTGATTCTACGTGAATCTTTTAGCACAATGAATAACACCTGTGTGGATCTGTGAACTGTGTCTGCTGTTCCTGTGAAGCCCTCAGTAAAGTGCAGGGCAAAGCCCAACGCTTGCTGCAATGTTCAGAGAAATGGCATGGCTGTACTGTACTGATAGCACATTTTCTGTATTGTAAAATAATACAACTAAATACTTATTTATTTATGCAAGAATAGTTAACTGTTTGGTGACAGCATATTTTTAACATTCATCATTTTTTGGGTGATTTTCATTATGTTTCTCTTATAGTTTGCCATGGACATAATACGTAATTGCACTCTTTTTTTTGCATTTGTCAACTTTATCCCACTACTATTACTTAAGACTATTTTAATTTAATAAAGCCTTGAGAGACACATTGTAAGTTCTGGACACAAAGGTCTTGATGTCATCTGAAAAAAGGCCCTGATCTCATTTACACAGAATTTACATTTTACTCCAGCTCTCATATGTATTTGAAGGCATTCTTTTAGTCTCTTTGAAATAGAGATAAACAATCTTGGGTAGTTCATTATAAGTCTTCAGCATCTCATCATCAGATTGTAAGAGAAATAGAGGTAAGATCTGGCATTTTAGATCACATTTTCCCATTTTGATAAAATCACCTGTTTTTTCACTGCTTTGATAAAATCCATTAAGAAAAGCTGAAAAACAAAAGTGACAAAATTCAATACTTTTTCTCAAAATATTGAATATGCACCATTTATGAAGTTATTGCCAAGCTTTTCATTCTGTTCAGCCATGTCTGTTATTCTGCACTTAAAGATGGCTGTCAAAGTATGCTGAGGTACAACAAAAACAGCCAGGTTGAGTATTCAAGTTTTTCCAGCAGCTTAAATCAGTGTCTCACATTGGTCCGACCAGAGTACAGAGTATAGAGTGCAGTGTCATTGAAACATTTTTTTATGGGAATGTCTTATACAATGTTTTACAGTAGTTGAAAAAGGCTACTTTAGCCTTGATTATCAAATATATTAATATACATGTTATATACTGTAAACCCATCTACATTTTATTTCAAAAATTTGGAATGTCAATGCATGCTGAATGTTCTGCTTAGGAAATTAGAGGAACCTGTTACTTTTCCAGTCAATTGTACCTAAATGTATACTTAAAAAATGTGACATACTGGGCTTGGAATAGTAAAGCCCTCCTGCAGTTAATCATCATTTCACTAGACAGGTTGTATTTTTAGACCGCAATCCTCTTATTTAACATAATCTTCTTTATTAAAAAAATATAAAAAATAGGCAAAGAATGAGAAGACATCATAAAGGATGCAAATATATTTAATAAGGTCAAAGTAATGTATACATGTGTGCATACATACATACTCTTCAGTGAGTCAGAGTCATGTGTATATTGAACAAATTACCATAAGAAACTGAGACTGTGAAAACATGAGAGGAATTGTGCCATGTACCGCATATCTATACAATGTTAGGGACAAGTGGTGGTATCAGGGAATGAGGAGACTAACAGTGCATATTTTGCACCATCACTATACTTTTAGTCCTATGCCTCTGACCCTCAGATTACATTGCAGAATTGCAATGGTCAAGAGGGATTATTTCAAAGGTTCTGGGCTCTCTCTATTGGTATACTAAATGCTTGAACCTTACTGTAGTTTTTTTACTTGGCAATTACTTCTAGCAATATCTGCTGCCAATAATAATACACATCATTCTTTCTAATCTACACCTACAAGTTTATTGCTGGCAATACCGTTAGCAAATGGCATGTCAATTTATTATTTTTTTAACTGGAAAAAGAAGTGGGTTCACAGGAGACAGGCACATAAGTAGTAAGCACATAATAAATATCACTCTCTTGACAATAGTGCAAGCCATCTTGCTCACTGTGTTTCATAGGGCAATTCTGTAGCAATTTTCTTACGAACAATTACTGCTCTCAATAATTGCCCATTGTAAATCGAGGCTTACAAAGAGAGCAGAATGGCAGGTCTGCTGTGGGGCTGGTGTGCTTGAGAGTCTCATCACTGAGCTGCAGCAGGGCTGGGAGTGCAGTTTACAAATAAGTAGTACAATGCAAAACAGACGCCAATCCTGTCTATAACACTATATCCAAATGGTTCCTGGTCATACTAGAAAAAGCAGACAAACCCCAAAACCTTGAGCAAATATCAAAAAGTTGTTAACAAGAACAATAGTAGTAGAACAATAACAAGGCATTTCATTGCAAGCAAAGGTGCTGTTCCTGAAGAGTGCGGATGCTTTACATCTATCATCCAATTAATCTGACCAATTAAAAGAAAAAAAAAAAAGAAAAAAACTGGGCACAAGAATACATATATGCAATCAGGAAGAATACCTTGCCAAAAAAAACCTGCATATAACGAATTGCTGCTAATGCATTGCTTGAGAAAGGTAGCTGGCCATGCCACTGGCAATAGTTATGTATGGTACCAGCAGGCCCCAGGAGAGCGGTGTCTTTTCTCTCAGCTCTGCAGGCATACAGAAATCCAGACCAGAAAACTACATGCTATTCAGCGCTGGTCCTTTGCCAAACAAGGCAGCCAACTTGTGCCAAATTGTGAGGAATTATAGTGTTTTTGTGATACTGACTAATGCTCACTGGAGCAGAACTGACAGTAGAAAAGACATTTAAAATAAATAAAATAAAAAGTAGCCAATTTGCCTTTACATTAAAGGAGTGTGGAAAGACGGGGGAGAAAAAAAATCATAATGTGAAAAGTGCTTCTAGTCGTATCTTTGATGTCACAAAGTCATTAGAGAGGTAGACCACTTCCAAACTAAGCAATGCCGTAAGAGAAAAAACTGTGTGTGAAATGACTGCTGTCCAAGCACTGGAAGAATTCAGTCACTTCCTGTTTGGGCAGGCTATGAGAACACTCCAGGGGTGTGGTTATAGAAAAAAGCAAGGATTAGCCCCGCACTTGTAATAGTTTCTAACCAGACTGACACCTCACACCCACTGATTTGACTGCAGCAGAGGCCTGTGTAAGAAAGAGGTCATTGAAACACCACAGACATTGCCAAATATAATACTGGATTCTGGTAACTACTTGGCAATGCACATAAATAAAGCGCATATAAAATTGCCTGTTGAAACACCATTCCTTCCTCATTTCTCTCTTAAAAAGGGAAAAACATGCAGAGGACTCTGCAAGCCCCACAAACTTGAAACCAAGATTTAAAACTACTGCAAAAGTACCACATAAACCACATCCCATGAACCTCATCTATAAACCATGAGAACATGTGTGTGTGTATAATTAAATGTGGGTTTGCCCCAAAAGTAAAACCCCTTAATAAATGCTCTTTTAAAATGAGAAGACTATAGCATCTATTGGGATTTCATGCCCAGTGGGAACAGGATACCCAAGGCCTGTCACATATTCTGGTAACATGGCCTAAACATGTCCTATTTCCTGAAGGCATGAGGACCCCAACTCCACATAAACTAAGGCTTATTGTAGGTAAGAAGCTCTATAATATGCAGTGTGATTCAGTTATGAAGGCATGGTTTATCTGCTTTATTCATGGGATCCAATAAGGCTCTAGTGCTGTATACAAACCATAGGGAAAAAACAAGAGAGCCCACTTTACAGACCCCGTCTATAGTCACATTTTCCTTTTTACAGTATTTGTCCATGAAAGATGAACAGGATAGAAACTTCAATGCCAGAGGAAATTCTATGACTATAAGACAGATAGGCAAGAAAAAGCAGGGTTCACAAAAGCCAACGCACTGACTAGAAAGACAGAATTCATCAGGAAAGATTGTAAAGGTCTGTATGTTACAAACTGACCCTCAACATTACAAGTGAGTTTAAGAGATCCCCAGTGTTGACTTGTGCATCTTGCCAGGAAAAAGTATGCAGGATACACCCTACCATCTCTGAATATGCCCTGAATAAAACTGAGCTTAATTGCATCTGTTACTTTCTCATTAAGGAACCATATGGTTTCCAACTGCTCTTCTCATCAATATAAGGCATATGCATCTCATCCCCCCAGATGACTCTAGAAGGAGGCGGCCCGGTCAAATTCTGGTAGCAACAGGATAGTGCCAAGATGTAGAATTGAAGATACATTACAAAAGTCACCATTCCCTTTTCCGTATGACTTTAAGCTGCATGCCTTCAGATAATAGGCTGACACCCCCGTCGTACTACACTACGAAGACTGAACGAATGTGTTTCTGATTCCGGCGCCTCTGTTCACTGCATTGCCCTCACTGTGCTCATTGTTTTGATGATGCTATAAATCATCTGGGAGCCTTAATTCTCAATCTCACCAAAGATTTGAAGTGCTGGAGACAGATTGATGACGTAGGCGGAGGAGTGAATGTGAAGTGTGTGGCACTTGAAAGCCACCTTTATTTAAGCAGGCACTTCCTCAAGGCCTGGCCCGGGGCGTGCTAGAAGGGAACGCTGAGAAACTGACAATGCCACTTCATGCCATATCCCAGTCCTCTTTATAAATACAGAGAAACTGCACTGAAACTTCAACTTAGTTTTATGTTCTGGTTTGTCCATTTAGAGCTCCATTTATTCTAAGACTGTCTGGACCGTCTTCATTTCTAAAGTGGGATTATCCCGAAATATGTCAAGTAACCCATATTACGCAATACAAATTCAAATTACAACCCCAAATTAAATTATATTTTATACTTGAATTGTAATCGACAAATATCCATTTGAGAGAAAGCAGTGCCCTATTTTTTTATATTGTTTTGTATATTATAGTTATATATGTTTTATATGAAACAGCAAATATTTATAATTTTCAAAGCGAAAGAGCCCAAAAGATTTTAAGTGAGGTAAATGTATAAATAGCAGCCGTAATAAAATGAAACCCAATCCGAATAATTCAGATCATCATTTACTCGCCAGTCCCATATTTAAAAAGTGAACGGAAATTGCTCGTGCAAACGCAATCCTAAACTGTATCTAAATTGACAACAAATGAACAATTCTAACCATAAATATGGCCTGTTGTACTAAATAAGAGTAAGAAAATCTGAACAAAATATATAAAGAAAACCTTACAATCAGATGCATATTTTCCATTTAAGGCAATACTGCTACTCAACTATTTTACTGTAATTGTAAAGGCTACATACTGTACCACGATGAATTCAATTTTATTTTCATGAGTGAGGAAAGGAGACCTTTAACCTTGCCCTGGGCATTATGAGGGAAGCTTGCTTTTTCAGCCAAGGTATAATAGCATTTCAATTAATTTTTCTATGTTGTGGGGTCTCTACAGCATCCTATGAATTGTTAAACTGAGACAGAGACAGCATACAGTGTCAAGTCAGTGTCTAACTGGCTAATGAGAATAACATTTTTCCCCTTTTCTTTTAGCGAGTCTGGACCAAATTAAAAACAACAGCTGTCTGATGTCCTGGTGCTAAAATGAACCCTTGTTTTCTTCTTCTCTTCTTCTTCTTCCTTCCCCTCTCGTAACCTCTATTCGCTGGCAAAGGGCTGCTCCCTTTCTGGTTTGGAAAAACGTGCATGTATTCAAACTTTAGATGCCAAGGGCTCAAGCTGGTGGTTAGGTTGTTATTCCAAAACAGCTACCTGCAAAACACACACGCAGGATCGCGCGTCTCGCATTACGGAGGTTTACTGTAACCTCAGAATAAGAGCGAAAACAAAATGAGTGGAGCTGCGCAATCGTTTCCTCCAGAAAGTATTGAAAAATCACACTTTAGAAACAGAACTCCCAGGCCACACATCAATAACAGATAGCTCCTTTATGAACAAGAAATAACACTGAATGGGAATGTTCTACAGAAAGAGCTGAAACCCACAGAACATTAAGGATTACTAAAGCCAGTAAAAGGCTTCTGTCATCATGTGGGATATATCCTTCCTTGACAATCCTGTCAGTATAAGCCTGTTTATATTCAACTAAATATATAAATAAATGAATAGTGCAGAATTCACAAAAGTAATGTCCATCTCCTGACAGCTGTAAAGACAAGCTGCAAGTCAAGAAGCCAGAAGGTTCCGTGTACTAAAAAAAAAGCGTATACAATGCAACTTAAGTAGAAAATAATAATTCCGTTTTTTCCTTGCTGTTGTTTTTTGTTTGATGCTTGTTGAGGGTGCTCTGAAGTCCTTCCCATTTTTCTTTGACATGTTGTAATGAGGCTGGTGCCTGGCATCTATGATGGGATGTTAACCCACATCCCCTGGATTTCATTATACACACACACACACACACACACACACACACACACACACACACACACACATACACACAGCAGCAAGACCTGGCTGGCAGGGTGGTATTTTGATGCTTTAGAGCTATCCAGTCAGGCCCTGCTGGACAGTAGGAAGACATACTGTGCCAAGAAGTTAAAATGCACAGCACACCCCTTCACTGTCACTCGCAGGAGGGAAGGTCAGTCCATTGGGCAGCCATTGTAATGTGGCTGATAATGCGAGTCCTAGACACTAACACTTCATTACAGTACTGCTGCAAGGAAAAATTAGGTCTGACTCCAGGCTGGATTAAATACAAACTGTCCTTTGTGCTTGAACACCAAGCTCTGTAAATAGACTAAAATGTGCAAAGATGTATTTCTCCCAATGATAATTGTTTTCTGTTGGCAAAACATTCAGAAAAGGGAGTCAAGGAACCTCTGGATCAATTAATCTATTGACAGAGTCGTCATTTTCAAGCGCCTTTCACGTCTCTCCAGGAACGCGTCTGGACATGGAACACGTCACATGAATGAATATTCGAGAGGTTGTCTGGCAACGTGAATGGGATTATTTCTCACACAAACATCCTACAGATGAATATAGCAAAAAGAAAAGTACATGTCTGAAGGGTCTGGACATTTTAATGGGCTTTTGTCACTACAGTGGTTTAATATACAAATTATAAAGTTGTGAGCTGCTCCTGTGCTGAACAGCCGTCTTTGAAGCCCGCTCCTGTTACAGTAATGATGGCAGAGTGTGAAATAGAAGTCAACGTCCCAGGAGAGTTGTCTCATTAGAGCACAGACTCAATACTGTGTGCCCTGTGCATGTCTCAGAGGCTTAGTGTTGTCTCTTCTGACCGAAAAGGTTCCACCAGTCTTAAAATCATTTCTTGTGTGTGTGTCTGATCTGTAGTGTGAGTTATGACAGCTGCACTAACTAGCAGGAGAACCTGGTTGGTCAATACCTGGGGTAGATGCCGCTGACCATGTCCTGCTGCAGAAGGTTTGCAGCTGCAGTACTGGGGCCAGCCGCTTTGGAGATGAGAAGCACAACCAGGCCTCTCATCTGGAGGTTGTTCCTGCTGTCGTAGACAAACCCCCTGTTGGAAAGAGCAGACATTACCAATTAAACAGCACTGAAATGCTAAGCAAAGACCCTGGCAGGTTTGTACAACACTGACATTTCCATCTGTGGATCTGGGACCGCTGTTAAACTAGATGGTGATATCTGTAAGGACAGAACAGAAGTGTTACATCCTTTACTTGGCTGTAACTGCAAAGCGATACCGTTCAACACTAAACACCGTGCATTCTTTAATCCTGTATTTTCTACAAAAAACATCAATTTGTTGTGCTTCATTTGGAAAGGTTTTACTCTGTTACAGGCACCTTTAAACCAATAGCCTTCTTTCAGGCCTGTTTTGAAATATGCTGGGATTTAACTGAAATCCATTGTCAAAAAAGAGATCAGAGATTCTGGCAAGCTGTACTGAAAAGAGAATGAAACAGTATGATGCGTGCACCTAACAGTATCTTAACATAGAGGCTAATAATCACACATGAGTCTGTACAGTATGCTCAGGCTTTCAAAGCAGATTATGTACTATACGATTCAAGCTGCAGTAGAAAACATTAGATGGTGATTTACATACTTGAAAAAAGCTCAGAACAACAAACCTATTGTCAATTGGGCTGTTTTTGAACGGGTGCGTTTCTGATGACATCACTTTAGTGGGCGAGCAGCGATTTGCTCTGGCCTGAACACCACAGCACCCCATTTTGTGTTAAATAACAGTGCTGTGCTGATGATAGATGATATCACAGAAATAACACCGCCAGTTACAAGGAGGGGTCACTGACTTGCTGAATGATCCAACATTCAGACTCAGTGACGTAATCTCAGATGTAGCACTTTTAATATTGTAGTGATCTGGAACTGCTGTGTGGATGGAGGGACTGCTGTACGTGTGTGTCTGTCACTTCATTATGTTTGTGGGTGGGGCAGATCATTGGGGGATCTGATTTATTTAGGGGTATTCTAGATTGAAGGGTTGAAGGTCACAAGGTACAAGCAGATAGGTTGCCCCGATTCCTGGTGGGCAGAAGTAGTTTAGAAAGAGACAGAGTTTTGTGTGGCTCCTTTAAAGCTGCCGGAGAATAAAAACTGTTGCTTGCAAACACTGATTCGCTCATTATTTGTGGTTCTGTTTGAGACAGTGAATCGAGTAGCTAAAACCCTAAAATGCTACATTTTCTCCTGTGGTTCTGTGGTTTTCTAAAGCAATTAAAAGTATAATTTGTATGTAGCATAAATCAGTGTTCCTCATTATATCTCCTATGGGCGAAAAGAGTTCCCCAGAGACCCTAGAAGTGTCCCAGCAGGTACACTGTGCGTTTCATTTGTTTTTATTACATTGCTTGTGTTTGTGTGTGTGTATATATATAACTAAAAGAAAGCTGAAAGATTAAATTGTGTTTAAGATTTGAGGATGAATGGGGTCTATATCACTCACCAGACCTCAATTAATTACTGATGTGGCCTATAATATTGTAATTGGGAACACTGCTGTAAATTATGTTTCAGAGTCATAGTACAAAAACCTACATTACTGTTCAAAAGTTTGGGGTCACTTAGAAATGTCCTTGTTTTCGAAAAAAAAGCATTTTTTTTGTCCATTAAAATAACATCAAATTGATCAGAAATACATTGTAGACATTGTTAATGTTGTAAATGACTATTGTAGCTGGAAACGGCTGATTTGTAATGGAATATCTACATGGCGCATTATCAGCAACCATCAGTCCTGTGGCGTGTTGTGTTTGCTAATCCAAGTTTATCATTTTAAAAGGCTAATTGATCATTAGAGAACTCTTTTGCAATTATGTTAGCACAAGAAGCAATAAAACTGTCCTTCTTTAGACTAGTTGAGTATCTGGAGTATCAGCAATTGTGGGTTCGATTACAGGCTCAAAATGTCCAGAAACAAAGAACTTTCTTCTGAAACTCGTCAGTCTATTCTTGTTCTGAAAAATGAAGGCTATTCCATGCGAGAAATTGCCAAGAAACTGAAGATCTCGTACAACGCTGTGTACTACTCCCTGCACAGAACAGCGCAAACTGGCTCTAACTAGAATCGAAAGAGGAGTGGGAGGCCCCGGTGCACAACTGAGCAAGAGGACAAATACATTAGTGTCTAGTTTGAGAAACAGACGCCTCGCAGGTCCTCAACTGGCAGCTTCATTAAATAGTGCCCACAAAACACCAGTCTCAATGTCAACAGTGAAGAGGCGACTTCAGGATGTTGTCCTTCTAGGCAGAGTTGCAAAGAAAAAGCCATATCGCAGACTGGACAATAAAAAGAAAAGATTACGATGGGCAAAATAACACAGACACTGGACAGAGGAAGATTGGAAAAAAGTGTTATGGACAGACGAATGTAAGTTTGAGGTGTTCGGATCACAAAGAAGAACATTCGTGAGACGCAGACCAAATGAAAGATGCTGGAGGAGTGCTTCACGCCATCTGTCATGCATGGTGGAGGCAATGTGATGGTCTGGGGCTGCTTTGGTGGTGGTAAAGTGGGAGATTTGTACAGGGTAAAAGGGATCTTGAAGAAGGAAGTCTATCAATCCATTTTGCAACACCATGCCATACCCTGTGGACGGCACTTGATTGGAGCCAATGTCCTCCTACAACAGGACAATGACCCAAAGCACAGCTCCAAACTATGCAAGAACTATTTAGGGAAGAAGCAGTCAGCTGGTATTCTGTCTATAATGGAGTGGTAGCACAGTCACCGGATCTCAATCCTATTGAGCTGTTGTGGGAGCAGCTTGACCGTATGGTACACAAGAAGTGCCCATCAAGCCAATCCCAGTTGTGGGAGGTGCTTCAGGAAGCATGGGGTGAAATCTCTTCAGATTACCTCAACAAATTGACAACTAGAATGCCAAAGGTCTGCAAGGCTGTAAATGCTGCAAAGTTTGAAGGACACAATTATTATTTCAATTAAAAATCATTATTTCTAACCTTTTCAATGACTATATTTCTTATTCATTTTGCTATATTTCCTATTCAAACTAATTTCATGTATGTTTTCATGGAAAACAAGGACATTTCTAAGTGACCCCAAACTTTTGAACAGTAGTGTATAAGAAAGATTAATTCCTCAGAAATGAAATCATCTTTCAGAGTACAAGTATTCACTTAAAACATATTTAAGTGTTGGATTTACAAATAAATTGTGGTACAGATTGCCATGCATACCAGTATGAGAGAAAGTGTGATTCACCATAGTATGCATAACTTTTTTCATTTCTTTGTAATCTCTATACTTTGCAGGTGTCTCTTTCAGCTAATTTGTTGGATTGAGAATCTTTTTTTTTTTCCTCTTTGTAATAACATTTACAATAATAAATGCTTGATTCTTCTTCAGGCAGAAACCAACACTGACTTTAATTATAACTTAACATAAACAAATACATAAAACCCCTTTTAAAAGTAAAAATAAAAACTGTCATAGTCTGGTCATTTTTACGGTGGACTAGAACAAAGAAAAGCATGCACATTTAAAATGAGAGAATGGAAGTATGCAACCATATCAGTATTCAATTCGAGCCATAAAGCCTAGAGCATTTAAGGTTTCATCACAGAATTATGCCTAAGAGAAAAATCATTGGCTCTCATCTGCTCATAATTCCTTCAAATTAACAGGTAATACTTGAGGGTAAACCAATAACGGTGCTGCCACGATACAATTACACGCTGTAGCGTACTTAAATTTTCACATATTGCCAAATAATGGTATGTAAATTAAATGCGGAGAAACCAGCCCTAATGAGACAACATGTTACTCTCGCTCCGTCTCCAGAGGTGATACCCTTAATTTAATTCTCACTCCTGAATAAGGAATTGCTATTTCCTTGTACTGCTCACTGGCAGAAGTGTTGATAATTGCTTTAAGAAAACTCATATTGGAGGTCAGTGCAATTTTGAAAGCACTGCATGTCCAGACCATCATTAATTCGATCCGTCGAGCATCATTTATGCTGCGATGCAGCTTGCAGTGGTTACATACGACTCAAGGGTCCCTTTTCACATAACAGGAAAGAAAATGAATTAAGAATATAATATACACACAGAAAAACTCTCAAAGATGCTAATAATATTGATGTTTGCTTGTGTGTAGGCAAACTTGTCTGAACTTTATTTCATGGCATGTAAAAAAACATTTTTACCTCAAAACAAATACACAGTTGTAGGCAGAATAAAGCTTAGGTTTGTTAAATGATATGTCTATTTTTTTCAGCTGTCCATTCCATTTGTAATTTGTAATTACATTCTATAGAACTCCATTGGTTTAGCCTCCTTTGAAACCCAAGGAAAGACATCAAAAGCTATTGAGTTTAAGGTTCTTCTCTGATTTTTGTTTTATGAATTCAAAATAAATCTACCTGTATCAATAAAAGCACATTCCTAGACAAAAACATTCATGCAATATAAGCTGCATCAAACAACACAATTGTCAGTGTCTATGGAGAAAAACAAATCTAAAACATGTTTAGTGATCAGTTATCAAATTTCTCAAAATTCCCTTGAATATTGAGTTTAAATTTATAATGATTTTTCAAAAGTTTAATTTTCCATCAACAGTTCTTGTATGCAACATTAGCTCCTGCAACAGCATTACTTAGAGTATGTTGCACTCTCAATCTCCCCTCACTTGCCTGGAAGGATTCAAGACACTGTGTAATGCAGACAACCACCTGAGAGATTTCTCAAGAGTTCTACCAGAATCAAGATGCAAATTATATTTTACAGTTTTCAACTTGCATTCAATCTAATAGCGATAATATGATGATTTTCCTTGATGGAAGATAGAACATACAAAAATGCCTGCTGTTATAATAGGAAGTTCATTTAATAATGGACATTTTTCAGATTAGTTGGAGCAAAAGTACTCACATCCTTTAGTTTATTAATATCATATTGTTAATTGAACTATACTTATCCAGCAGTGGTGTCCTTTTTGGAGATTTGCACACTGATTCAGTCCAGGGAAAACTGTACAGATTCCATTTTTTTAAATATTGTTTTTGAGCATTATTCTAATATGTACGTTTGCATTTGTTTCATTCCCTTATTGTATGCTGTTTTTGAGCTTTTTGCTTATTGTAAGGCCATAGTTATTTATGTTTTGACTGCAGTGTGCGTGTTTAGAAAAAACAAATATTGTATATTGTGTATTGATGTTATTTATAGCAAAAATATTATCATATTTCAATTGAAATACTCAATTTGTGCTATGTAAATGTTGGATTTGATATTCATGAATAAAACTTCTAAGTTTTATAGGATGATTTGCCTTTGATTATCATATCACTGCTGTTAAAGAGCTATTGGTTACAATGACTGGCTTTGGCGCTTGTAGGTAGTTCGAAATGTCATCGCAAGTGATATCTACTCCCGCTATGTAGAATTAAGTGTTCTAGTATTTGTACAATCTGATCACCTCCTATACATTCATCTTCTTAACAAGGAGACATATATTTATGTGTTCCCTAGCTTGGCAGGAATATAATAATCTTTGTCTGCATTTGTTACTGGTTAACAAAAGTGCCTTACAGCTATTTTAGGCTGGCAGAGGAAGCTGTAGCTGACTAGAAAACAAACTGAAGAACAGAAAACCTCCACGAAAAATATGAGACCAGCCCTAAAACTGAACTGCAGCATGTCGGACTTAGGTTTGTGTTCATTGGCTTATAAACAGCCTCGAAATTAAAAGGAACTGGGAATTGGGAACTCCCATGAAACTTTGTCACTGCAGACAATAATCTGCTACTGAATGAAGTCTGGGAATTCGTTTGATTTGATAGATGATGTCCTGCTTATCAGAAAAGACGATCAGGTGCTGATGTCATCTTTAGCATCATACTAATTAGCATACTTTAATTAATATGATGATTTACAGGTGCTCAATAATAGCTATTTAAAAAAGTTATTTAAAAATAATAAAACCTACTGTGACAAGGGTCTTGCAAACAGAGAAAAGTGTATGATACAGACTGGTAAAGTAGATTCCACGGATTGTAATGGGTTTTATGATGGCTCAGAATTGTATTTATAGTAAGCAATCTCAAATGTTCCATTTAAAATTCATTTTTCTGTTGCTGCGCATATGTTAAAAAACACACATTTCCTAAACCACAGGCAGCATCAGTCAAAAACTCTGAAGCAGACCATAAAATATGGGGTTACAAAATTGAAAAAGTAAGATAAATCAGCAAAGCAATCAGTCAAATTTCCTTGATTAGGCTAATTAGTAAATTCTTACAGACATATATGAAATAGTATAATGTTATAACTTGTTATTTTACTATTCTATTCCCAAACAGAGTAAAGAAAAGCCAAGATTTGCAGAGGAGCTAACAGGTAAATGGCAAAGTCTATGATGGAGAGCCGCGGTTGCCATGGAAATTAACGCAGGATACTACAGTCCGGAATTAGAACTTGGACCACGTACAGCACATTGTGTGCCACTGCAACCTGCGGTGGGGTGACAAACAGTTCTTGCTGGGGGCTACAGCCAGAGATGTGGAAGAGCTAACTAAGCCCTCTGTGGTTAGGAAAGCCAGACTGCTGACCCCTGAGGAAACTGGGCAGAGTGACAGCTCCCTTGTGTGGAGACTTGGACACTGAGCCTTCCTAATAACTTCCTTCATGCATTCACAAAATTCCAGTATACAAGTGTGGATCAAAATGAAATTAAAGAAATTTAAAAATGCAGCACGACATTTATTTTTAACCATTTGAAATTTAAGTTGTGTTTCTTTTATGTTGAAAAATGGTCTACTTTGCCTACACAATCTAAAATGAACAACAGCAGACTCGATCAGGCAAGGGAAAATAAAACCGTAAAGGAGCAATGCACAAACCAACACAGAAAACTGCATGATAAAAACAACTGTGACCTTTTAAAGTTTTACCAAATGGGAATTCAACTATAATATAATACATTGAGGAGAATGATTGTAAATTCTAGAATAGGCTGTGTTGCTAGAATGTTTCTAAGTACTGCAATTTAGCAGATAGTAATTGTTCTCTACATTTATGTATGAATAAAAGCTTCAAATACATTTATATTCTGAGAAAGTTGAATTTATTATAATATATATACTGCATGATGTTTTAATTAAAATTAACATGTAGGAATAATTTATTTATCTTTAGTGTGACACAATTTACAGTTGGAGTCCCCTGAATGTATTAATAAACCTTGTATTAATTATCACATAACGAATACTTGTAGGAACCTATTGTCGCAATTTGTCAAAGAATCACTTAAATCCACTGAAGCAACTGCAAGGCATGGCATATCATGTTTTTTTTTTTTAAACAGTTCCTTTGACACTTTCTCGCCAATATGAGGGATGCATACAGGTTTGAAAGTAAGTGCTGTTAATGGACCATGCAATAGCAGTTTCTTGAACAGAGCTAGTCATATCATCTAGCATATCATCAATATACTGAGATTTAATGCTGTAGACATGGTTATGTTTCACTGGAGAGTAAGCCATGGTAGGCAATGATAACGTACAATATGGGACTAACTTTTAGGTGGTGTCGATGGTGTCTGTCTACCATGATTAATTTTAAGGAAGCAATAGTTTCAGAATTCAGACACTGAATTTTAAATTACAACATTAAAGGCCTGATTTTTCCAAAGTTCATTTGAATCTTCTCACTCAAAATGGTTGAAAAAATCAGCATACATTATCTGAATTTGAAAAACTCCACATGCTGAGGTTACGCATGAGTAAATGATACCAACTCTGGAAAAACAGGCCCTAGATATACTGAATCTTACCAGCTACCATGTCTATAGAGGCACACTTTTAAAGGCAAATACAATGGTACCTTATTTGCCCTTGAAAAAAAACATAAGAAAAGGCAAGTGTTATGTTGTTTTAAAAAAATAATAATAACAACTCACCGCTGAATTGATCATGTGCATATATAGGTTTTTTTCTAAGCTTATGCAATGAGAAACGGGCTGCAGAAATAAAGCATCGCATACATGCATCCCTAAGGAGCAGTTAATGTGGCCAGTTTTTATCCAGACCCCTCGGGAGCCTCAGCACTATGAAATGAATCACGGCCATCATTAATGTAGAGGCCCTGGGGAATCGCACCGCCTACTCAGGCACAGACGCAGGCCGCCCGTTAATACTCTGCAAATTACACCTCCCACAGACAAAGTTCACCGCACTCATTTCTCCTACGAAGACGGCGGGGGGGGAGTCGGGGGGAAGGCAGCACCTAACTAACTAACCCTGTATGTTAATTCAGGTAAAATTATTAAACCTAGCTTCTTCACACGTCTCCCTTGCTTTCCAGCAATACGAGAAACAGTACTACGTGTATAAACTCTGAAGAGGAGTAGTGCTCACATGGGGCACCACAGGTCGCTTGTGTCATTTCCAACAGCTTGTTTTTTCTTGTTTACACCTCTAAAGAAGAACATCACTCTCTCTAATGAGGGAGAAGAAATGTGACCAGGCAAACTATTTGCAGAGCAAGTCAAGACAAAAATAAAAAATAAATCCTTCTGTCCTCTTTCCATAATCTCATTTGCAAACCCAGTGCTGTTCAAATGGGCTTCATTGTGTCTTTATTTCCCACAGAATCTCTTTTCGAGCTCTGTCTGTTCATAAGCAATATGGATAGGATGTGTGAAAGAGGACGGATTTGCTCCCTGCTCTACAACTCATATTTTACCTTTTTATTATTCAACTAGCCCCTGCGGGTCTTGGACCAAGGTTAGGGGAGAGAACTGGGTGACTGTATCATTGTCAGTTATAATCATTGTCTGTGCTTACTGTTTGTGTCATCCTGTCAAAACCCTTTTCAAATGCTTTGGCCAGTTGGATGGAGGACTGGCAATTACTAGTAGGCAAGAGGTAATACAAATAAAATATAGAATTTCTCTTGGGCAAGGTTATTGAATATTGCCAAATCTGGAAATCCTCACTTCACTGCGACACCTGAGATCTTAGTCAGGCTGAATTCAGGAGACCTGTTAAACTTGGCCAAACTACTGTACACCCACCGACTACAGTCTGAGCATTATAGTCATTGGATGCAAGAGGATTGAACTCAAACAACTTAAAGATATGACTACTGTATGAGCCATGATGTTTTCCAACCATTCAAGCCCTAGGAATTTGTCCCTCCACCAATATCTCCAAGAAATCCCTTTAGTCAGGAAGCACATCACCCCCATTGCAGAGCACAAAGCTCACCCAAAAGTGTGATTAACTATTTGAGACCTTCTAAAAGGGAGAAGACTTTATTTTGTGTAATTTCCTTAAACTGTCACTATATAAAACCAACAATATGTTCATATGTTAGTTGAGTAAGTGCAAACATCAACTTGTCAGTAGTAATGAGATTGGGCTGTGGACTAGGGGAAGAGAGATTAATAATGTTTATGACAGAGTCTGCACTTTGGCGTCAACAACAATAATCAATCATATAGTCTATTCAGCATGAAGTGGGGAACTAGAAGAAAGGTATCTTGGCTAGGGAGATAGTGCTCCTGTGTTCCTGGTGGGCATTAAATCTACCGCAACCTAACCCTGCTGCAGATCACAGTCCACAGTAATAACAGAAGGAAAGAAGACTGTTGATTGTTCAAGTGCAATGTACAATCCCTTCTCTACTCTTGTGTTGAGCACCACAATCTGCACTAACTCAACAGTTTTGGAGTGACTTCAGCAGTAGGGAAGACATTTAACTATCACACACACACAAACACATGTAAAACCTCGATGGAATTGGACGATGGGATTTAGGGAAACAGGTTCAAGCAAGCTGAACAGCAGTTCCCAAAAATATACTTTAACATAGTACACACTATCATTTGATAGTGTTTGACAATGAAGAGCACTTCTGTTTAACCTACGAGCCAAAGGATAGGCAGCTGTTAATAGCACTTAAAATACAGATTAACCCACAGATTTCCAAACACAAGCAACTACAGCTACAATACAATGAGAGGACCATGCCAACACTCTTTAAAAGCTGTGTCCATAATTAAAGAAGGATGAAATGAACTGACTCCGGGGGGATGACAAAGTAAAAAAGTAAAACAAAATAATTGGCAGATGAATAACATCTTTGATTGGCCAAGCATAAAGCAAGAACGCACTAGATCAGAAGGCAATTGGGGAAAGAAGAAGCTACAAGATATAGCCCACAGGCAACAAGGAGGAGTCAAGGCAGTAGCACTAAGGACATCAATTATAGAGTTCAACTGTGTTCAAAACTTATAGAAGAAGAGTAGCTGAAGAACATGGTTGTACCTTGGAAAAACCAACAAAAGACCAGCTCAATAAAAGTGCTGTTCAATGGACAGAAAGAGCAGACGGTTTCAAATTCAATGGTCTGTCACTTCAGCTTCACCATGCTGAAGTACACTGTACTCCTTCCAAACAACCAGAAGAAATTACGCTTCAAGCTTCAACATGAAGGCATGAAGCAATTAGGATAACTTGCTTACATCTTTCATAGACCTACTGCAGTAAAAATAAAATAAAAAATTACACTGTGCGTCGTTAATCACACAAGGTCATTCCGGAATGGAAAATCTTTCATTGATGAGGAAGTCATTAGGTAATATTACATCTATAAAATCACGTTGCAGGAAAATGTATAAATAAAACAAGTGGGGATAAAAAGGAGGCAAAACAACGGTGATGTTTAAAAAGCAGATTTTCAGAGCAGAGCTAGTGTTATAACATAAATCTCACAAAGGGGTCATACATAACACGCAAATCTCAGAACCGACTGAGGTACACATCAATCTCGACAGTCAGTTACCCCCCCGCCCCCCAACCCAACTCCCACAAGACAATTTTTATCAATGCGGCTGACTTCAAAAAATGTTATTTCAAGAGTAAGTATCTGCTTAATAGATCACAGTTAAAAGCCTTTCTAACCCACACATAATAATAAGTACGGTTTGTTATTGGTGTATGTGCTGTACTTGATTGTTGCGTCTTTGCTTGAAATTGATCAAATTCATAAACCAGATATTTAATTTCCCGGCCCGTTAATTTAAATTAGAATCTGTTCGTTGGAGAGAACTGCTTACACAGAAGTTTGATTGAAATACTGATGTGTGGGAACAATAAAAAAAGGAAGACTAAGATGAAAATGTCTTCAATTATAATGAACAGAACATGTACAAATGCCTCCAAAAGCTTTTTTGTCCACAAGTTAATATTTGATGGGGAAGCAGCACTCTAAATGAACATTCTGCAGCATCCTAGCAGATACCTGAAGGCATTCATATGTCTAATATTAATAAAACAGCAAGCAAGACCCCTTGTGTACAGAAATGAATTAAGGCTGTTTTTCATAGAGCACTTTAATCCCATTGACTTCATCACCCCGCATGCACAGAACCCGTTCACTGCACATACAAAAGGCTGTTTTCAGCTAGACCCCATCCGTAGTATAATTAAAAACCAGGTAAGAGAACTCCTGCTAAAATGTTATAACTATTATTTTGTGCTATTATCAGAATAGAATGACAGGAATGCGATCCAGGCCTTGATCAAATCAAAACTTACACCTTCCCACAATTGACACATTACAGACTTGTACCCTATTGCATTGTAGCTTATAATAGAGTGGCTTAAAAAGCCATTGTGTACAAGTTCATTTGCGATTCACTGATTTGTTTTGATTTGGTCTGGGCATAATGTATTTATTTTTATAGAAGAAGCAAATATATTGTTTTAATACAAAAATCAATGACTCAGAATAAATAAATTGTAAAATAATTAATACCAATAATTGAAAACAAATAACCTCTAGATTGGGAGGAGAATATGGAGACGCTGACAACACTGATTCTTTTACTGTACATTATCCGTGTCATTATCAGGGTGGAGCCCTTTTAACTGTTTTCTGCTCCCAGACACACACCAGGGAATGCTGTATAGACTACAGGAAGCTGCAGTGTGACCACAGACAGTATGCAGTCACCTCATCTAACTACCAACTCACATGACAGCAGCTACACCTCAGTACGAATAAACCGTGAAAAACAAACTGCAGGTGCCTGAAACACTAATTTTAGACAGACAAAAGCCCATCTTTACCAAGGATGAATGTGACTCACACAGTCAAGTGGGTTTGACATCTTGCAATGGATTTTCTTGTAAGCTTTCATCAGTTTAATTCATCTTCTTTCAACAGCTTTTCCTGCATCCGGTTTATCTTACTGAGGAAAGTATAAACCTTTGATGGATGTATAGGCTGCTCAGAGAACACGTCTCCTCTAATTCTATCTAAAAACAAGTTTTTTTATTAATGAATTAGTTAATTAACCCATTAGGTCACCATGTTTAGGAGCAATAGGAGAATGAAACCTCATACAATCAAACTAAATGCCTGAAATGCATCTCAAAATATACAACACCTTAAATCATCATGACGTTTAAAATCAAACTAACTGCAGCACATCGTAAGTAAATAAATCAATATAAAAAAATAAGATTTTTAACATTTAGATTATGAATTGACATAAATAAAAATTAAAGCAGCAATACAATCACCTGTTCTACTTCTTTATTTCTTTCCCAACATTGCAAACCTGAAACAAATCTAATACAAATAAATATCCCCGTTTTTTTTTTTTTTGTTTTTTTTTTTTTTAATTAAACGAAAAAATAACTCAGCAAGTATGGCGATGCTGTCTTTTCTGGTTTGGGATATTTTTGCCTTGTCTCACAGTCAAGTGCTGCAAGAGACTGAGTTAGAAATATGAGACACTGGTGCCAGTCTGACAGTGAAAAATCATACTGTCAGAAGTTGACTTCACCAGTGCTACAACACTAAAATGGATTGTCATATCAAATTTAGGTGTATAGGTTATTACACCCTTGAGCTACAATTTCAAACATAACTGCCTGCAAAGTCAGATTATTTCCAGCCTCTCTCAAAACACTTGCTGGGGGGTGGGGGGGGATTAATACAACTGGGTAGTTGAGCCCCTGTGTGTTGTTTCATTTTGTTTGTTTGGGGAGGTTGGTTGGTTAAGCTGCTACTGTATTGCATAACAATACCAACACACTCAGAAACTAGTTTGCATCCACACATTGGATTCCTAGCCAAAAAGTAGATGTTTCATTTCGCTGGCTGAGGTAACAACTACTTACACACGACTACACTTATGAGGGGTCAATATGTTTTTTCCTAAAGTTATATTGCTGGAATTGCAGTGTTTGTTGTAAACAGTTTTTATGACTGTAATAACAATATTCAAAATGCTATGTAATACATAATGTACCTGGGATTTAACACAGATAATATATAATATACATAAGCACTACCATCAAATTGACATTTGTATTAAATAATAAATATAACACTTAAAACCCATCTATGATACAATATTTTATTTCAGTAAGGTCACTTCAAATAACAGTTCAGTGATGACCCCCCCCCCAACACCACCACCAGTATCAAAATGTATGTCTTAAAATATTAGTAAGGTATTTGCATACTTGCAGCATTACCTTTGATAATATACACATCATGGGGTCAAATAGACATACTTACCTAAATATGACTAGGAAAGGAAAAATAAGCTTGATTTTAATATTTCTTAGCATTCTCAATTCAAAAAGTAGTAGAGAAACTCTTTTATTGTATATGTGTACAATAAACTAATCTAAATCCACTGCATTATCAGCAATCACACTTACACATTCTCTAGGCACATAATAAGCACTCCTCTTTGTGTGTTGCACAATTATTACAAATTATTCAGTAAAGCATTATATAGGCTATATGTAGATTGCAATATTTGTTTCCCTCATACATGCAGCCCAGGCTATGAATAACAGCTATGATCAGGCAAATCTATTTGTGCATTTAACTGAAGACATTTTTAATTCATCAGGCAGCGTTTAAGATCACACACCATGTTCCTGAGGTTGAAAAATATTGTGCTTTTAAAATACTCCTTAATTGCCAGTAAAACATGGCCAAATCTAAATGTTACTAACTCCATGTTCAACTATCGGCACTATACACTATGAAGACAATCTCTTTCTTGTATTTTAGTCACATTACCATTTCGTGTTGCAGATGGAAAAATAAATATCACTGCATGTCTCTTTTTAAGAATATTCTCAGTTAAGTGTCCAATCTAAATATAATGGGACTTTTTCCAGCTCTTAGCCAGATAATATGCAGAAAAACTGCAAACAGGTTTCTTAAAAGAAACAGATACAGCACAGCATCAACAAGTAGTAGATTTGTGAGAGCAGATACAAGTGCTAAGTGTGAATTGTAGTGCTCTCTTGCTTTGGGGCTGATGTTATACTTCTGCTACATCAGCACAACCACAGCAGCTGAGATTGAAGCTGGGCTGAATTTGAATAATCTCAAATACAATGTGGATCATTGCTTTACATGTTACTTATCCAGACCCATAATGTTATAAAGCGTCGCCAACGAGTGTGCTTTAGACTCCCCTGCAACATGAATCTCAATAGTGATCACACAAACCTGCCTGTGCTGTTATCTGAAGACAGAGCAACTGAACACACAAGTAAGTGCACTTACCATAACTACCCCCCCACCACCACACAATATGAAGCAAATCTGTTGTAGTTCATGCAATGTTGACATCACCCTCATCTCATACCTCGCAGTGTTCAGTAAAGGGTGTTTAGTCCCGACCAGCTTCCTGACTTGCATTGCGACGTTACTGAGTTCATCGCTCAGCAGACAGCGGAGGCTCATGAAGGAGGTTGGGTATCCGACGATTTTCTCCGCTTCAGAGACAACTTTACTCCAGTTGGATGGAGAAGAGTTGGGGAAAAAGCTAATATTTCTGCGACCCCTGTGTAACAAAGCCAGGCAACTAAACCTTGCTCGGGCCAAAGCCATCGTGACAGTCAGTCTGATGTACTATAAACACTAATACAAATGAATGATCGGACGAATTAAATTAACAGCAGACAATCAAATGATTTCTAGTATACTATGTCGTAGAAGTCAGACACATGTGAGTTCCTTAAACTTGACACTGTCATGAAATGCATCAATGTCAGGCACTTAACATCCTAAGCGTCACAATAAATTAATCTTCTTGATATATTTCTATACTCCTAAAATGATCTACACAAGCGCTGTATTTAAAATGTTTAATCCATTTTCCGATTTAACTACACTAAAATATATTAACATTGTGAAAGCAAAAACCCAGTTCTCACGACATTTTTATGGGCGCCGCCATCTTTCAACAAACAAAATCCGTCATGTCGCAAAGCAGACCAAAGCGCATTAACCCTTTGACTGCGGGAGCACAGCAATCCGAGATATATTGTGTATAGTCAAAATAATTGAACATGCATGTACAAATCGCAGGTTTCAAATACACAGTGCAGTTTAAAATACTCCTTCAGAGAAAACCTAATTTCAGCCCTCACATATGTTTTCTTTTTTGTTTCTCAGTAATACTCAGGGTTTGTCCTGTATCTCAGACTCAGTTTTGCATAGTGACTTTGAATTTTGACTTTGGCTTGAACTAGATCCACAGTGAAGGAGGCAGATACATTTTCATTGGTCCTCCCACTTCAATTGGAGATGATTATTGGTAAAACTAAATTAAAATAGAAAAATATAACTTCAAAATAAGGAATTCAGAATAGAAAAGGCAGTAACAAAAACTAAGCTAAAGCTACAAAACACACATATAAACAATAGTTTGTTTGAACCTTAATTACAGAAAATGGTACATATCAATTTCCAATTTCTTTAACCTATAGTGATGAAGAATTAAGAATCATGTTCATCCCCAGTGAGGTATAGAAAACCTGTGATTTTAACCCATATAATTCAAAAAGGATTCAAAATATAATGTTATTTGGTTCCAGATATTTTTGTGTGATTTAGCTCTAATTGACTTCAATACTTCTCTGTAGTCTATCCAGAATATTTCTTTTTCTAATGCACCTCACTGTTAAAAAAAAAAAAAACTCTCAGATTTGATATAAATCCTAGTGGAGAGTCCTATTAATGTTAAGAAGTCATGTTCCACAATCCATCCATCAGTCTAGGTTCCAGCATGTGCCTGCTAAATGGAGGGTATCTTACTCCTTTCTGAAATGAACGACACTCGTGATGCATGTTTCCCCAGCAAAGGAAGGCAGTTCGATGAAAATGGGTTAATCAAATGTTACTCTACAATAGAATTTGCAATGTGGTCTATTTAGATGGCTGTAAATGTTAGGTCTGTTTTAAAGAAGATGTAATTATGAAATCTTTTTACCACAAGAGAGTGATTAAATGAGTAACTGATCTGGCCTCTCAAGAGCCCGTCTGGAGTACACGAGGAGAGGAGTAAACTGAAGTCCTGTCAACCAACAGGCTTGTGCAATAGTATGCCTTTAGACACAGGTTACTCTATATGTATGCCTTTGCAATGAATAATCTTATAATTAAAGTACATATTTAACATATATTTCTCTATTTATTTATTTTATACTGTCTAGAAAATGGTTTTGTTCCACGTTCTCTTGTTCAGTAGCAAAGCACACCAACATAATCCTGGTGATGCTAACTGACACTACCTATATACAACGCATAGCTTGGAAGTGTTCTGGCTGAGCATGGTGTTTGATCCACTTGCAAAAACAGGGGAAAACAATTCAATGCTTTCATTTCACTAACAATGTCATCCTGGAGGGATGCGATTCATTAACATCAGCGACATTTCAGCACATCTACCTCTAGTCCTACAGAGTATGTCCCTATCTGGAATTTCCCCCTCCAGTTTGGCTCGTTCATTCACGTACTGACAGACACAGGAAGGTGCACCTTCAGAATCGTAGCTCCGCTGATTTCTCTCAAGCACCCTGATACTTGCAAACTAAAACAACTTATTTATACATACTGTATACATAATGCAGTGCAAAGAAGGAGCCCCACACAAGGTGGCAGTCACTCTGTCTTTTGTATTATTCACACTGGAAGATTGTAGACATTGTAAGAGTAACAATTACCATAAATCAAATCCTCCACTCTTGAACTGACTGAGGTAATACAAGCAAAGTGAGCTGAAGTGCTGACTTTGAAAGAGCTAGCAATGCAAGTTTAGCACTGTTATTTTTTATGCAACAAAGCCTCTCTGCTAGATCCGACTGTTGTTCCAAGCTGCGAAGTTTCACTCAGTTTCGAAGCAGTATCGCTATCTTGGTTTAAGTCTAGAAAATGTAGTGGAACATGATGAAGTCTTCCTGCGCACAGGGAAATGTTTTTGCACTGTGCTCCAATTTGTAACAACTGTTCAGTTCCAGAAAGTGGTCAGAAAGGGATCGGATGACTTGTCCTTATGGGAGTCCCGGAGAAGTTTATTCTGGCGGATTCTCGATGGGCCTCTGAATGAGGAGGACCAGGGGCCTCTGTCTGCTCTCCTGGGCTGCTTCTCGAGGAAGCTGAAGGCTATTGTTTGGAGTGAGAGCTATACGATCTTCATGAACTCCCCCAAGTCAGGCATTCGAGCCTCCTAAGTTTGCTCTAGCTTTGGCTCTGAGAAGCTTTGGTTTTCACACAGTAAATGTATTCCTCTTCATTCAATTTGCAGTTTTTTCAACTTGCCTTCATGTTGTCATAAGGAGAGGATGATTAAGAAAAAGAAAAATGAGACTCGTGTACCAATAGACAAAATGTTTGGCAGTCCCTTCACCTGGTTTGTGAAATCCAGGATAGTGATTTGAGGGAGGAAAAAAAAAACCCATGGTAATTATTTCTGTGTTTGTAATCGAGCTGATTTAAACAACAGCTGCTCTCTGCCGCACTTTAAATAATGATTTTGCCTGATTCCGTATTGTGTTTTACATATCAGTGCTTCACAGTCACACACATCTCGTGGGGTTAGTCTGCTATGCAGCCTTTCAGACTGGAATATTGCTATGGCTGCAACAAAATCGCAGGGAATGTTACTTAACTGTGTAGGCAATGTATGTGAGATAAGCTGGTACTATTGAAAGGAAGTTGTCCTTCATCGTTTCTGTAATTACATTGATAGAAAAAAATCAATGTTACGAACAAATAAAAGGTTATAGTGCACATAACATTCTTTAATTTTCATCACATAGAAACGAACATTGGTTATTGATTAACTTGTATCTTGTTCCTGTAGAAAACATCATATCAACAGAGCATTCATTAGAAGCAAGATTATGTAGAATTAAAATTATTTTACAAGTCGACAAGGCAATACAAACTCAGTGACAGTTTTCTATCATCATTTTTCTATCTAAATACCAGGTTTTTTGGGCAATGAAATTTGTGGTGAATGGTTTGTGTGTTTGTTTGTTTTTGCTAATTTTAATATTCATATCATTACCAAATCACAAACCATATAATTTCTTGTCTCAGTGTCATTCTCTTTTTTATTTTCCTACATCACTTCAGCAAAATACTGTCTTCTGGAGTGCAGTTTTGAAATAGTTATAAATATACAAGTGTGTCTGTTTCAGAACTTCATAATGGGGAAAACAATATAGTATTATATTATTGAAAAAACAACAGTTTACTTTCATTTCTGCTCTCACTCAGACAATGTGGGCCGTAACAGAAGTGATGTAAACGCTGCTATTGATGCCTCAGTAATGATGCTGTTGAATGTGTAGATTTCAAGATAGATACACTTCCCTTTTCATAAATCATTCTGAATTGCACCCCAGAGCACAATATTTTGCAAAAGTGCCATTGGGTATGACAATTTGTTTTTGTTTGTGTATTCATCTGTTTTTTCTTTTACAGGTTCAGCCATAAATAACACAAAAACGTACTTTGCCTGCATGATTTAGGCTGCAAAAAGCCAACGCAAAAGGGGACACATGTTTCCCAGCTGAGGAATACAGAATATGAAATGACCACATTTGCATTAAAAAAAAAGGTGATCAACATTCTGAAATGTCCTCTTTTTGTAATTTACTTTATCAGTTATGACAGGACCACCAGGTGTTATGTCACCAGTGTTGCATCTTTTTATCTACCCAGTCAATCATATAATTACATGGTAACCATAAGTTTATGGATATGAAGCAGGGAAACATAGTTTTATCTTAAATGTTTTGAGCAGGAGCATTATTCAGAAGGGGAAAAAAGCAATCGTGTTTAACCCTTTAACTCTTGTTCATTAAAATACCAGCTATTCAGATTAAAACATTACTTGTGGATAACGCTTTACAAAGTTATAAAAAGCTGTTCCACCAAGATCATATTAGAAAGAAAATTTTCAAACGGGAGGAAGCCATTCAACCCATATTATTAATAATTATGCTTATGGAAATCCCCATCTAAAGCAAATATTTAAAGGGTTACTGTGGGTTCAGAAGTATTAAATTAGTTTGCTTTAGTATAACCACAGAGGATACTAATCTTAAATAGAGACCCACTGTAAAATAATGTAACATGAATATTAGGGGAAGCTTCAGAGATGATTTTTGGCTGAGAAATTAAATGTTCTATATCTCCCTTGTCCTCTACCTGTGAGGAGCACATCCATCTGCTAGCTTGGTGTATTCAGTTAATCAGCAGCCACTCACTCTGCCAAATCCAGAATAACAATATTTATCATAAACGTCTACTGCTGTTGCTGTGAAATCTGGAGAGACCAAGGAAATGCTTTCAAAGATGACCAATCTCAGAAGTGCTGCTTTCCACCTTATTGAGCTTTTTTTTAACCATTGCTTGCTGTGTGAAGACTTCCAGGGAAATATATGTCTTTCTGATGAAAATTCTATCTATAAAGGTGTATAACAAGAGGATAAACAAACCGTTTCTGTATTTTTTATTCTTTATTTCATTCTTTAAAAAAACAAATCAGACTACAGATTGTGACATAATAATGTGATAAAGACATTTTGTTCATTTACAGTGCTGTATACAGATGAATGGTATGCAAGTTAATGTGATAATTTGTTGCAATTACATGCCTGGAAAAAATTATCAGCACTTCTAGGAAACAAACATCTCCTGGATTAATGTTCTTGTAAATTAATTAAACTAATATCTCACTTGGCATGGAGAAAGCTCAGTGTACACAAAGTCACATGCATACCATTCCTCCTGAAATCTTCTTTACTTTCCAAAGCAAGGGGGTTTAATTATACGGAACAATCTATCACACATCCGATACTAATTATACAATTTCAAATTATGACATCACTATAGAGTCTCCTTGATGATTAATGGAATGAATCAAAGCAAAGTACATTTATCAAATAAACCACAGAAATGTAATCCCTTAACATCTTTCCCCACCTTAAGGAAGACTCTGAATCCAACTTATTCTAAACATGTTACTTTAATGTCAGTAAGGAAATAAGTTGACATGATGAATAACATTTAATTCTGATACTGTTGGCATTATGTAAGTGCTTTTTAATCTTTGTTAAAGTAGTGAAAATTTCTAATTATTTGAAGAATTCATAATGATGTACAATTTGACTACAAGAATCAACAGAAAACCTGTAATACTTCAGAAACAAATGGTATGCATCTTTGATGGAAGAAAATTGATTGTAATAAATCAATTATTATTATTATTATTATTATTATTATTATTATTATTATTAACAATAATAATAATAATAATAATAATTATAATAATAATAATAATAATAATAATAATAATAATAATGGTAGTGACAATGTTGACTATATCCCACTACATATTTCCATTAGTCCCATAAGAGTTGCCTAAATATTATTATGCTGCCCTTTTGAAACTGTAAACATCAAATGTTAATGGAAGCTGCTTTTACTTAAAGTCAGATAGATAAAACAAGAAAGTTGGCAGCTTGCCACAAAACAGCATTTTAGTTTTACTGTCGTTGCAAACATGGGTAAGGCATACAAATCTGTTTTACAGTTGATACCATAAATGTAATTCCTTTGAAAGGCTTATGAGGTTAAAATCTCTAGTTCATTTCATCTTTATTGTGGACAGATTTATTTCTGCATATTTTGGTTCTAAAGCTGCACTAGTGTACAAAGGAGAGAAAACAAGTGTAATGTGAATGTACTGCTTCCTTGCTTTATTGTGTCAACACATCCCATTAAAAAAAAAACAATCTGGTCTATATATCTAACATTTGATATCTTAGGGCTACATGTTCATTTAATATCATTTGGCTTTGTACAGATGTATCTATGTTGTGCTTTGGACTAAAGTGAAGACCAAGGTCATGCTTAACAATTACGATGAGCCCAAAGCATGATATATTCTTACCCCATAGGTTTCTTAAGTATTTATAAATAGAAATAAATCTGCTACAAATAACTGAGGAACAGATTATACAAATATGCAATGTTTGCGATTACAGCATATCTTTCCACATTGTGGTTCTCCAGAGACCATATCTTGATATTTTAATCTTGTTTGTCATTATACCACAGAGTGATATCTGTTTACAATTTATATTTCTCTGTCCACAATTCATATAAGTAAAATGTGCTTGCTGAAAAGTTATCATTGTATTATCACTTAAAGGTGTGTCCTTATATCCCTCAGATTTGGTGTAACATCTTTACCTAATGTAACCATTTATTATTTAAATGTTTTACTTATTTGGGCAATTAATATTAAACAATATATTTATAAAAGCCATGTTTCTGTGTGTCTGTGATCCAGATGAGGCAAGATTGATTTCAGGGGTGTTGCAGAAACTGACCATATTCCTTTAAAAAAAAAAAAATCAAAATGCATACTTTTCCCTGATATATAATTAGTTTCATAGTCTCCATTTTTATTCATGGTTGAAACTTGGAAACACAGACATATAACAGCTTTACATCTGAGGAAAGAATTAGGCATGCTTACTCAAAGATACAAACTTTTGGAATTTGTTTTGGAAAATTGTTTTACATATTTCCTGCTTAATTAAAGCTTAAAAAACAGCTATAAGAAAAAGTAATAATGTAATAATTATGATATCCATGCAATACTGTTATTACAATATTATGTGTATGTGCAGTGTGCATATGCCATATTTAGGTATTCATACATTCACACAAGAGAGTGAAAACATATCAGGGTTGAATTTCATTGTTTCTCATTGAATAGAAAATAATACAAATGCAGGTTAAAATGAGAGAGCAAAAGAGAATTTTAATAAACTAGAATTTGTCACAATTCAATTATTATCTCATTTCTTTTCAATCATATTTCATATAGAACTCCTCTGAAGTTTCAAGACTTGCAACTAGTGCAAGAAATCCACAGCTTCATATCTAATACACCTGTATATTGTGAGTGGGCTATTTACTTGACATACTAAAAACATATAATTGTCCTGACTATTGCTACAGGTCAGAGATGTCAACACAATGACAACCTTAACCCCATTGTCACAGCACACTGCTTCATTGGTCAATTCAAAGATATGTCCCTCAATAGTATCCAGACCGGTTTTATGAACACTCAAGAATTCTATCATGCTAACTTTATAAACCATCAGATTTTTGAATGCCATGGATTTAGATCACTTTTTGGGGGGTTAATTGGTCAGAAAAAAATAAATCCATTGACAATCAGAGAGTTTTGATTATATTTTAAAATTTAAATAAATATCTAAATGCATTTTGTACCTAAAGCAAAATTACATTGTGAATCTGACAACATGGGAGCTTTTCTGTAACTGGAACATTCCTGATTGTCATATATAAAACATAAACGGGTATAAGATAACATTTACACAATTGACAAATCAATGTGAACGATATAACTTTCAGTTTTAACACTTTCATTACAATCAGCAGTTTTCTATAGCAACAGTTCCAAGAGAAAATGTAGAGGATGTAAGTGATTTCAAATATCACAGATGCATTGTGCTTCAACCTGCATAAATACATCTGTTGTTCATAACTATTTACCACAATACTGTCTCTAAGTAAGACTTGTCCTTAAATTGATAGTGGCAAACATTTTAAGGATATAGGGTATCTTTCACATATTATGTTCTATTCCTTAGCAACATATAGTAATTTACAGTGCATACAATTATTATCTGGATTACAGAATGGCTACTGAACAATGTATTATTAGATATGTGGATTATTCTTTCCAAACCCTAGACACTAGCATCACTACATCAACTTAATCTTTGAATAAGATGTTGTGTAAAGCATCACAAATAAAACTCCTCCTACTACTACATTTATTAGCCCTTATCCAGGGCAGCTTACAAAATATCTATTTACATACAGTTACCCATTTATACAGCTGTGTTTTTATTGGAGCAATCTAGTTTAAGTACCTTGCTCAAGGGTACAACAGCAGTGTCCCCCACCTGGGAATGAAGCTAGGACACTCCGCTCCCGAGTCCAGAGCCCTCACCACTACTCCACACTGCTGCTGTAAAGCAGTGTTCCTCAAAAACAGTGTTCAACTGTCCGGCTTCTCGTTCTCATTCCATCATAGCCTTCAATTACATGAATGGGCTGGTTATTCAATTATCTCAACTAATGTAATACATTTCCAAGGTCTAAAGAAGGTATTGAAAGAGTCCTGTGAAACCAAGTGTATTGTGACAGTTTGGGACCTGATTTGAAGAACATTGTCCCACAGTAATAATTAAGAAGACCTTTGCTAACATTATAAACAATAGATAGATAGATGAATAGATATACAGACAGCAAAATATGCATGAAAAGTAAAACACACCCAGACACAATCCTGACTCTTCTGTGATTCCAGCACAGTTCTGAAGATTATCCTGAAGGTGGGCTTTACAGAGAAGTACTTTTGGAAAGCATGCCAATATTATATAGCCTATAGTTTTCTATTTGTTGATTGATTGATTGATTGATTATTATTATTATTATTATTATTATTATTATTATTATTATTATTATTATTATTATTAAGAATAACAGTATCTCTTTAGACAAGAGACAAGTTACAGTGGTCAAGATGATGAGACAGAGATGCAACCGAGATGATTGGGTTCAGGGATTAGTCCCATTCATGCAAAGTGTGCGGCGATCTCCAGGACGCATGGTGTCAAAATGAAAACGTATCTGTAGAGAATTGGGAGGAAATAGCCTTCCTGGTATCAGCGCCTCATATAGGGTTACAGAAGAAGCCCCTCCCCTCTGTCTGGGTTTGCTCTAAACCCCTCAGCTGCTGCACAGAAGGAGCTCACACACCAACTAACATACAGACTGGGGGAAAAAGAGACAGAAGATGGCTGACTCAACTGGGCATCAGGAACCTTCCCTGGCATCACCAGCTTCACCCAGGCTCTCCTCGCGAATGACAGCTGCTATTCTTCACCTTTAGAGCCCCCCCTCCCCTCCTGTCGCCCACCCGGGCAGCCCCCATCGCCAATATTGACAGAAATAATAGAAACAATGGCAGAGATGGAGAAAGAAGGCAGACCACCAGAAAATAAAAGAAGCAGAAAACCGGCGCATCCAGTGAAGAGAGAGATAAACGAGGAGATGAAGGTAGGTGCGAGTTAGCTGTTTGGGAGGCTTGCTTTTTAATTTGCGTGGAGACAAGGAAAGCAGAAAAGGCTCGCTTGTCATTTTCGTGGATGCACTTAGCGCGTCTCAGCTCCGCCTCCAGGGTGGAAAACAGACACGAATTCATCGTCTGCGAATCGGATAATTGACGAACTTTGATTCTTGTTCTGCTTGCGATCTTTGTCTGCTGGGCGCTACTTCCACGCGTGTGCCTGTTTGTCAAAGTCTCCAAATTGTTCAGGTTCGCCCGACCTTGCTAGGGGTTCACACGCTCCCCAAATACCTTTGTAACCAACCTGCAAGTTGAATGAAAAGACGTTTTTTTTTTTCTCTCCCCCCCCCCCCCCCCCCACACACACCCCTGACGTATAGAGCTCTCAATCTCGTTTCTCGAAAATATCCATCTGGTCATGTCTGATTATACTGTGCAAACCGATTTTCGAAAACTTAAAAAGAGAAGGGTTCAAAGCATCCCTTGCACGTCTTTCGTTGGACTTCGTGGGGAATCCAGTCTGGTTAGTCAAACCGAAAAAATAGCAAAGAAAAGAAACGAAAACAGACAAGGAACAATTGCAAAGAAACCCCACCGCAAATTGAGGTGAATTGTTGTATTTCCCCGCAATGACACAGAAGGGCTGTCGCGCACGGCGGTGAAGCGATGCCAGTCCAGATGTGCTGTAGGCTGGCATTCCAGATGTGCCTCATAGACGGCAAGCGCTGGACAAGAGCACATTGTTTCGCGGGACTGCAAAATGCATGCAGCGTGTTCCCCTGCAACTGTGTGTGTGTGTGTGTGTGTGTGTGTGTGTGTTAAAATGTACATTTCTGCGGAATTTGGAAGGAACATATAAAAGCTTTGTTTGTGTTACGTTTGTTCGTGAGCTTGTCATGTGTGTACATAACAAGACGTCTCTAGGGTGGAGTAAATGTGAGTGTTTCTTTATGTTTTTTTTTTTTTTTGTATGTCTCGTTTGATTATTAATGCCTATGCATGTGTGTATGCTGTATATGGTATGCACATTTTATTTTTAAAAAGTGTGCATCACTGCACCGATACCTAAGCAGTGGTAAAAGGACCGCTGCTTACAATAAATAGCATTAACGCTAGACTGCAATAAGGTGTTCACCGTGACACCTTTTCACTACTTACGGTTGAATACTATGAAACACCTGCCAACCATGCCATTGAATGGTTATTTATAACATTACATTCTCCTCAAAGCCGATTTTAAAATACTTGTGTTTTAATGAATGCATGTGCCACTTTATTGCGAGCGATCGGTGCTGGGGGGCTTTCTTTGATTGGACATGAATACAAAATCGCCAATTCAGATATTTCAATTGTTAACAGTAGGTTTAGAAATGGATGCTTGCAACGCTGTCATTTCGGTGTGATAGAGCGCATCGGCTCTGGATGCAGGTCTGAAGCGCATAGGTAGGATACAAGGGAAACGAAACACATTGTCCACAGAACTCTCGCATCTTTAAGTAGTAAAATTGAAAATAAAATAGAAAAAGACGAAGTGGTTAACAGACCCCCGCGCACTCGCCCATGGCATGAGAGAGGAAATGTGGTCTTTTGTGTAAGCTGTATGGATTGCAGCTTTTTGGTATCCACGGGGTGTAGAGTTACAAATTAACTAATTTTAATCAAAACATGTGAAATGTTATCCTTGCTTGATATAAAGGCTGACTGTGCTGGATGTGCTGGGCTTGTTGTGTTTACTTTGGCTGCAGGCGCACTCGGCGGTTGGGGAGATAGTTGTTCTTCTATAACAGATGTTTGTCTGAACTGCCGAGAAGAAACAAAAACAACATTGTGTGAAAGGGAAAAAATACACAATCTTTTACTAATGCGATAATAGTAATACAAAAAGGGCACGGATTTCAGTCTGCAAAACGATCTTGCTGGTTTTCGCTTTGTGAATACCTTACTGATTCCAAAGCTAAGGCAAATTAAATCCCACTGTTGTAGTGTGTAAGCAGGGAACTTGTATACGGTGCGGTGAATGTGCATAACATGATCTTAATCACTGTAAGATACTTTATTCAAACATGTTAGTGTAACCATTTTATTACTATTATTTATTCAGTAGTATTAAGTAGGGAAATATGTGTTGTTGTATGGTCCAATCGTGTGGTTAAGTGTGCAATGCATTGGAAACCAACATTACAGAAGATACCCTAAGATACTCTACTTTAACACCTTGTTAAAGTGTATAAATCAATTTGCAATGTATTATATATAATTAGCACTTGTGACTATGCAGTTGTTGGTATGGAGTATTCTGAAATAACCTTCAACTCTTTGCTTTATACAAATTGTCATTATGAGCATTTGTACAATCTTGTCCATTGATCTTGACTGTAAGTGCTGTTTAGAGAACATAGCTTATTATATTGTCTTCCACCACATGTGGTCATTAGCTTTATTTTGTAACAGGAGTTTAATTGAGAGATATCATATTCAAATTGGGTTTCATTTCACAGCATACTAGGCAAACTAATGACAAGTCTATTTTTAACATGGAATTAGAATTTGGGGTTTACAGCACAATCTGTTTAAAACATTCTCCCCGAATTTCTTCCACAACAGACACGAACACCTGTTTTAGAGATAAACAAAATACAAGAGAGATGAAATAACCTCTTTGCAGTTTTGTGCAGCAGGCACAAGTCATAATTGACACTTAATTCATAGTGAATAGGCATCTCCCTGAAAAGGTACCAAGGGAAAACTCTAGCAGTTGACAAGGGGGAAGGGCTTAAATGCATTAGCTTTTGGCTGCTAGGCAGTATTCATAGACATGTCACAAACTATAAGCGCATCCTGAAACACCCGAGGGACGAAAATCCCTACAGCATTGGTAAGGGTTTGACAAATCAGACCTTTTTATTATAAATCAATAGGCCTATTTTTAAACATTGTAATATTTTTGAACATATGTTAAATTTGGGAATTCTAACAAATTGGCAGAAGTCAGGCATTAGCTTATCTTTATTAAAAATACACCACAAAGGAAAGGAACTACTTAAAGTCTTCTCTTTGCACATATTCAGATTCAGAAATCTAAATGCTTTACTTGACTTATAGTACCTTTTTATGTGTGTACTCAACAACACTGTTAATGAGTGGGACTTTCAAAGTATGCCTTTTAGCTGTTGTTCAGAAAGCTCTAAATGAAGCAAAATAGAAGGAAAAAAGCTTCAGAAACTTGATTTCAGTCGAGGCAGCCGAGCGACTGTAGCTGGTTGCCCACTAATCAGGAGAGCAGTTAAGTGTAGTATTTCAGAAGACTGCCCCCATATGAATCTCCCTAGTCTGGGTTCAGTGTCCTCCCTGAAGAGACACTCAGTCACAGCCCAGTTGCCGCTGCTTCACCGTCACAAGCAGACCAGACTCTTGGAGGAGCAGGGAAGAAATGAATCTGTAGCTTTATAAAATAGTTCAGCATTGTTTCAGACAGAACACATTGTAATCAATGCGCAGACGAGAGAAAGTCTTTTTTTTTTAAGTTGAAACATTGTAAAAAAAAGTACAGTATAATTTTTTTCTCTTCCTTATTTAAAAAAAAAAGACAGAACACAATGTGCCCTTGTGAGGGATCATACCTAGAAAATCTAAACAGTCTGACTGTGTTTCCTTCATCTGAACTGCTTTCATCTGGACCAGTGTAAAATAAGCCGTGGTAAGTAATCAGGGTAAAGCAGAGAGAAAGGAATGTATACAGCAATAGGCAGCCTAAGCTGTAAAAACTGAAACCTGAGCACCAGTAGGGGATCAGATATCAAGGCTGTAAGGTAGGGGAAATGAAAGAGATGTAGGGGAGGGTGAGGGGGGAATGGAAAAGTCAGCTTGGAAAGTGTTGGGAGTAGGAGGAGGGCCCCCTCAGGGAAACTTGGCTAAGGATTAGGGAATTTTATCATGGTGTACAGTGACCTACTCAGATTTCTGCCCACATTGGATCAGATTGCTGCTCCCTGCTCTCAGAAAGAAAGTGATTGCTGGAGTGATTTTTTTTTCATGAAGGGTAATAAAAAGGCCATCCTTATTCTGAGATCTTCTAAAGTATTAGGTTCTCTGTTTTAAAAATAACTTTTTCATTTCTGTTTTGAATGAAGCATACAATTATGGAGGGGGCTTTCCTGGTTTGATTCAGCTCTGATACAGAAAACAAAACACATTTATTCAATACTGAGGTTTGAAGTGTTGCTCTGGCACAACTGTCAGGGACTGTTCAGCAGTAGCATGGCTCAGCGTTGTAGCTGTTTTGTGATTGTGGTACCTTATTTGTAACATTTCTGTTTTCCTTCTCCTGTGTTTTCTATAAGTGACAGTGAAGCAGATTGTAATTTGATACAACGTTGTACTGTTTGTGCAAAAGAAAAGGGAATAACAGCTCTAGATACACAGTTTTCATATATTGTTTGTCTGAAAAAGTGAGATGCTTTATAATTCAAAATAACTTCCTAAACTAGTTTTATTTTGCTTTTGCATTATTTGTCTAGCAGAGTTTGCTTTGCACTCTATATAGCTGTTGTGTTGTGTTGTGTATGAAGTCTATGAATTTAGGCCCCTTTGGGAAATAGTTATTTAACATGATGAATGACTGCTTGGTCCAGAAAATATTTGTATTGCTTTGTAATAGCGCATAGCTGTTTTTAAATCAATGTATTTACTAAAATCTTACTTTTTCACATTTGTTCCAGTGAATTTCTGCATGACAACTTTTTCCTTGTAATTCCTGACAACAGCTTTATTTGTCAGACTGAATCCTTTCTGTTTTAATGCTTTGATATGTCACAGCTGGTGGTGCTCTGCTGTCATCTAACCCCGCATCACTTGACATTTGACAAAATAATTTTGCAGAGTATAATCAGGTGTGTCAGAGGTTTCATTTTGACTTTTTATGTCTGTATCTCAAAGCTTTACATTTTCTTAAAGGTAAAGACTTTTATTTTTGCAGTCTCTGCGTTTGCAATGATTATTTTTACCACCTTTTCATTTCCCTCTTTTGGATATTCAACAAGGTCACTTTCACAGGTATGCAAACATTTGATCAGTGAATTGATCAAAGGGAATTCATGAATGGAAAGTACCTGTAGGAACACAGATGGAAAATCAAAAGGATCCATCTCAATTGTTTTATTTTTTCAATTTTCATTTGATTCGGTTCACAGCCTTGTCTAATAAATAATAAAGATTATTTAAAGTAGAGGGAATATACTCAGTATAACAGTTATCATTCCAGAGAATGGATAAATAACCCTGATATGTGGCAGGGAAACCTTATGCATTACAATGTAAATTAGCTTATTTATTAAACTATGCAGCAATGATTTTTGACATAATATGATTATACATCCTTTATACTGTACATACAAATTAAAAGAAAATTCAAGGGTGTCTACTCCCTTGCGTGGACTGTCGGATATCAGACTTTTCCTTTAATATCACAGAGTAGAAAAGTGGAGCCAGACGTGGATGAGGAGGCTGAATGGGAATTGCTATTTGGTATTTCCCTAATGCACAAGGGAGGATTCACTTTGCTAAATCTCTGCTTGTGTGGTTTCTGCTGTCTGGCGAAAGCTCACTACTGCTCAGTGTCGACCAAGTTCCCCTTCCCCTCTATCACTGTGAGGGCTCCCTTTGCCTTAGTCTCAATCAGAAATTCAAGCATAGATCTCCATGGCAAGCTCTATAAACAGTGAGGTAGCCTTAAAAATAATAGTCACAATCCAAGTATCACTGTAGGAGGAGTTTCTTAGTGCATCTGTCTGCCATCCTTTTGGGTTGCTTTGGATGGAGAACAACAACATTTGTCCAAGCTTTTTGTAAACCTTCTCCCCTTCCTGTCCCATTCTCTTGTGAGTGAAGGAGGTCTGGTTAGAGTCCCTGCTCCCTGCTAGCAATGATCTCCTTGCTATTCGTTATCAGCTGCTGACCTTATGGTAGGGATATTGTCTATTTGCAGCACTAAACATGTGTACCACCACCAACACACTAATGGAGATGGACACTGGAGTGTTTAAAGATTCTTTCTTTTTATTGAATTGTATGTTTGCAGGTGGCGCATTCTATGGCATTTACTTTAATTGCACATTAGCGGTTCTTGTCTATAGTTGAACATGTAGAAAAGGACCTTCAAAAGTTACACAATGAGAATATGAACACTGAAGGCAACATTGTAATATGGGCATATGTATTTGCTTCTCATCTTCTTAGGTAGACCAGGAACCATTTGTTGAAGAATCTTCTCATGTTTTCTGTTTTCTTTTGATTTTACATGGAAAGGTAATCTGTTTGCTACAGGACTGTATCTATTTTTCATGTATTCAAGCGTACAGAAGAAGACAAATGGCAATATGAAGCACAGATTTCTGACATTAGCTATTGACTTTGATGCATTTGTGGGGGGTTTAGTGAGCTAGTCATACCGTAGATGGCTATAGTGTTTAAAGGACTGAGAAATCCAAATCTGAGTGATCCAGTTTATGTGATTCTTAAAAAGAAGACTCAAATGGCAACATAGAAAACAGAATAATTGGTCACTGCAGTGTTTGAGGACTACAGCAGCTTTTCCTTTTTTATATCTTAAAAGAACAATAATTTGCTCAATGTTTAGATGCATAAAAAAATCAACATTCCAGCAAAGCCATTTGGAGTTCCAGGTAGTTGGCTCTTTAGAGAGTACTCACACAGTAATAATGTCATGCAATGCATTTGTAATAATGCAATGCAATGCAATAACTGATCTACATTTAATGGACTGGAAGTGAGAACAATATACTTCCTCATCTTCACTCTCAATAAAAAAGACATTAATGAAGAAATTGTCTCATAGATGTAATGTAAACCCAACATGTCTTGCTCTTTCAAGGAAAACTAGTAACATGTAAAGGATCTCAGCTTCTCAGTTTCACATTAAACTGTCGGTATGTGATTTGTAGCTTTCCTACTTTAGCTCAGAAGTTTATTTTTCAATTATACGGTGTTGTTGGTGAGGTGGTCATAAAACAGTTCTCTTTAATTATTAATCATTTTTCACTGGCTTAGTATCATTTTTGCAAATACACAGATTGTGTATTGGCTGAATGTGTTTTTATTTGGCATTTGATTGTAGTTATTTACAGGAGGATTCGATACTTTGCAAGCGTACATAAAAATATGTTTTTTTTTGTTCATATAGTTAATTCTCTCAGCACTTCACTGGACAAAATAGCTGACTGGGATGTTTAGGTTTTTACTTTCACAGTACTCTGTTTCCTTCATCATGCATTTGTCTCCCTCAAAAGGTTTGAGTGCTTGTTAGCAGGTGTTAGTGTGACATAATGTTTGTTCTATAATGGGGCCTTTTGTCTGAGTATGTTTGATTGTTTTATATCACACTCCAAGAATAATGAAATTTACCTGAAACATTCCAATGTTTTATGGTTTCCTGTGTTCTCTTTATCAAGAGACGCAGAACCAGTGGTGACACCAAGTGGCTGAGCTTTAAAATTGCTGTAAATATTGAAAGAGAGAATCAATGTTTATACAGGTTTTGTGAGGCAGGCTTGATCATTTAGACAGGTAGGATACTCTGCCACTGCTGACAGGGATGCTGTTGAACAACCTTTACTGGGTAGAGAACCACGGGTTAGGCAGCCTTGCAGCTTCATTTCTTTTGTACTCTTGGCCTTAGAAATGAATAAAGATGACCCTATTAAGACTGTGATTTTTAGCATTATATATCCAGAATCTACTCCACCTTAGATTGTTAAATGTGAACTTATTTATACATTATTATTATTATTATTATTATTATTATTATTATTATTATTATTATTATTATTATTATTATGGTAGTGAAGGTTTTAATACAAAAAAGTAATCAGTATTTTATTTGTTTGATTTTTGTAAGGATGCCACAGAGAAAAGCATTACAGCAGATGTTAGATACGTTTGAAATTCCCAGGGCCTTTGACATGAGTTTATTTGGTTGTGTTATTGAGTATTATCTGTTTGTCTTTGTCCATGAATTCACAAAACTTCCCCTTTGGAATGCCAGAATGTAAATGGCACTTTTTGAAATAATAATGTGCACTTCAGTGGACTTTCATTACAAATGTAGATGAAGAAGTGAATTGGAAAGCAGGTTTCGTGATAATTACCGTCAGATCAGTTTTTGATTGTAATGAATTAAATCAGCCATGTCTCATCATGTTTGCACAGTGACAAGATGAGCTCTTGTGCAAGTGGATGAGGAGGGCACTCTCTATTCTCAGCCACCCCATATGGTGATGAAATATATATGGAGTGCGATGAAGGTTATTGTGTACTTTTTATTGGCAATGCCCTGGAGTTCTTTGTCAGGAGCGTAGCGAGTGTTGCATTACAGGAAACTATTTAAGAGCCATTTGAGGTCACTCCTGAGACTTCTTAAGCTTCTGTATCGCAGGTCCTTTACGAGTTTTGATCACCTTCCCTGCCTCGTCTGGCCCCGGCCGTCCCTGGAAGAGAGGAAGAGACGGAAGCTGAGATGCTTAACCTAAGCTGAAAATTTTAAATTAACTTGTTTTCACTGACCTTTGGACATTCATTGAATGTGCTGTCAATCCTTCTGTCAAAATGATTGGAGATTCCAATGATAACAATGTTATGGAAGCAAATGATGATGTGCTTTATCTGAAAATTAAATGAACACTTAAGATAGGAAAGTTAAATGTTTTGATTTACATCATGTTGGGTGCTAACTGTTTTGAAATCAGAGCGTCAGCCTCCTTGAATATCTGGCTACACTGAAACAGCCAGCAATAAGCAGTTGTTTTATGTGGGTCGCTGTTAAGTTATTAGTGCCGCTTGTAAAAACTAGGCATATCAGTTGCAATTTATCAGATTACATTCCAAAGTTTTAGTGTAATGAAGTGTTAGCAACCGATTCTCCTTTGATTTGATTGGGTTCAGTTTTTTATGCGCTGTCTGAGCAGTGATTCAGAATGACAACACATTTACTCACAGCTACTTCCAATGAAAGCTGGGGGCATAATGAGGCAACATGTTACATTATGTTGACAGTAGTCTCATAGTCATAGCTTTTCACCTGCTTACATATATGCAACAATTGCATTATTAACCAAATGACAACTGCTGCTCCAGTACTTTCTTTTCAAAATGCAGCCATTGGTAAAGAAAATAAATTTCAAATGGGAATTTCCTCAAATCATTATGTATCCAATTTCCTAAAGATTAGTATGTAATGTATAATTTACCATTGTTAAAATGTTTTTCAAAACTAAGCCACGCTAAGGCCAAACTTTGTGGAGTTATTTAAATGACAGTTGAAAAACTATTCAAATACAATATCATCTTTCAGCATCTTTAACTAGTAGTGATGTGAAAGCTTGATCCATTAAAACAGATCCAGTAAATCCAGTAAATCCAGTAAAACAGATCAATATAGCCCTGAAGATTATAGCTGTTCTTAGATGAAAATCAAACAATATCTCATAGCACACCTTGAATATGATCTTAAATTACCTTTTTTTAAGTAGTGCACAAATATATACAGTTGTAAGTAGATGGCAAAATCTACTGACTTTAATACATTACCATGCTTTTTATTTTTAATTGGACATCACAGAACCTCATCCAGTAGTGTAAGAGATTGTCGATTTAAATATTATGATGTAGTGGAAATACCTGTCTCAGAAACTATTTTGGTAGACAATAATGTTTTTTAATTTTGTTTCCTTTACAATTTCTTGCATTGTATTTTATTTTTGGTTAAATAAAATTTACAAGTCGCGTAAAATAAAGATAATCCTAAAATTGTAATTAGTCTATAATACACAATGAGCATGTCCCTTGTGTGGTGTACAGTGATAAACTCACATCTTAACTCTAAATAGGAAGCTTAACTCTGTCACATGAACATCAAGACTTCTGTTTGATTTGTTTGATTTACTTCTAGCACCAAGAGGAGTTTTTGTTCTTGTTATTATATTATTTGTTTTGATATCTCCCTTGGTGCAGAAAAACAGATTCAAAATTATGTGTGCTTTTTTTTTTTTTCTTGACATAGTCCCCTGGAGTCCTACTATTTTGGCATCCTTGAGCTGATTACTCTTTAACAATGTGCTCAGCATTATGACAGCCAAACCTGTCTTCTTCCTGTTATCTAATATGTACATTCAGGTTTTTGACATAGTGGGTCCCGATAGGGGATTTTGAACACTGTGATTAGACATACAGACCAGCTAAGATTGACAGCTTATTTTGTACTGTGGAATATACAGCGTGGAATTTAACGTTACAAGATATAGGCGTTTTAGTAAAACACTCCCCAGTTATTGCTATTCCCAATGGTGTAGTTTCTTAGAATGGTGGTGACATATTTTCCTTCTTATTTTTATTAATTTCTTTATTTTTCTTATGGGAAAGTGCATGATTCTTTCACTAGATTAAACTAATATTACCCCATCACCTAATAACAGTCTCATGTTGTCCTTGTGATCTTCCCTTTCATTTTAATTGCTTACATTTCTATGGATATCTTATCTCAGAACAACATGTTAAAGCACAGCTGACATGGCAATGTGTTGTTGAATTACCTGGTGATTAATTCCTGTTATTCATGACTAAGGTCTTTTATCAATAATTAAATAATTAAATAACTAACTAATTAAATATATATATTTTTAACCATAAGCATTAGACCAATAAAGCATTCCATTTCAAGCACAGATATGTTATTCAGTGTTCTATAAATTCTATTTTCTTTATGTCTACATTCCTGCATCTCCTGTATTCTGTCAGAAGAATTTAAAGAGCAATTAGTGGGTTTCTGAACAATATATTTTCCTTTACTTCCCTGTGTGTCGCTGCAGGTGATAAAATAACAAACTTTGGTTCTTTACTGTTTACAGAAAACAGGTTCTTAAACAAAAAAGGAAAAAAATGTTGTGAAACCAAAAAAATAATTCTCTACAGTCATAAGTGCCAAAGTACAGAGAGGTCTTTTAATTGCATGTGTCGTCCAGAGATTTAAACACATTAAACTTGCTCTACATGATTCAGAAAATGAGTGCAGGCCAGGGGGAGGAGAGACGAGGCTGGTGGGTCATGCTTCAGAACAAATAGAGTTTGGTTTAATGCATTAATCACTCCTTCGCAAATTATTATTAATTTAAGTAATAAATTGCAGCTTCCTATCTTGCAGAGCTTCGCCGAAAACACCATGAACGAACTCCTTGGCTGGTATGGCTACGATAAGGTGGAGCTGAAAGACGGGGAAGATATTGAGATAAGGAACTACCCTGATGGTGAGGGCAGACAGCACATCTCAGTCCTGAGAGGTAAGGGTGTTTGTTGGTGTAGTATTTGTTTAGTTGTGTAGCTGAGAAAGGTGCCCTTAACATGGAGACTCCTCAGAGCCATGCTCACTCCCCTGTGGTGTGTGACTGACGCTCTCTGTCTGCAGGGTTCCCTACCAAGCTCTTAGGACATGTCAGTCACACACAACTCAATGTAAAAGTCAATGTACTGTTCAGTTTACCAGTTAGCTGCCTTTTTGGCTTCTTGTATGTGAATTGACAAGTCCTAATTTCACCACACTGTGGCATATTGAAAATCCACCATTGCTCTTTGAAAAAGTCTTTCAAATCTTTAAATAATAAAAGGAAACCATTTTGTGAACCCTTTCTGTAATGTAAAAATGAAATGCATCTATCTTGAGGTCTTTAGACAATCTGACCATTAGATGAGAAGGCTGCTGATGTATAATAATAGTAATATTCTTAATAATAATAAAGAACTGGTTAAACAAAGACTAATAGCAGATTATGGTACTTCAGCTGTTCAGAGACACTTTCCTTAAATATGTAAAACGCCAGGATGTTTCTCAAATAACTTTTTTAGAATTGTTTCCATCCCAGTTATCCTAAATGTTGCATAAAATCCCTTTATTAAGCTGCTCCAAATTTTAGATTTCTGTTACATTTCCATATTTTTTTTCTTTTGCCCTGCTTATTTACGCAATATTTCTCCAGTTTCCATGGATATGGTCTGCCTCGGAATGAGGAACAATTTGGTACTAATTTAAACAAGCATCAAAAGTCACCAATTGCAGATTGAGTAAAGAAACTGACATGGTATTCTGATAAGTTTTATAAACATGACAGCTGGGTTGTATTTAACATTTGATTACATTCTGCTTAATAAAAGCAACACAACCAAATTACAATATTCTTTGTCTGCAGAGGTGCCTGTAAATAGCTAGATTAGACAGGAACAATAAACAATAAAACCTAATTAGGTAAATCACTTCTCCACATCATTGTAAACAGTCAGAAAAGTGAGTATTTTAAAGCCTTAAATAAATAACCCATTCACAATAAAAGTGTTAATTCAAATCCATGCATCACTGAGGTACAGAGAAAGACACGGTCAAAAACAAACCAGCAAAAAACAATACAAACGGTTGCCAGCTTTTAATGAAACAATTTGCTGCTTCTAAGCAGGAGTGCCCCCAAAGACTTCTATTGTGCACGGACAAAATCTGTTTTTGTCATATAAATCTTTATTTGAGGAAGACGGGTTTGCACTCAGCAATGAAGATGTTGCATGTAGCTTACAGTTCAGCACACGCACTTTTCACTGACAATCTGAAGAAGTCACCTATGTATTGTTAATTTCTGACAGTATCTCCCTTGGCAATGTTCATAAATACAAGGACTCACTCTTTCACCCACTGCAAAAACACATTCTGAACGAGCTCCCATCTGTGGGGAAGTCAGTGTCCTGGCCAGAATCCAGCAGCGCACATCTGGTGCTGGATAGACAGCAGTCTCTGAAGATGATCTGCCACAAGCGGACATGCTGCTGCACTGCACTCACTGACAGTGGATCTCCCTGCCCAACTCAGAGCTTGGTGTAGACTGTCACTACCCTTACCCTGAGATGCCACCTCTATCTGGGTGACCACAGCAGCCACCCCCACCACCAAGCAGCTACCAGCCTGCTATTTCTGTGGGGAAATAATAGTGTGTGTTTTAAACATTGCTAATGGAGCTTGGTTTTTGGGAATTCACGAAGACAGTTTTCCTTTGGCCAGATGCTGTGATGTAACCCTGCACTTGAAATTGCATTGGGGTGTTTTTAAGGGATAAAGGAATACTGATTCACTTTATTCACAGTACTTGTAATTTAAAAACACAAAACCAAAAACAAATATGTATGAAATGGAGATATGAGTTGCCTCTGTTAATTGCTGTATACCTTTCTCGGTTTTCATTTCATTTTCAAAGTTGATTTCTTCTGCCTTTCGTAAAGCAAGAATGCTGTTATGTCGTGATCACAAGATAATATTATCTCTTGCTATCAGAGAAAACAGAAGTGTTGTCATTTTCATTTTATGCCTTTCAATAATTGAAAGACTACACATCAAAGGAGTTTCCACCCCTTAACTGGCGACACAGGGGCTTTAAATACTCTATTCAATTATTCAATTAAACATCAAACTGCACGGGGACTGGTGGGGGAGAACATAAATTAAAACGTGCAAATGTGATATAGGTGTATTTAAGTGAAAAATGTACAGTGGACTGAGACCGCTACATATGTAACAGTTAAAACTGTATAAAACCATACACAAACAATGTCATGCTTATCAAAAGGGACCACTGTGCGGTGATTCAGACCACTCAGTAAATGTGGTCCGGACCTCAGCAAGTGTACACAGATGAAGGCTTAAAATATATAATTTCAAGCAGGCATAAATATACTCAATGGTTAACAGACTTATCCTGGCTCCTGTATTTTAGGGAATAATAATAACAGTAAAAGCATTATTGTTATAGTAATAACAATAAATACATGTGTGACCAATGCATTTGAAACTCCCCATATGGGATTCAAGCCACATACAGTGAGCGCCTCTCCCAAAGCAGAGTGTTCAGCCTGCTACACCACAACACACAGCCTTTCTACAAGTGAGGCTTAACCCTGTACTGAGGGGTTACGTCACTTGTAACATGTTCATTATGCAGAATTAGCCTATTTACAAATAGGCACACGCAGAAAATGCTAATATGAACATGTTTATGATTATTATGATTGTAGTTTGGATAGTTTTTAGGAGTTGTATCGAGAAAACTAAAACAAATGCCACGCACATTCAGTTTGCTAAGACCAGTGCGCGGTGGTCCAGGGGTCCAAAATGCTACAACCCCTATTGCCACCGTGGACACACACTGAGACAGTGGGCAATTTTGAGAGACCACTTACCTGAAGCGCATGTCTTTGGACTGGGTGGAAATGGAAGGAAACCAGAACACACTTAGAAAAGATAAGCGACAAATGGAGAGAATAAGCAAACTTCACAGAAGTTTAATGCATTGATTTCAGTCCAATGGGTAGCCTGTACATTAACCAAGAAGTTGTGTTGTAATGAAGCTCGCTACAGTTTCAGGATCACTTCAGTTATCGAAAGGCATAACACAATTTCTGTCTGCATTAGCCTTGTTGAAAATGAAACCGAATTGACACAGCACTGCCCCAGTCTCAGCATTGTCTCATGAAAATGACAACACTTCTGTTTTCTCTGATAGCGAGACATAACGTTATCTCATGATCACGACATAACGGGCCGTTATGTCGTGAACACGAGATAACCAGAGGGGCTATTTTTTTTGTTCTCAACGAGCCACTGTACCTTTCTCTGCATTTGTGAAGTGTTTTTGCTTTAACAATATTTCTTTAAAATATCTATATTTTTTAATGAGATAGCATTAGCTCACTCAGCTATTACATGATCATTCACTGAGACAAATACATTAACCTTTGGTTCAACTGTCTGTTTTGAGATTCAGGTCACACTAAGATGACAGCATCGTCATTACAGTTTGAAGCTTGTAGTAATTAAAAAAGGAGAGAGAGGGGGGGAGAGTATCCTATAAAAATGCATTAACTTAAGATCCTGCTGTTTAAATGCTTATGGTGCGTTTTCCTCTGAGAAGCTGTTTGGAAATGCAAACAACAGTGTCAGTGGCTTCTTTTAAGTTATTTTAATCATTCCATTTTTTTGTATTTTGTTCTATTATTCTGAAAAACATGGACTTGCTCGTGAACTTGAATTACATCTACATGTCTGTTTGATTAAAAATAAAATGTTAATTTTATAAGACAGGGCTGTTCCATGTACTCAAAGATGTAGTATTATCATACCGTCTAGGAAGATTGTTAAAAACAGGTCCCTTGCATTGTAACTAATGCCAAGGCTTTCAAGGCACAATACCATAGACATTTCTTAATGCTGTGATCATTCCTTATTGAAATACAGTACCAATGTGCTTTTCGTATACATTATTGGCACGTTATCCTAACTCACATTCGATGTTCTTTTTTTAACTGACGGGAAAAAAGCACAGGCTTATTGTGTGGTTTTGCACTCGGTGGAATGACAACAGTCCAGAGATGCAAAAATGTTCTGATTTTGACCTCACCCTACACTCTTCCTACAATAATGGGGAAATGTGGTTACAGAAAGTTTAAAAACAGGAAATGGTTCTCCCCACCATGAGGCCAGTGGACCAAAAGTGAATGAGCTCATAGGATCTCTGGTCTTCACAAGGCAGTAGCTACTGAACATCTTCAGTTCTTTTAAAAATTGTTTTACAGATCTAATACAGAGAACTTGTAATGAATATCTCAGTGACATTAAGACTGTAGATTAAATAAGTGCCAGAGCCACAGCTTTTAAATGTCTGATTATGAGAGGGGTAAATGGGTCTTTGACTTTCACGTTTCCTTGGCCCAAGTTTCTGCATATTTAGTGGCAATCATGTTGTGTGTATCTTGTTTTCAGAAAGGCAGTATTCATAAAAATCAACCTCCATTTTGGTTCCTAGTCATTCCTATACATTTGCAGGGTCCCTGGAATGATTAAAGGTAACAGTAGCAAAAATATTTTTGAAAGGTTTGTAATGTTCAAGCTGCCCCCTGTTGAGTTAAGGCAAAGCTGTATATTATTAGAAAATTCTATAGTTCCAGGGAATCCCCTGATTCACGTGGCGTATCCTGGAATTGCACTTAAAAACTGATCTTTGATGTTTTCCACAGGAAATCCCTGGTTCTGTAGATTGTGCCTTAATTGAAATCAAGCTGAGCTTTACTCTGACAATGTATAAGCTGATCAAATAAATTTTGGTAGAAATTATCTCATAAGAATTAACAGGAAAATGTTAATTAAAGTACTTTAGAAAATTAAATAAGCAGCACTGACAAATGAGAGGTATAAGATGAATAAATTAAGGCATGTTTGTGCCAAAATGCATAGGTCTTTATACCTTTTTAAGTGGAGTAACGTAAATATTAAATAAACCACTTTGTGTGCTATAAATTTGTTATTTGCATATTGATATGCAGGCACATGTATAACAGTGAGTATAGGAAGCATTCACCCCCCTTGGACTTTTTCACATTTTATTGAGTTACAGCCTGATATTTTGATATTGTTTACATTGACTTACAAAACCTACTCCATGCTTTCAAATGGGAAAAATGTATGGGTGAAAAAACAAATCAATTAACAATAAGTTGATTGGAGCCTATATTTGTGCAGTAAAAGTGGTTTGTATGATTTCATATTAAATACACCTGTCTCTGTAAGATCCCACAGTTGGATAAGACATTCAAACCAAATATACTACCATGAATACCAAGGAGTCTTCAGAACGACTCTGGGATGTTGCGGAATGGCACACAGCAGGGGTGGGGTATAAAAAGATATCAAAGGCAGTGAATATCCCTTGGAGCACAATCAAAGCGCTCATTTAGAATTGGAAGGTATATGGCACCAGCAAGAATCTATATGGAGCCGGCCATCTTCCTAAACTGAGCCGCTCGGTAAGGGCACTGGGTCAGAGGAGCCACCAAGAGGCCAGTGCCAACTCTGAAAGACCTACAGCGTTCCATGGCTAAGATGGGAGAAACTATCCATGTGTCAACAATAGCTCAGGTACTCCATAAATCTGGCCTGTATGGAAGAGTGGCAAGAAGGAACTAATTTCTGGAAAAAGCCCATGTAAAATCTAACAAATTAAAAAGCAAATCCTTGAGGAAAAAACTTCTTCAGTCTGCAAAAGACCAAAGACTGGGATAGAAATTCACCCTTCAGCAGGACAATAACTCCAGGAATGACACTGGAGTGGCTTAAAAACAAGAAAATGTATGTCCTAGAGTGGCCCCGTTCAAGCCTGGACTTGAATCTAATTGAGGATCTGTGTCAAGACTTGAAGATTGCTGCCCTCCAACGATTCCTATCCAGCGTAACAGAGCTTGAACACGTGCACTGGTAAGGGCTGATAAGGCTGAAAGGCTGAACCGCACTTCGGCAGCTTCCATCCCAGCCCCCCAACCCCCTGGACCGGGTGGCCTTTTTTTGGCTTGAGCCCCTGGCCCCCAATATGTCTGAGAATACTTCCCTAATCAACACATTTCCATTTTTTTAATTTTCACTAACTGTTATTTCACAATTCAAAATGTCTTGCCTATTCAAAGTGCTGAGTAGGTTGTGTAAATAAAATAAAAAAAATCCATCACAATTTCAGGTTGTAACAAAAAAAAATGTGAATAAGTCCAAGGGGGGTGAATACTTCCTATAGCCTCTGTATACACATGCACTTTAAGCAGTATCCAATGCTGTGGTTATGAGATATATCATGTGCTCTAATTATTAAAAAACTCTCAGTCAATCAAAATCACAGTGTACTGCGCATCAAGATATAGAATCACTCACTTCAGGGAAGCCACGTGAAACCCTGCCAGTTTCCAGTGAAGAAGCATGTCCATAAAACTAACTGTGCTTCATTAATCTCTTCCAGAGAACTCCTTACCAAAATTGAAGGCATCAGACGACAGCGTTAACTCGCCAAACAATGCAAACATTACTAACTCAGGGCCGACCCCAGGAAATGGAGTGGCCGAGTCTGCATCTTCTTCATCCTCGTCCTGTTCCAAGGATCATGGGAATGTGCCCATTATTGTTCCATTAATCTCACCACCTTTTATTAAGCCACCAGCAGGTAAAACATTACAGATATTACCTTTGTCCTTTGGTTTGGGAGTGTCTGCTGTGCTGGTAGTGAAGTAAAGGGCTATATTTCAGCATGTTCATATCAATATCTCCTACCTTAATTATATGCAAGTCACCTTTCTACTCTGCAATGCTGTTTATGAATACAATGTATGTGTGATACAATTGTGTAGTGATTTGACAAAGACACTGACTATTTTGAGACATTTGGATTGCTGTTTCAGGTCAGCTGATACATCAATCTCATTACTGAACAGACCTCAGAATTGTGCATTGCAAAATTGTGCATCTGATATTTTAACTTGTTTGTATTCAAACAAATATATTTATTCACTTTACTTTTTGCAATTTGACAGCCTTGTCTTTGCTGCACTATTTTAATTCTTTCTCTTCCGTGATTCAAAAGACTACTTTTTAGGCTGGTTGTAATGGTTAATTGAGTTCAATATTTCTGACCATCTATACCCTTTCCTCTTGTAATCCCATTTTGAAACTTCGTAGGCATTGTTCTGGGTAAATTAGTTTTCCTGCTGCTTCACCGCTGAGCTCTGTGCTTTATCCCGCAGTGCAAGCTTGATAGACAGGTTAGTGCAACAGCAGGGAATTATCTGCTGTTCTGTTTTTCTGACTATTCCCTGGCCTTAGTAAATATGTATGAATTATAAACAGCAAGGGCAAAATTGAGTGTGGACCACACACAGAAATATTTTTAGCAAACTCACACAAAGGACCCCATTCTGGAAATCCTCAAAGACTACACAGTGTAAAGTCCATTGCTTTTGCTTCTCATCCCAGCACATTTCCACTAATGTAGATTTTAGCGGTGTCTGCAGCTGGCACTGACAACACTGCACCTGTCAATCGCTTCTGTCCAGTCATCAGTTTTCCACTTTCCATTAACATATGTAATGCATTTTAACTGGTTGTGAAGGGTGCTTAATGACCTGGGGGGAAATAGTACAGAGGTAAAATGAGAAAGCAATATTGAACGGAGCATGAATAAAGAGAAGTGTCTCCACCAAATTCCATCAAAGAGTGAACTGAAGTAGTCATTGACATGGAAAATGGTTCTTTCTGAACTGGTTTATATTATACAGAGATTAGTGGAAGGCAGATAGTTTAATTATGAAATGCTGGGAAGAAAACAACATTGTTTTCTTTCCGGGGGGACAGGCCATACAGACTGTAGACAATATGCACAATTAGCAAACCTAAATTAAGGTTGTGGATGCAACTTTCTCATTAAGTTCAAATGTAGCCCTATCTGTTAGTGGATGAAATTTACTCTGAACAGCCTAAGCAAGACAGACCGTTGTAGAAGGGTAGCATTATCAGCACACTGGCATGATGTGAATCATGTCCTAGATCATTTGAATTACTTGGTTAGTAAGATAGCACTGTACAGCACAAAACAGATGGTGGACTGTGCTAACGGACACAATGCATTTGACAAATACGCCAATTCCCTTTATTCTTTTGGTAAATTATTCATCAGCTCATTTAAATGAATAGTTTCAGGCAAGGAACTGGTGCTTGGCCGGGTGAGCTCTGAATGTGAATTTGTATTTCCCTCGGCATGAGGAGCTGGCAGAGTACAGGCAGCGTTTTGAACTGGAGGTATGAGCTGCAGAAGCAGGTATTTGCTATTTGGCTGGAGGACGTCATTTACCAAATTGTTATGTTGGCCTAGGCTCTAACTTGATTTCAAATGCAACTCATATTTTAAGACTGCCAAAAATCCAACGTAACTTGGCAGTCTTTTTGTATTGAATATATTGAGAAAAAGAATCAAAGAACCCCAAACAAAGAGACTACAAAGCATATAAATAGTGTTTTTAATAGCATTGTTTTTTTAATCCTGTTTTGTTTCTGTTACACACCTGCTGTCATGCTGAAGGGCAGCCACATGGCAAGGTGATCAGCAGGTGTAGAACTGTACCAAATGGCTTGCACAGGACTCTGGGCAAGGGCACCTGTATCTGAACGCATCTCTAGCTCTAGAATAACTAATGTACAGTTACACTGGGGTAAAAGCAAAAATTATTAAATGTTAAAAGGCATTATTACAATAAAGTCACTGGTATTCTCTTTGCAGTGTGGTGGCCTCTTATTTAGGACAAATGTCTATGCTTTGGTACTGTCCACTTTTATAGTATTAGTGATTGTATTTCCAGTTACATATATGAGGCTGTTAACCATGCATATTCCATAGCAAGGCTTCCCCCAGGTGTAACATTGAAGGAAAGCATAGCCGCTGCTTAATAATAGTTATACATCTGTACAGCACTTTCAATGGCAAACAAGAGTAGTGCAGTGCTGTAGCTGAAATTTTAACTTTCCCCTTTTAACTGAAAGGTCACATGAATAGCTGATAAGAAAAGCAGCACAGGAATAAAATATTAATCATGAATATGATGTAATCTTCTGTCATCAGGGAGTTACCTCTCTTAATTGCAAATTAGTCTACTCTTTAAACCTGAATATGATTAAGCTGCATTAAGCTTAAAAAAAGAAAACTGAAATAAATCTTCTCAGTCTTACTGAAAGACCAAAAGGTGGAGCAAGATATTAAAGATTAATTGAAACTGGATTTCTCTCTTTCTCTCGTATGCATATTTAGTTATTATAATGTGATAAGAGTGTTTTGGTGTTGAATCCCTCCCTGAGGAAAAATCACTTAATATAAGAAAGTAGGGGCAAGCATAGGCTGCCCCTTCCTAATTACTGGTAGGCACCAAGAACCTATATACCTTTCTGGTTTTGTAGCAAAAAAACAAAATATGTATCTAAGTGAGCTTTTTAGATAGAGACTTTTTTTTTTGACTCCAAAAACATAAAAGCATGAAGGTCAGGGGTCGGCAATCCTCAGTTATAGCACACAACAAGATTTTGCTTGTCACGTCAGCCCTTTTCAAAAAGGTTAAGCCAAACTATTTTGTGTGTGTGTGTGTGTGTGTGTGTGTGTGTGTAAGTGTGAGTGAGTGTGTGTGTGTGTGTGTGTGTGTGTGTGTGTGTGTGTGTGTGTGTGTGTGTGTGTGTGTGTGTCAGTAGATGGGTGAGGCCACTTTTCCTAAAATATTGTGTTAAAGGTGTTTCATTAAAATATTACTATGTAGAAAAAATTACAAAATAGATTCTTATTGACTCAGGTATTTGAGCAGGAAGTTCATGCTATATTCCACCCATCCATGTCCTAAACGAATTATGTTGCGATATGTTCTGCAGTCATGCTTACAACCTGGAAAAGAAAAGTAAGAACAGAAAATCTTGTTTTGGAAAAACATATGTAAATCTGGGGGCTTGGTTGTGTACCCAATTTTCTTATTTATGGAGCATAAGAAAATAAATATACCCTGCCTGCATGAAAAAAGTAGCTTTGGCCATGCTGTTGGCATTTGGTTCTGCTTACCATTGTGAACAGGTGTTTTCACAAATGAAAACCATTCTCAATCCAGTAAATCCATCTTATTAACCACCATTCCTATGCCTGTTTGCCTGCCTAAAATATCCGACCTCAGCAGTCAGAAGCAGGGCCAAGGAAGTCATTAAGATGAGAGTAAGTTTAGTATTATTATTGTTGTTTTTTATTACCAGTTAATTTAAGTGATATGCTATGTTTTTATTTTCATTTAGTCTTTAGAATAACTCACCCTTAATGTTCTATATAAGTGTAAATTGGTACTGTAATATTTATTATTATAATGTATTAACCTTATTGTTGTGAGTACTTAAAATCCTCCCTGGTGAATTTGCATTCACTTCAGTTTACTGTTTTATTTGTAGCTGGTCTATTGTCATTTGGAGAATGTTATATAGTTTAAAGTTTTGCTTATGCTTATATTTGTTGTTTACGTCACAAAACTGTAACATTTTATACTTGGCATGCCAGCATCTTAAAAAGTGAGAGGATGCATTTCTTTAGGCACACAACCATTGACAACCCATGATGTAGGTACTTGTGGATTCTCCCAGATACAGTATTCTAACTATTAAAAGTGTGAAATCTGACTGTTTCCATAGCTCCCTTTAAAATGTTTTCTTCTCTATCACCAGCTGTGGCCCTATAGTTCTATGTTGCTCATTGGAGTATTGTTATCCAAATAACATCTGTCTGGAAATGCCAAACTTCAATTTTCAAAATATTACAACCTTAGGAGGAAGTCTGTCAGTCTTCAATGTCTCAGAAGGGAAGAGGCTAGGAGGGCAGTATTGAGAAAGCACTTCAAAGCCAGTCATTGGCTGGGAAAGCCTCTTTATATGAAAATATTAGCAATATCTGATGTCAATAAATATATATTTTTTATCTATAGTAATCAGTGCTGTTGTCTTGAGATAGGGTCAATGCTGGAAGTGTGCAGCATAATACATAAATATTTTACTCCAGTAATAAGAACCAAGGGTCTAATATCATAGTTTGTACAGTACTATATCTTGAAACCAAGGTATAAATTCTTTTATGGGAGACTTTGCCTTTAAGAATGGTGTCTCGGCACAATTCCCAGTAGATATTCAGACTAAAATCCTCTTCCGACAAAATCCTTTTACAGCGACCCTATCCAAAAGCAACAAAACCCCCTTAGGCAAAAGCAACCATTTACAGTTGCCTGTTCGCAGCAAGCTGTCTCTGTTCATCAGCCTGCCTTTTTCATAGATCATTTATAGGCAGGTAAAGACAGCATGCCATCATTAATAGACACAACCTGTGGCTGTCAAGAGCTGTTGATTCGTTGAAGGAGAAGCCATGTTTTAGAAGATACTTTATTTAATACTTAACATGTCCTCAGAATGTTTTTCTCCCTATTCCACTGAAGAAGGATAGACCAAGTAATGTATTCATTTCCCTTTTTTTATCAACTTCACATTTTTATTTTAATAATTGTTCTGTTTAATTTCAATTAGCAAATTCAATTTCCACCTCAGCACTGCAACCTAAATATGCTCTCGGGTTTTGTATTGATGAGTTAAGTATGCATAGAGATATATAAGGTGTGAAATAATCATATGCTGATGAATAACCGAAAGCATGTGTAACTACTGGATTCCTTTAGCTTTCCCTTCAATATAAAGTTAAAGATGCAGACTGAAATAATTAAACAATGACAACTTTGTTTCTTGCTTTCTGTACACTCCAATACAAATGTTGTAATTTTAGTTGAATCAGAAACAAAAAAATAAATATCAATATTATAACAATGATGATAATTAAACCATGGCAGAAAACAAAATGTGTGTGTTGCTTTCCTGTAAGTGATCTCTCCAGGGTCCCTGTGGTGCAGCCCCACTTACAGCTGTGTGGCCCGTCACAGTGAGGGAACTCACCCGCTCTTTCGCTCCCTGCCAGAGCTCAGGAAATGTCCTGTTAGAGCCACCTATTCTTCCTTAGTGAACCTATTGATTTCAAACCCATCACTCTCTGCCTCTCCACAGCAGGGACAGCATGCATGTTTATAGCTATGGAGACTCTTGCCTTGGCTTAAAGGGGCATCTTATGTCAAAAGATGGAGAAAGCTCTTATTTCAAGATAAAATGCTTTGCAACTGTTTGCTGTGGGTTTTTTCAGACAAACTTCAGGTTAATTTAGGGCCTCTTATTGAAATTCTGCTGGGTAACTAAAAGCAGTAAACCCTGTTTCACAACTCCTCTCAATACTGTATCAATCAATTCTTACCATGACTTTGCTTTCCAGTTGGTGGTACATGCAATTGGGATGACTGTAAAAGACCACGGCCCTTGTGTTCACCTGCATAGTGACAATTATGTAATCCAGTTCAGGTGGCTGCATACGTACCATTGCACTTCATTCTGCCACTGAAGGTGAATGAATGTACATTAGTGAAAGGGGTGTATGATGTTGAAATGTATTAACTCATACAGTAATTGCCTATTTATGCACATGGTCCGACATGGGGGCCGTCTTTTAATACCAGCAGAGCACTTCCTAAAATTGATAGCACACACTTAATGGGCCCTGACACCACATGCTGTTGCACTATACTTTTGCTTCTGACCATAGTTTTTCTGAATCACTGCTATGCATTCACAATGGGGGAACAGGAGAAGGTTGTTTTATGTTATATTTTCAAGGGAGATATTGAGAGGAAGTTGTTCTTGTTGTGAATCAATGTTGTGTCACATAATGGATAATCACAGACACAGACAAAACAACAAAACTAATGTGGGCATAAGATTTGTTGTTTAAAAAGTGTTTGCTCAAATGCTGGTCTTAGGGCTCCTGCTACTTTACATTGTAGAGTTGGAAAGAGTCAGACAGAAGTAACCGATGGGCCTTTGTGTTTTCTCTTTGTGTGTTTTGCTGGTCAGAGGAAGACGTGTCAAATGTCCAGATCATGTGTGCGTGGTGCCAGAAAGTGGGGATCAAACGCTACTCCCTGAGCATGGGCAGCGAATTGAAGAGCTTCTGCAGTGAGAAGTGCTTTGCGGCCTGCCGAAGAGCCTACTTCAAACGCAACAAGGTAAGGACGCCCCTCCCAGACAGAGCTGCTCCACCAGGGCCAGTCAGGACCATGTGACCATTGTGTCTGACATCACTTCCTCTTTGTTTTGAAATTGAGCCTACACATACCTCACTTGGCAGTTACAAATCAACATAGAAAGAAAAACTAATTTTATTTTGTCATTAAAAAATATCTACATTTAAAAACATGAAGGGATTTTAGTGTCATTGTATAAACAATGGGTTGATCCACTGTTACTACAATTCCAGTCCTTGATAGAACATGGTGTCTCTGAACCCTACGCAAAGATATCTCAGGATATCAGTCTACCAGTACACCATGCCAGTTGAATCTTTTTAGTAAGAGAGTTGGGTGGATGTTAATTGCAGCCGTGCAGAATGCCTTCATCCCTTTAGGGCATCAGGGAGCTCAAGACAAAACAAAAATACAAATACAGATCCTAATAAAGTCGCCAGGCAGTATTAAATCAGTGGGTTTGGGTTTCCTTTTTCTGATTTGTGTTTGAAAATCCACTGCTTCCTGTTACAAAGGCGTCAGGTTTGTGTGGGATTTCAAAGACGCTGGATCCGTGGTAGAATTAGAGGATAGTTATCCACTAGTGTGTGGTAGATGCATTTTCCAGAGCTCTTAGCGCAGTCATAATGGGCTGTATGAAGTCAAAGTTCATCACACAATCTCCAGTTTGCTTTATATGACACTAATGTTATCCAAAATTTAGTTTTCTTTTTCTCATCACTTTTGTGTCTTAAATTGGATGTTTTGAGCTCAATCTAATTTGTACAGATTTCATTTCCACCTAAATGTATCAGGTAAGCTTGTATGTAACTGGTAAATAGACATGCACACATTTATTTATATATATTATTATTTTTATTAATATTATTTGTTATTATTATTTAAACTATTTCATTACTTGTTAAGTTGGTCAGTGCACCTTTTTTATTTTGGTCAGAAACTTGCTTAATATTTGTTCCATCCCATGTCATGTTGCAGAGAGAAGGGTTGTGTCATTAATAATGCCAGAAGGCGGCTCCACTGAGCCCACAATGTTCAATGACGCAACAATCAATTATGACCAAGAAGTTAATTGAGTAATTAATTGAAGTATATTTTAAATATTTTACATGATAAACTTCCATGGTAAATCATCACATATAAAATGACATGATAAAAAGACAAACAATACATAAAGCACAAACGAATTATTCATCACTTTCAAAACTAATAGAAATGTCCGTTTCCAAAAACAATTATAGTTGTTACCATAGTTGTTATATGTTTTTTTAAGAATTTAATTACATCTTTAATATAAATTAGAAACAGGTATCCTATCACCTTTTGATTTATAAGTAGTAGAAAGTGGCATCTCCCAAGAAATTAAAACATGATAGAATACATGTTTGTACTTTCATGGATAGATCAAAGCTTTGATTTGTTTTGCCATGTGTCTACATATAATTAATATGTCTCTATAATAATGATAATAATAATAACCTGGCTTCATGAACATCATTATGGAGAAAATAAATGCAACTATTTCACAAATTGACAAACTTTTCAGAACAGGTTAACAATGTTGTATATTTTATATGTTATCATAACTATACCCACCACAGAAATATAATTATTCGTATTTCTATCCTATTACTCACTCATGGCGCAGAGGTGTCTGTCTGAAACTAACCATTTCTAGACTCATCTCAGCACAGCTTGACTTGCATTCTGCTGTGCCTTGTCAAAATTAATTACATGACAGGATGGCAAGTTTTTCCCCCTACTTTTTATTTAGAAATGGAAGAACAAAAGATAATGCTTATCACACCCCTGCTGTGTTCCCCCCCACCCCCATTCCAGAGGAAACACCCCTTGCCCCCTGTAACATGTTTCTCTAACATGTTACATTTCTCTAAAATTAACCAAAATAATCACAGAACCAGTATAAGCACTAACAGCATGAAGAGCAATATATATATATATATATATATATATATATATATACATATATATATATATATATATATATATATATATATATATATATATATACATATATATATACATATATATATATATACATACACTCACCTAAAGGATTATTAGGAACACTATACTAATACTGTGTTTGACCCCCTTTCGCCTTCAGAACTGCCTTAATTCTACGTGGCATTGATTCAACAAGGTGCAGAAAGCATTCTTTAGAAATGTTGGCCCATATTGATAGGATAGCATCTTGCAGTTGATGGAGATTTGTGGGATGCACATCCAGGGCACGAAGCTCCCGTTCCACCACATCCCAAAGATGCTCTATTGGGTTGAGATCTGGTGACTGTGGGGGCCAGTTTAGTACAGTGAACTCACTGTCATGTTCAAGAAACCAATTTGAAATGATTCGACCTTTGTGACATGGTGCATTATCCTGCTGGAAGTAGCCATCAGAGGATGGGTACATGGTGGTCATAAAGGGATGGACATGGTCAGAAACAATGCTCAGGTAGGCCGTGGCATTTCAACGATGCCCAATTGGCACTAAGGGGCCTAAAGTGTGCCAAGAAAACATCCCCCACACCATTACACCACCACCACCAGCCTGCACAGTGGTAACAAGGCATGATGGATCCATGTTCTCATTCTGTTTACGCCAAATTCTGACTCTACCATCTGAATGTCTCAACAGAAATCGAGACTCATCAGACCAGGCAACATTTTTCCAGTCTTCAACTGTCCAATTTTGGTGAGCTTGTGCAAATTGTAGCCTCTTTTTCCTATTTGTAGTGGAGATGAGTGGTAACCGGTGGGGTCTTCTGCTGTTGTAGCCCATCCGCCTCAAGGTTGTACGTGTTGTGGCTTCACAAATGCTTTGCTGCATACCTCGGTTGTAACGAGTGGTTATTTCAGTCAAAGTTGCTCTTCTATCAGCTTGAATCAGTCGGCCCATTCTCCTGTGACCTCTAGCATCAACAAGGCATTTTCGCCCACAGGACTGCCGCATACTGGATGTTTTTCCCTTTTCACACCATTCTTTGTAAACCCTAGAAATGGTTGTGCGTGAAAATCCCAGTAACTGAGCAGATTGTGAAATACTCAGACCGGCCCGTCTGGCACCAACAACCATGCCACGCTCAAAATTGCTTAAATCACCTTTCTTTCCCATTCAGACATTCAGTTTGGAGTTCAGGAGATTGTCTTGACCAGGACCACACCCCTAAATGCATTGAAGCAACTTCCATGTGATTGGTTGGTTAGATAATTGCATTAATGAGAAATTGAACAGGTGTTCCTAATAATCCTTTAGGTGAGTGTATATATACATATATACATATACATATATACATATACATATATATATATACATATATACATATACATATATATATATATATATATATATATATATACAGTGGGGGAAAAAAGTATTTGATCCCCTGCTGATTTTGTACATTTGCCCACTGACAAAGAAATGATCAGTCTATAATTTTAATGGTAGGTGTATTTTAACAGTGAGAGACAGAATAACCACACAAAAATCCAGAAAATCGCATTTCACAAAAGTTATACATTGATTTGCATGTTAATGAGGGAAATAAGTATTTGATCCCCTATCAATCAGCAAGATTTCTGGCTCCCAGGTGTCTTTTATACAGGTAACGAGCTGAGATTAGGAGCACTCTTTTAAAGGGAGTGCTCCTAATCTCAGCTCGTTACCTGTATAAAAGACACCTGTCCACAGAAGCAATCAATCAATCAGATTCCAAACTCTCCACCATGGCCAAGACCAAAGAGCTGTCCAGGGATGTCAGGGACAAGATTGTAGATCTACACAAGGCTGGAATGGGCTACAAGACCATCGCCAAGCAGCTTGGTGAGAAGGTGACAACAGTTGGAAGAAACACAAAATAACTGTCAGTCTCCCTCGGTCTGGGGCTCCATGCAAGATCTCACCTCGTGGAGTTTCAATGATCATGAGAACGGTGAGGAATCAGCCCAGAACTACACGGGAGGATCTTGTTAATGATATCAAGGCAGCTGGGACCATAGTCGCCAAGAAAACAACTGGTAACACACTACGCCGTGAAGGACTGAAATCCTGCAGCGCCGCAAGGTCCCCCTGCTCAAGAAAGCACATGTACAGGCCCGTCTGAAGTTTGCCAATGAACATCTGAATGATTCAGAGGAGAACTGGGTGAAAGTGTTGTGGTCATATGAGACCAAAATCCAGCTCTTTGACATCAACTCAACTTGCCGTGTTTGGAGGAGGAGGAATGACCCCAAGAACACCATCCCCACCGTCAAACATGGAGGTGGAAACATTATGCTTTGGGGGTGTTTTTCTGCTAAGGGGACAGGACAACTGCACCGCATCAAAGGGACGATGGACGGGGCCATGTACCGTCAAATCTTGGGTGAGAACCTCCTTCCCTTAGCCAGGGCATTGAAAATGGGTCGTGGATGGGAATTCCAGCATGACAATGACCCAAAACACACAGCCAAGGCAACAAAGGAGTGGCTCAAGAAGAAGCACATTAAGGTCCTGGAGTGGCCTAGCCAGTCTCCAGACCTTAATCCCATAGAAAATCTGTGGAGGGAGCTGAAGGTTCGAGTTGCCAAACGTCAGCCTCGAAACCTTAATGACTTGGAGAGGATCTGCAAAGAGGAGTGGGACAAAATCCCTCCTGAGATGTGTGCAAACCTGGTGGCCAACTACAAGAAACGCCTGACCTCTGTGATTGCCAACAAGGGTTTTGCCACCAAGTACTAAGTCGAAGGGGTCAAATACTTATTTCCCTCATTAACATGCAAATCAATGTATAACTTTTTTGAAATGCATTTTTCTGGATTCTTTTGTTGTTATTCTGTCTCTCACTGTTAAAATACACCTACCATTAAAATTATAGACTGATCATTTCTTTGTCAGTGGGCAAACGTACAAAATCAGCAGGGGATCAAATACTTTTTTCCCCTCACTGTATATATATATATATACACTCACCTAAAGGATTATTAGGAACACCTGTTCAATTTCTCATTAATGCAATTATCTAACCAACCAATCACATGGCAGTTGCTTCAATGCATTTAGGGGTGTGGTCCTGGACAAGACAATCTCCTGAACTCCAAACTGAATGTCTGAATGGGAAAGAAAGGTGATTTAAGCAATTTTGAGCGTGGCATGGTTGTTGGTGCCAGACGGGCCGGTCTGAGTATTTCACAATCTGCTCAGTTACTGGGATTTACACGCACAACCATTTCTAGGGTTTACAAAGAATGGTGTGAAAAGGGAAAAACATCCAGTATGCGGCAGTCCTGTGGGCGAAAATGCCTTGTTGATGCTAGAGGTCAGAGGAGAATGGGCCGACTGATTGAAGCTGATAGAAGAGCAACTTTGACTGAAATAACCACTTGTTACAACCGAGGTATGCAGCAAAGCATTTGTGAAGCCACAACACGTACAAGCTTGAGGCGGATGGGCTACAACAGCAGAAGACCCCACCGGGTACCACTCATCTCCACTACAAATTGGAAAAAGAGGCTACAATTTGCACAGGCTCAACAAAATTGGACAGTTGAAGACTGGAAAAATGTTGCCTGGTCTGATGAGTCTCGATTTCTGTTGAGACATTCAGATGGTAGAGTCAGAATTTGGCGTAAACAGAATGAGAACATGGATCCATCATGCCTTGTTACCACTGTGCAGGCTGGTGGTGGTGGTGTAATGGTGTGGGGGCATGTTTTCTTGGCACACTTTAGGCCCCTTAGTGCCAATTGGGCATCGTTGAAATGCCACGGCCTACCTGAGCATTGTTTCTGACCATGTCCATCCCTTTATGACCACCATGTACCCATCCTCTGATGGCTACTTCCAGCAGGATAATGCACCATGTCACAAAGGTCGAATCATTTCAAATTGGTTTCTTGAACATGACAATGAGTTCACTGTACTAAACTGGCCCCCACAGTCACCAGATCTCAACCCAATAGAGCATCTTTGGGATGTGGTGGAACGGGAGCTTCGTGCCCTGGATGTGCATCCCACAAATCTCCATCAACTGCAAGATGCTATCCTATCAATATGGGCCAACATTTCTAAAGAATGCTTTCAGCACCTTGTTGAATCAATGCCACGTAGAATTAAGGCAGTTCTGAAGGTGAAAGGGGGTCAAACACAGTATTAGTATGGTGTTCCTAATAATCCTTTAGGTGAGTGTATATATATATAAACACACAATGACATGCAAACACATACACGTGCACATTAATGAATTAAATAATCAATCCAGTGTCTGCAGTATTAACAACAGATTTTCTTATCAAGAGAGTATAGGGTTTTATCAGGTTTAAGGAATTAGGATATTTTGGATAGGATTTAGGATATAAGGTGGCCAGTTTGAAACATTTACATCAAACTTTCTTAATCAGCACTGTAAATGTAATTGTTTGGAACAAGCATTCAGTGTGTTTCTGTCATTCAGAGTAATATCCTTTAAATAATATGTACATTGTTCATAATAAGAAAGCATATGGTAAACCTGACTATATTTTACCTTTGAGATGATGTGCTTTTAGTTTTGAAAAGCAAATGAACCTAAACTGGTTTGTACCTCCATCTTATGTGTAATATAAGGCTCCTAGGTATCTGGGGCTGAACATCAAGATGAAACACTGCCATGGTTGAAGGTGAATTGCATTGCAGGACAAGCCACATGCTTCCATGCCTGCTCCATTTCCTACCCAACCCCAGAGTGTGCTTGGGATTTCTAATTGGATTTCTAAGTGTTTCTCCCCTCAGATGCAAAGTGGTGTGAGAAGCTGACCTTTTGAATATGCCAGCAATTTCCTAGATACTCTTGATATTTTGATTGTTAAAGCATTTTTGAAAGTGTGGTCAAGTGTCACTGCCCACATGAAAACGCTGTCCTCAGTGTGTCTCAGTGTTGTAGCTACCACCTTCAGGAAAATCAGCCGTACTCATCTACAAAATGGCCTACTACAGCCTGAAATATTTGTGAAATAATTGTTATTTATTTATTTGTATTGCCGGTCTTACCATTCATTATAACAACGCTAAATATAGATATGATAGTAGCTTCCATAGCGCCACAACCAAGCTCCCTCTTGCTTAAACTCAGAACAACATCCCTCTGACTTCGCTGCAGCTCCTTGCCTCCATCCACCATGTGTGGAGGGTCTGATGGCCTTGTCCTCATGACCAGACTGTTGTTCCCCCAGCCAAGTGCTTCTTCTGTAGGGGGTTGTCTGAACTACAGAAATATTCATTACATTTTCTTTCGGACCAAAAGTTCATGTCAGTTTGTGTATTTGTTTTTGACATAGACACTGTCAAACAGAACTGAAGACAGGCACACTGGCACACTGTTTAATTCTGTTATCTATTTAACCCATTTTTATGAAATCTGCTTCATATGGTGTGAGATTTATGTTTTGGCTCATGCTTTCGATTTGCATACTCTGCTTATCAGTAAAATACTGGGGTCTGTGACATTCAATTTAAGGTTTAATCTCAGTAAAAGTGCAGCAAATGCTGTCGTAGCCAATTGTAGAAGGTACTCTGTATTTTTAGCATTGTATATTAATTCAGGATGGCGTGAATTTGTTGATAGTTCTTGAAATTCTCAGGTTCCCTTTTGTAAATGTGTTGACAGATACTGTCAGAATCACTGCAACTGTCTCTGCAGGCAGCATCATAGGGATATCTGATCCCTTCATCTAAATTCAGATGTTTCATGTAGGAAGGGGCATTTTAACGCATGAAAGGAATTTATCTGTGAACAGACCAAAAATGGCTTCAATTTATTTTTTCCAGTAGCTGCAGTGAACGTTCTTTTGTCTGTGTTTGTCAATTTCATTAGGCCTTGTTACATTGTTTAAATATCGCCCCCTTTTCTCTCCTGTGTTTCAAGCCAGTGTGACATTATGTTGTTTCCATTTTATTTTTTATTTTTTTAGTACCAGTGGTAGGTTGGGTAATCTCAGATGCCAGTTGTGGGACTCACAGTTGAAAGAGAATAGCTTGAGTATCAGTTACGTGTTAATGGAGCGAGAAACAGTTATCAAGTTGCTCAGCTCTATAAGTAAACAGCAGAAATAATCTCTGAGAAGAGTTTAACAGAATATATCAGTTATACTTTGTCTTTATATGTATTATATGCTGGGCTGAAAATCTTAGTGTAGCAGTTTTTTCCTATAGCTCTTGTTTTAGGGTGAGGTGTGTGTCTTTATGACTGGTATTCCTGTTTATGTATGTTGTACAAGGTAGGCCACAAAAAACCTTCTAGTTTTTCAAACGCTGGAATAAAATTGCTGCATTTCACATGTCCACACTTGTTTTAAACAGCACAGCGCAGCTCCAGTGTGGTGTTGTGTTACTGTAAATATCTGCAGCTGCCACATCTTTGCTATTTGATATGGCTTTGTGGTCATTGTGTTCAAGGGCTTGTGTTTCCATCAGCAACTACAGGAAATATTGCAAATCCCTAATAAGCACAAAGACCTTTTAAACACATACAAATGTATTTATCTTTGTATAATAATATAAAACTCACTGACTGCAAGAACAGATTAAACATAAAACATCTTTGTGAGGTGCTGAGAGATGTTTAACATGGTATGAAACGGTATGGTTTATTTTTCCAAATAGCACAGTTACAAGCTTATCTTTGGTTTAATCTTTCCATTTGTATACAATTCTGTGCATACAAAGAAGGCGTGCGTCGTTACAGATAGTGTGTACCTCTCGTTTATCCATCCAACACATTTTAAGCAGTTCCATTGTAGTACTTCAGGTGAATAGGAGATGCATATCTGTAGTTTTTGTGTATTCGCATATTTACAAAATCACTCAGATTTGACCATGAGAAAATTAGGAATTGCGGAATTTGTGTGAGACATTTGAGCAAAAAAAGGTATTATAAGTAATTATATTAATTTTATTTAATTAGTGGTCACCTCATGACCTTTAAGCTTTGAAAATGTACTTCTTCCCTAATGCTTTATCCAGATCTGAATGTTCAATTAACCAGTTCCATACATTAACATTCCAAATGAGCTTGCTTTCAGATGCCACACTGGTGTAAATATGTTAACTGTACCTTTGTGCTTTGGACAGCTGTGCCTTTGTGTTGCGTTATCATAAATCATAAAGTCAAAAACTCTGTTGTGAGATACTGACAGACATTCTTGTTTCCTCTTATGGGACTTAGTGTAAACGTTCTCTTGTTGGAATGATTTAAGTATTAAAATGTTAAAACAAGATACATACAGTGAATGAGTAGTGGGATCTCTGTATGCATGGCAGCTTCTATTACATGGCCTCATAGGTGTTTGCTATACAAGGTGTTTGGAAAGGGTGGGAAACCAATAGAGAGCTGAGCTGAGTTGCCTAAGCTTAGTGCCTGAGACTTCTGTTCAGGCGCACCACCCTAATTAAAAGTGTTACCTTATTTGATCAAATAATTACTCAGAGAAAGAAAAAAGTTGGTAATTTGCTTGGGGATTTAATTTTGTGCAGCCAGCTATCATTATGTGATTTCTGTTCTTCAGGAGCCCTTTTGAAGGCTTGACACTAACCTGAATACCTCTGTTTTGGATTGAACACACCTTTATCATTAATTGTTAAATTGTCTTACTAACATAGTTAAAAGCTTCATCCATTGCAAAGGTGTAACATTTCCTAAAATGGAGCGATTATGTTGTCAAGAAACCATCACATTTTTATTAGACAATGTAAAATCAATTACTAAAATACATGTTTTCAAAGGAATTTCACTGGCTTAATGCTTTCAAAAATAGACATGTTAATAGATTATATTTATCAATTAACTAAATGCAAAGTGAGTGAACAGAAGAAAAATCTACATCAAATCCATACGGATTTGACCACCCTTTGCCTTCAAAACAGCATCAATTCTTCTAGGTACACTTGCACACAGTCAGGGATTTTGTAGGCATATAGTCAGGTGATTAAACAATTATACCAAACAGGTGCTAATGATCATCAATTCAATATGTAGGTTGAAACACAATCATTAACTGAAACAGAAACAGCTGTGTAGGAGGAATAAAACTGGGTGAGGAACAGCCAAACTCAGCTAACAAGGTGATGTTGCTGAAGACAGTTTACTGTCAAAAGTCATACACCATGGCAAGACTGAGCACAGCAACAAGACACAAGGTAGTTCTACTGCATCAGCAAGGTCTCTCCCAGGCAGACATTTCAAGGCAGACAGGGGTTTCCAGATGTGCTGTCCAAGCTCTTTTGAAGAAGCACAAAGAAACGGGCAACATTGAGGACCGTAGACGCAGTGGTCGGCCAAGCAAACTTACTGTAGCAGATGAAAGACACATCATGCTTACTTCCCTTTGCAATCGGATGATGTCCAGCTGTGCCATCAGCTCAGAATTGGCATAAAACAGTGGGACCCTTGACACCCATCTACTGTCCAGAGAAGTCTGGTCAGAAGTGGCCTTCATGGAAGACTTGTGGCCAAAAAGCCACGTGGAAAAACGTGGAAACAAGGCCAAGCGACTCAACTAAGCAACTGTTGCCTGCAGACACTCATTCGTGTACTGCTCTCCAGCCCTTCGGCAAACAAACTGCCTTCTGCTACAGCCAAATATTTCACATTTTGACTCATCAGACCAGAGCACCTGCTGCCATTTTTCTGCACCCCAGTTCCTGTGTTTTCGTGCTTAGTTGAGTCGCTTTTTGGCCACAAGTCTTTCATGAAGGCCACTTCTGACCAGACTTCTCCGGACAGTAGATGGGTGTCAAGGGTCCCACTGTTTTCTGCCAATTCTGAGCTGATGGCACAGCTGGACATCTTCCGATTGCAAAGGGAAGTAAGCATGATGTGTCTTTCATCTGCTGCAGTAAGTTTGCTTGGCCGACCACTGCACTGACCAATTGCAGGTACTTAAACACAGATCTAAAGAGACCTGTAGAAGCAGGACAATCTGACAATTATAATACTACACTACAAATTGCGGCATGCTTTTAACACCTGTGATTTTTTGGGGTGGGGGGTGAATTTGAACTACCTACAGTCTTCATGTTTTTTGGAAGAATTGGCTAAAATGCCATTTCAGAGCAAAGCCCTTTGTGAGTCCCCCTCTCTGTGAGTATGCTTTAGACTTTAATGACAGCATGCCAATGGGTTCCCCTTGTCCAAATGCAGTCAGGATAAATTAAAGCATAGCAGCCCCCTCCTGCTTCAAGGAGGCCCCCTGCTGCTGCTGGTGTCTGTGCTCATCCTGGACCACCTAAGAGATCAAACACTGACCCAGGTCTGTCTGTTGGATTACAGTGTGAAGTCTGAGGGAAGCCTAATCATCACTGTCAGTTTCCATTACTAACAGGCTGTTAGGATCAGGGACTCAAATCCAACCCTGCGTCCTGTAAGAACAAAGAAGCGCAATACTAAACATGATCATGCTCTTTTACTTGTGTAACAGTACACATTAAAAGATAGATACATTTTTTAAACTCAGAAATATGGAAATAAAGTGACACATTGTAAGGATTGCCATGGCTCCTTGTGCCTGTAATTCAGAAGATGTTTCATTTTCCTATTTACTTTTATAATACAGCCTTCAAAGAGATGAAGACCCCCCTCCCCAACATTGTTTCAATTCAATACCCTGCTAAAATCATACTGGAAGAAAAACGTTTTTCAAATGTTCACACAATAGAACTATCAAATAGATTATAGCCTCTACAGTAAAGCAGGTAGGAGATTGGAATTCAGTGGCAAAATGTATATTGACCCCAATGGATTTGAAAAGGAACAGCTAATCTTTGCCAAATGCTAGCCAGGCATAAAAAACATGTAAAACCTGAGAACATAACAAAATACTCTTGAAAAAAAGGACATGGGGTAAAGGCAATACCTTGTTGACCTTTGATGGAGTCATTTTGAAGGACACATTTATCAACTCCATCAACCATGTGTGTCACATTCATGTTATCATTCTCCATCACAATATTACAAAACAAATCCTGAGCACATTCTCTTTTCTTTATCCACCTAGGCAGCGGGGTGCCCAGTAGTCAGGTTATTGTATGCAGTATTTTCCATGTAATGTTATATGAATGTCTAATATTTCAAACTGGGTAAATACAAATTCACAAGCCTATCATTATTATTTACAGATCATCAAGTGTCAAGTACAATAATCTTAAAACATTGTGACTATAAACTATCCTGAGTGCATCCCAAGCATTCCTTAATATCGGTGATTCATAAACAATTGGACAAAGGATGTCTGTTTTATGAAAATATTGGAAAAGGTGATAAACTGAACTTGTTACCATTACTTTGATCTCAGTTGCACCCTAGCTTTGTTTTCCATGTTTTATTTATAGTTTACCATTCTTTCAATGGAGTTAAGTGGTTTTGATTACCAGTACTGAGTGTTTCACTGTGTGCCCTGTTATACCTTTTAGCAAATTATAAACATAAACCATCTACCTACTATTAACAATTCTACACTAATAGTCCTTGTAACATTAACCCTGTCTGAGTCAATGTCCTTCTCCTGCTTTTCTCACTTAGCATCAACACTCTCCCTCTCCCACTCCCAGAAAGATCAGTATCACTATTTCTGAAACTATATTTATTTATTTATTTATTTATTTATATTTATTTTGTTCCTGGATTCTTACTCTGTACTTTATAGAGTCCCTTTTTTGCCTTATGTAATGACAGTTGGAGTAGTTGGAGCACACAGCCCTCTGCACTTAGACAGCAGGGTCGGGGAGCCCCAGCAGCTCAGCCTCAGCCTCTCAGCCCAGCTGTGTGATCCCCGCACTGTCGCCGAGGAAGAGCACTCTCTACATGCAGTTACCAAGCTACATTTAACACAATCTCCCATTAGCACAGAGGAAGCAGTTTCCACAGAAACCCAGAAGAGACCAATTAGTCACATGATTAAATGAATTGCTCTTACCCAGGACACTTGTGGTCCCGCATCTCACTCTCTCCTCTCTGTCCCGCGGTGCTGTCAGAACGGTGCATTGAATAAGAAGAGAGGGGCATAAGTTGGATGACTGGCTTACCGTGCATCTTGCGAACAACATGTGAATAAAGTTGGGCTACTGCTATGGTTCTCTGCTAATTAAGTCTGCCCTCCGAGCCAGTCAGTCTTCCTTTACACTGAAAGACTCTGGAGAAGAATAAAGATAGATGAGTCATAAGTGTTGTGGAGCTAATTTGCTGATAGATTGTGCTGGCTGAAAATAAGCTTCCTATCTCAATACTGTTCTTACTTTACTGGACTATATTAGTACTACAGTAAACAAAGTAGTACATATTGTACATAAATAGTTACATAATTAAATATATTTTCTTCTACTCCGTCTATTGACAGTCAATAATAAATAGTAACTATAATAATATGTATTATGCGAGAGACAGTTCAAGATCTATAGTAGTGCGCATCATTCTTAGAAATTCTACTAAAACTGCACTGCACCTAAAGATGTATGTGGAGCTGGTTCAAGAAGAGTTCACTTCATTTTGTTTTCTGCATTGTAGTCAGTGGATTCAATTGCTCAGTTGTCAGTGAGTTTTCTGTATAAATAATCTTTTATCAACCGCAACAGTGGCAGTGAGTTTGGGGAAGATCCGTGACAAGTAAAAGTGGGTTAGGCTAGCAGTGCTGTCGCAGTGAGAAGCTCACTTCTGTAAAGGCCAGGGCCTAGATTAAAGCACAACGTACATTCATTTATTTTTGTCATTATGTAAAATACTGTTTTGATCCATGGCCTCTTTTGAATTCACAATTGTTGTACTTCTCACAGATTCAATGGTTTATTTTACAAGGAAACTGATCAACAAAATACCAGAACCAGTTCTAAATACAATAACATATACTCAGGCATTTCTATCTCACACAAACCTGTGCATTATATACGGTCATATAGTATTTGACACTGCAAGGGGAATTCTTCAAAAATCTCTTTCTGAAATATGTTGCACCGTAATCTTGGATTTATTTCTTTGTGGGAAGGCTTTTTTGGGTCTGGTAATCTCTTATTGTCCATCCCACACCACACCAGGCTGTACTATTGCCATGGTGACGAAAGACACAATTAACATGTTCTAAGCCCTTAAAGGGATTAATTCAAAAGGCATTACTATCGCTTGCTCTGCTGAAGATGCTTAGCCGTTAGTGCCCACTCAAGTCTTCAAAGTGAACTCACAAGTCACACACATGAAGAGATTACCGTGGTTTTGAAGCTAGGCAGGCTTGGCACGGACATGGAACAAAAAACACAAGGAAAGGTCTAAAAATGTCCCCCTCCTTTCATTCCCCCACTTCCAAATTACTATCCTGTGTAAAAAAAATGTTAATAAAGTTTTAAAATCTTGTTTTGCTGCAGGGGATTACTGGTGAACTATAAAATTGACATGTTGTTAAAAAAAACATGAATGATTTTTCACCTTCTTCTCCAGCAGCCATGGGATTGTGTTTGATTTGTGGTTTGCTTCCACAATATATTGCCAGATTGTGAATGCCGATATATATTTAACAGATTAACAAGCACACACAGTAGGACTACCAGAATGGTGTCAGTGATTAAGTGACTGCTCCACGCAACAGTCTTTTAATTTTACAGCTTCTCTGCTCAGTTGTGCCCAGCGATGAAGCAAAACTTAGAGGGTGGACTCATTACCCAGGCAAGAGTACTCCCAGCACTGTGCTGAGAATCGTGTGTTTCTCACTGTGCTATCCCTGCTAGGGCTGAATAAACAAACTGCAACTTAATCAGAGGAACACTATAGCGCTACAGATTTAAACCATATAATGAGGCTGTATTTGAATCTGTGTATTTACTTCACTTTTATCTCATATGGACTTTGTTGTAACTTTTCTTGTGTACTTTTTATTTTTTGCGGCAGAGGTTTATAAAATAAAAACAAGTGCCAAGTGCTTTCAGCATTGTTTCGTTTTTTTTGGACTGTGAGTTAATTACAAACTTCAAAGGTTGCAACTTCAGTTGATATTAATCCTCCAAAATGTTTTACGGCTAGGAATGTTTATTAGGCTGGAATTTACTGTCACTGGTTAATTGCAAAACGTTTTCTTCCTGCGATACGTCAGCAATTTATATTTCCTCTGTGAAAAAAGAAATATGAGCAACAAAGGTATTTATTTTATTTATGATATTTCTTCGACTAGAAAATAAATAAATATTGCCTTCAATCAGGTGATCCATTCTTGATCTTCTTTATATATTTTTATGTTTTCCAACAATAATAATCAAATAAGAATTTAAAACTAAATGCATTTGTGTGAAGAGCTCCATCCAAATCCAAACAACCTAGTATTATGTTTCCTTAACAGACCACAAGGGAGAGGCATTTTATTGTAACTCCTTTTACTGAGCTTTGCATTTCATTTCAGTCCTCAATGCAACATCTCCTATTAGATGTAGGATATTTATTTTAGGAGTCAAGCTTTTTCACACTTCTCAGTGAGGACTGGCCAAATTCAGTATGCTTTAATTCCAGAAAACAAACAAAAAAATGCTATTTTCATTTCTGATTTTGCACATCAAATTTACTCAACCAGCTTTACTGGTACTTCTAAGTAATGCAAGCATCTTCTGGTTTTACATGTTTTTTTCCAATTCTAGTAAGAATTTAATTTAACAAAATGTTTTGTATGACCGATGTCTAGTGTAGAATTTGAAATAAATATACGCATTTCTGGAACAATTACAAAAATTGTCGACCTGGCATTTGTTTTAGAACATGCTGGACTCTTATCAACTTTAACCTAATCAATGTGTACATAATGTTGTATGTATCTGTTTTTTGATTGTGTGTGTCTTTAAAGTTATCCACACTAGCAATTAAACCTGCTGTATGAAGAGACAGTGGTCAGGTTGTCCAAGAAATGTATTTCGCTCTCATTCAGTTTTTGATGAAGAATAAAAATAGATTACTTCTTCTCAAGCTCTGAACATATAGCAGTTTTTTTTCATTTAGTTATAAAAAGAAGTGAAACAAACAGACAGAATCTGAATAAATTGTAGGACTCTTTGTGTTGATGATTAGGTCAGGAATGTGTGCCCACATAAGACAATTTAGATGCTAATTGCTAACAAACTATTGTGCATGATTTCCTATATTCTTTTATTTTTTACTATTTAACTATTTTAAAAATAAAATAGTGTACTAAAATGTGTGTCTAAATAAATAGCATTAATTAATTTCTATTGTTGCTCTTAGATTGTATTCCACGTAGCCTATGAGTAACTTGCAAGTAGGCCTACCTCTTATTGTCCTTCACAAAATTACAAAATCAGCATTACAATTACAAGGAAATTAAAAAGGTCTCAAATTAACCTCCTATAAATTAGGTTCAGACCTTTGTGAACCATATATAAGGTATGCATACATCTTAAGTATGAAAAACTTGTTTTCATCTTTGCAGAATTTATTCAAGTCTTAAATCTCCTGTTTTTATCTCGCAGCTGCAGTAAAGTGAGGTTGAGTCCACTTAACTGTACGAAACACATTAAAAACCTGATTACAGAACTCCACATCTGACAAAACATAAATAAAGGCAAGATATGCAGACAGATTAAATTGCACACACAGTGGGCTGGAAGGGTTTCATGAGGCTGCAGATTTCCAGTGTAGACTCGTTCATTACAAATTCGCACAACTGGGAAATGTTCAGCCCGACACAAAATTCTGGTACAAATTCAGATGAATAATACCATGAAGCATTTCAAACCTAAATTTCTCAGTAGAGTTGCAATGGCTTCCATTTGAGACAGACTCTTACAAAGACTCTGATGATGCAGAAACGTCTGAGATTTCCTTTAGATTTTATTTAACTTTCTAATTATTTTCTGCTCTATTTAAATGTGTACAAACACAGCAGTGTTTAAATAGACATTATAACCATCTCTTACATTTGTCTTTAAATGTAGAGGTTGCATCCATAGTTTAGTGTATCCTTGTTAAAACAAAAGAAAACAAAAATGAATGCTTGGAATATACACCCCTTTAATCAGTTAGCTGACACAAGATGTCTTTTTTGATTTAATCACAAGTAATTTACTTCTTAGCTGCCTAGTGAATGGGTAGGTATCTCTGGATGTTTCCCACTTAAATATAAGGAACTTTATTAACTAAGTCAATCACTCTGAATTTAATGCAGTGATATAATGAACCAGACATTCATTGTCCTTACCTGTTTATCATGCTTTATATAATTTCCATATTTTTATTAATTTCTGCAAACAGCATGTTCACTGTTGATGGTATATTGTGCATTTTCCAGTTCATATGCATAATTGGAAAGGTAACGTGATTTTCAGTAGTAGTAGTGTTTTTGAAGCTATTTAGAGTTATTGTTGTTGTTGTTTTAGTAATTTCTTTGACATAAATATTGAAATGGATTTCATTAATTGTATTGAAAATCATCCCTAAAAATCTTTTCATTTGAAACTTAAGTTAGGGCTTAGAAGCGGTCCTGTATGGTGCATTTTTGTCTTTGATGCTTTTGTTTTATTGCAGATCTGTTTAATGTCTTTGGCTCGGTTGTAAATGATCTGTTTGGACTGAACAGAGGCTATTGCGCTACCTTTGTCTGGTGTCAAGTCTCTGTTTCCCTCCTGGTACAGATACACACCTGAACAGCCTGTGAGTCTGGCCAGCTGCCAGGCTTTCATCCACACCGTCACACAGACAAGCTGTTGAGATAGGGGGCTGATTTGAGAACACAGAATCCAGCATCTCAGAGAAAAACCTTTTCGGATACTTAGGGCTGGATTAAATCAAGACTTTGACCCACCCGCTAATAGCAAACAACAAACCTGTACATCATAACGGTTACATTTCTGATTAGAAGAAAGTGTCATCTTACACAAAATGATCCCGCAACTGAGTAAAGATCTGTAGTTTTCTTTTAGCAGGTGGGTCAAAGTTTTGATTTAATCCGGACCTTGTCTTCTAGGTTGACGATACAATTACTTATTCAGAGTAGAGAATAAGACGGAAGTGGCAGATTTATTTTCTTTCCGCCTTATTGCAGCATCCTACAAAGAAAATGTGACTAATATATTGCACTGAGCCATAAGAAGATTAGACATTTATCATCTAATACCTTCCTTAATGTTTTTGTATAGATTTTATGATCAAGTGTGAGACGTTATCAATGAATTATTTTACTGGCTCTTTGGTATATTCAGAGTGAAGCAATTGTAGGAAGATACACATTTCAGCCTTAATCCTTGTGAGCTTGTTGTAACACTTATTTTGAGCTGATAAACACAAGAATGATACGATAGCTCAATCACCAGGCTGCTCCGTTTTCACCTTATTAAATCTCTGAAATGCTGTTACATAAAAATCCTGTTTCCCGAGTGGGCGTGAAATTAGTTTTGACTTCAACATTCATGTCTGCTATTAGTATTCTTGCAGTATTTTTTATTTTGATTGCTTGTAAATATAAAAAAATGAAAGCTTATGTGTGTCTTACTCAAATTATAGTCATTTCCGTAGAGTTTGCAAAAGTCTGTCTGCCTATTTTTTTTTCTACTTACCACCGCAATCCTCCAAGGTAAATCTTACCGTCCTAACTCCTTTTCCCTGAAGCTTGCTTAGGGCAAGAGAGAGACAGAGTGCACTAATCCCAAAATGTCATACGATCACTGCAACAGGAAAAACAACAAAATTACCATAATCAGAGAAAAAAAAATGTGTGAAATTAATTCAAGAGATGCTTCAGTTTCGGCAGGAAAGTAGCTGAAGGTAAAACACTCACTGTCTGTTTAGTAAATGTCTGTTTTTAAAACCTAAACTAAACAGAAACCATTCAGCCCACAATGGGAGCAGGTTGTAGTCATATAAGAACTTCATGTTTATTTCGTCGCTGCCAGCAAGAAAATCATGACGCTCGCAGTCTGACAAAAGAATGTTAGAAAACAAATGTTATAATTGTCATAATGTCATAAGCCTTGTATACAAATTAAATAGCCCAGAATTAAAATGAGTGAATAATTATAAAGATAAAAGTAAGGTTCTTGATTCTCCCACATGCATCCTGGTGATGGGTTTTGCCAGCTTTTTGTTTGGCTTTAGTGTATAATTTGGCAGCCTGCCTAATAGATTGACTTTGGTCACCATTTCTCTGCTCAAGTATTAGCCTAATTTTCAACTGCCATCTGTTGAGTCCCGGAATGGGTCTCTGAAGGAACTTAGCAATTTCCATTAGCAAGAGTTCTAGAAGCCCCCACTCTGCATGGTTTACTGTCACCGTGTGTGCATGGGGGGAAACTGTGCCAATGGATCTTCTCATTAATATCCCACTACTTACAGAATATATCAAGCAATATTTATTCTAGTGTTTGTTTCATGTGCTCTCTTTGATTTTCTTAGGTAGGTTAATCTGTTTTCGGCAAGTGCTGTAATACTGAATGTCTTTTTCAATGTAATCTAAAGGCAGTGTTACAATGATTTTGTTTAATGTTTTGTCTATACAAGATGTATGGAGTCTGTGTGATATTTGTATTGAATGTGGATGATCAAAAACATGCATCTGATCATATGGAGTACCATATAAACATTATGGAAATAAAATATTGTTTTTGATGAAGGTTCTCTTTAGCATAATGATGGAGTACATTTTGATTTGCAGCAAAGCAAGTTTTAATATCCATCCATAGCACATTAATACTTTATGGCACAACTTTCAGCCTAGGTAAGTGATGTGGATTTCTGTGAACGTTTCCAGGATATCACTGTGTCATGTTACTTTAATTAAACATGAGAATTTAGGCCTGGCAGGACAATTAGCAATGGATGAACATTTTAACCAATCAGACCCATGCAGACAGATTTGTTTATTCCCATTGCAGTACAATAAACGTATCATACCCAACCCTAGACCATATGCAACTTAGAAAATAAGGGAATGCCGCATTGGTCCAAATTTAATCTTCACCATTGATTATATTCTAAGGTCCTTAATTAGATATTGAGCAGCGGGCAGGCAGTAAGATGAGCTGTCCAGTGGAAGTTTTATTGTTGGGGAACCTGGGCGTTTGCCGTACGAAATGCACCATTGGGCCGAGGAATCCATTCAGACATTGCTGCAGTTAGGCTGAGATTGATTTAATCAGTATCTGTCTGTAATAATAGCACAAGTCCTTAAGAAATAGACTTTTAAGACTCTGTCATTATCACCAATCAACGATATGCTCAATGAAAGAGGTGCAGGTTTGTCAGGAATGTCCTTCGAAGTGGAGACACAATGCTCACTCAGCAGCAGTCTTTTGCTTTGGGTCAGTCCAGTTACATATATGTATAGAAAGATATTTAAAATCTGTATAATATAAACTCCTTACTACATCCGATGTGGGTCTAGAGGAAAGCACTATCAGGATCCTGGAGCACAGATTGTGGTCTGTGTTTTGATGAAGCTTCAGCTGGCCAATACAGGCGTTGCCATGAGAACATACCTGAAGGATCGTGACACAGTTGAAAGGCACTTCATTTCCAAGGGCATGAGGTCAGGGATGTCAAGTATGCAGGGACAGGCTTGTTTGTCTGAAACATCACTGTACTGTCCAGTAGATTCACTATGGTGTAGATGCTAGTGCAATCGTCACTATATTACCAAAAGTATTAGGACGTTAGACAGCTTTTTACAATGTATTTAATAAGGTAGAGCTGCACCCCTGGCCTTAATGACAGCCACAGTCCTTTTGATACATGGTTGCAGCAGGGAACCATTCCTCCCACTGTGTAGTTTCTAGTGCCGCCAGAGAGATTTGTCTCTGTCTTTTCCTGGGATTGCTTTTCCAGTTCTTCTCAGTGGTGCACTATGGGACTGAGGTCAAGACACAGAGACAGCTCTGAGATGTTTGAATCACTATTCTCCTTGAACCACTGTATTACCCTCCCAGACTTGCCACATTACTGTTGGTTATGTATGTATCTTATGAAACTAAACTGCATGTGAAGTTTTCTAGGTGTGCCCCAGCACAGCTGTTACAGTGTAGGTTTTTATTTTTTTATGTCAGACCACAGAGCCGCTGAATGCTTCCCAATACAGTGCAGTCTATTCCGATTGCTCCAGCTTTGGAGGAAAATGCTGTCAAGTACTATTGCCATGCAGCTGGGAGAGCATTTGGGAAGGTGCTGAATATTACATGATGAAATAAAAGTACCAGACATATCTTGGTGCATACACAAGTCATGTGTCAGGCACAGATTTGAGAAAGAGTGTATATGATTTCAGATGAAACCAAAGCTTCCCAATGGCTCACCAGCGGAAAGTGTGGTCATCATATCAGAGGATTTGGCCAAGCTTGCTGTTCTTAGCTTTCATCCCAGCGAGAGAGCCTTCCTGTAGCCAATGAGATCCTGTGATCAGAGTTAGCACATTGTCTAGCGATTACATAAACCACTATTCCAAGGTCCCTCACTTCAGCAGATGTGATGAGCTCTTGGGAGAAACTGACTGAATCAAGTCTTTTCCCGTTTCTGTAATACACTGTGAGAATTTACACGTGTTCTGTGGAAAAAAGACAAGAGGGCCAAAGGCTTCTGGTGACCATCAGGCATTTCCCCTTCTGTCAAGGTGAAGCTGGTGATCTCATGACTGAAGTGGGCATTGCAAAGTGGAAAGAAAAGGAATTGAAACCAATGGAGGACAGTACTTTTTCTAAAGAAAAGAGCCATAATCCTGTAGATTTTGTCAGTTTCTTAGAACAGTTCATGAATAATAGAATTGGAAAATATATTAATTAAGCCAACACCAGGCCAATTAAGTCATTCAGAGCTCGGGGTTGCCGATTCTTCATCTAGAAGTAATATTAACGACCCTTCTGCCCTTGGGACCTAATTTAAATTAGATGACACACCTTAAACCTGAAATTAACCCTGCATATAAATTGAATAACCGAAGAACAGGAAATTACTTGAAGTCATGCTCAAGATAGAAAGACATGCTCATAGCCATTGCACATAATGAGTAAAATTGTAGCTGCTGTGGTGGTGTTTTCACTGTTATTGCTGTCTGCATCAGCATAAGACCTGGACATGAAAAGCTATTGAAAAGATCTTGAAAAGAGACAAACTTGGACCATACTCGTAACTCGGCTCAATGCATGCGGATTCCAGACCAAGCAGTCTGCCATTACTGCTCTCATCCATGCCAACAAGTCGCAGAGAGCAGCCTTCCCGCAATGACTGCTGCCATACATTCTGCGTGAGCAGACAGTGGAGATGCCTGCTGGGCCAGCACTATTGTGCCGTCTCCTCATTACTGCCTCATGCAAATGAGCTGGCGAGTGGCCAAAAGCTCTTCATTTGAATGCGGCACAAAATGGAATCTGCATAATAACACGTGAGTCCATATGTGAGGGAGACAGCTCTGGCACAGGACTTGGTTTGGTGGGGGGGTGATAGGGGGCACAAGGGGGGAAGGGATTTGTGAGAAAAGAATAGAACAGAGTGCAAGATGTCAACCACAGCAACATTGTAATGAGCATGTTTCAGACACTCCTCCCGTCACCTTGTCCCCCTTCTCCTGCTGCAGCCGGTAATCAGCCTCACAAAGCAAGGCCCTGTATCCTTGTGTGTGTGACAGCGCTCCGGAGCACTAATGGGCTCCTTTAATGTCCACACCGAATCCCTTTCTGCCCTTGATAGCCTGCTGCATTCATTTATTAATCAGCTCATTTTCCTAAAACGACACATCTTAATTCAAACTTCATTTAGTCCTTGTTTTTAAACCCATCTCAGTATGAAAGGCCAGTGGAAATAAGTTTAGGAAACAGAAACGAGGAAACGTTGGATCTTCAAATACACACTCCAATATACATTTAAAATTTCATTAATGCGGTTTTGTAGCACAACCAGTAGCTGACATTTCAGCAGAGCAGTGCTATCACCAAAGATAATATCTTTCTTGGCTGAATAAAAAACACAGCCCTTGGTTTGGAAACCACCTTAAAATTTGAAAAACTTTAACAGCATT